>NC_133617.1:724902694-725252694 GCF_048593235.1 Sminthopsis crassicaudata
AGCAATGTGCCCTGGCACTGAGACGGAGAACAAAATAATCTCTTCCCTTCTCAAAAATTAAAAAAAAAAAAAAAAAAAAAAAAAAAAAAAAGAAGGGATGAATATCCAAGGGATTGAAGATGCCAGAATCACTTATTGATCAGCAAGGTCTTAGGGAGTTCAAATCCCGTCGCTGCCTGCCTACCTCATCACCAGCCTGCACCCCTGAACAATTAGAGGCTCCTTCAAGACAATGGCTTGGTGAAAACCAATGCTACTGCAGAAACAGCAGCAGTCTCCCAGCCTCCAAAGCTTCCCCAGAGGTGGCGGGCTCACTTCTTCAGTTAGTAAGACTCGCCTCTATCCTCCGAGAGGCACGGTCAAAGCCACATCATGCTGAGCTCAGTTCCACTTCCATCAGGCTGGCTGTGGAGGAGATGGTTCTCTGCCAGCGTGACACTTTCGTGGAAGAGATACAGTGGCAGACAGAGGGCCAGAGCTGTGACATGCTTTCAGGAAGATGACAGGTTTTCACTTAGATGAACCAGCTCAAACAAAACCAAAACTGCTCCAAATCAATGGATCACTGTCCCCTTAATGATTCCTTCCTTGGATGGGGGGCATGGAAACTTGTGACTATCTCCCAACTTCTGATGCAATTCAAGCCTACTGAAAATTTTTTTTTCAAATCAATTAATTCAACAAGACTTTATTAGCACTGACTATGCAAGACATAGTGCTAGAGATGCAAAGCTACAAAGGAAACAACCCCCAGCCCTCAAGGAGCTTATGTACAGAATATAGCTTATACACATATGCATAAAGGCAAGATATACACAAAGTTATCTCAAGAAGGAAGATTAAGGAACAATATGAACCACCCTCTATAAATGATAGGAGTACCAATGGCACAATGCAAGGATCAATCAATAAAGCACTCACTGATTATCCTGAAGTACTACTTCACAACTCTCAGACTAAAACGACAGGAAAAGATGACATTTAATGCTAAATGTTGGAGGGGATGTGGGGAAATGGGGACATTTGTTGGTCCAATTTGTTGGGGACATTGTTGGTGGAGTTGTGAACTGATCCAACCACTCTGGAGAACAATCTGGATCCATACTCAAAGAGCTATAAAACTCTGCATACCCTTTAATCCACAAATGTCTCTACTGGGCCAAAGAGATCATAAAAGGGGGAAAGAACCCACATGTGCAAAAATATTTGTAGCAGCTCTTTTTGTAGTTGCAAGGAATTGGAAAATGAAGTTAAGGCATATGAAGGTAATAGAATATAATTGTTCTATAAGAAATGATGAACATCAAAAAAGACTGGAAAGACCTACATGAAGCGAGCAAAACCAGGAGAACATTATACACAATAACAGGAAGATTATATGATGATCAACTGTGATGATCTTGGCTCTTCCCAGCAGTGCAGTGATTGAAGACAATTCCAATAGACTCAGGATGGGAAACATCATCCACATTCAGAGAGAGAACTATGGAGAGTGAAGGTGGATTGAAGCATAATGTTTTCATCTTTGTTTTATTTATTTGTTGCTTTTTTTTCTTGTGTTTTTTTCCCTTTTAATCTAATTTTTCTTGCACAACAAGACAAATATGAAAATATGTTTAAAAGGATTGCACATATTTAACCTATATCAGATTATTTGCTATTATCTTGGGGAGGGGAATTAGGGAGTGAGTGAGGGATAAAAAATTTGGAATGCAAAATCTTACAAAAATAAATGTTGAAAACATGTATTTGGAAAAATAAAATATTACTGAGAAAAAAAATTAAATTAAAATAAAGCAGACTTTATGCCAGCTAAATGGAACATTGTATAGAGCAGTGGTCCTCAAACTTTTTAAATAGGGGCCAGTTCACTGTCCCTCAGACTGTGGGAGGGCCGGACTATAGTAAAAACAAAACTTCATATTCTGTCTCCGCCCTTCAGCCCATTTGCCATAACCCGGCAGGCCACATAAACGTCCTCAGCTGGCCCCTGGTAGAGAGCATCAGGAACCTAAATTCAAATCCAGCCCAGATACTTGCTAGCTGTGTGACTCTGGACAAGTCACCTAACCTTGTTTGCCTCAGTTTTCTCATCTATAAAATGAACTGAGACGAAAACAGCAAACCAATCTAGTATCTTCGCTAAGAAAACCCCAAATGGGGTCACAAAGAGTTACACACCAGACATCACATGAAGTGCTAGAATAGAAACAAAGAATGAAATTCTGTGAGTGAGATGGGGACACAGGAAGAATGGGGCTGACATAGGTGGGTATTTGAATGGCAGAGAGCTTTGCCCATGCCAGCCTACAGGTCAGTAGCCCACGGTTCTCACCACATCCATAGGGCAGCAGACCACCCTGCCTTCACAGAAGAAAAGATGCTGTGGCTTTGATTACTGAATCCATGAGGAAGGTAAAAGGGAGTAGGAGGAGTGTGATATGGGCTGAATGAGAGCAGGTAACAATTCTTTTTTTAACCTTCTCTCTAAAATAGGGTCAAAATAGTTATTCTCTCTGTCTCTCTAGAGCTAGCATGGTTGTTGTTTATCCTTTGTTCTCAAAAAGGACCATGACATCAGGGAGGTGAGACCATGGCATGCAAATGAATTGGATTTAAGTGAGAAAGAGCTGTGCAAAGTCACCAGTCTCACTTTCCCCTTCAGAGCCACCTGGATCCAGTGGCAAGATATAAATCAACACCTCTGAGGGCCATGGCTCTTTTCAACAATGAGATGATTCAGGCCAATTCCAATAGATTTGTGATGGAGAGAGCCATCTGCATCCAGAAAGAAGTCTGTGGGAAGTGAGTGTGGATCACATCATCCTATTGTCATCTTTTTTGTTGTTGTTTGCTTGCTTTTTCTTTTCTTTTCTTTTTGATCTGATTTTTCTTGTACAGCATGATAAATGTGAAAATGTTTAGAAAAAAAAAAAAATGCAGATCAGCACAGGAGATAGCTCCAGATGCTAATCTCCTGCAAGCCAAAAAGCACAGTACTTTGCATGTAAAAGTGCCTGAAATTCTGTTTGGCTAATTAGGACTTCTCTTCCACGACCAAAGGCAAAGGACCTCTCCTCATATCTTCTATAACAAGATGACACCTTCTCTCAAGTCTTACTAGACCAGTAACTATCAGGAAACTAATAATTTTGTATGTCCACAGCCTCATCCTATGTCCCATCATCCAGCCCCAAACATCAAAAAACAACCAGGGCTAAGCAGCATGAAATGTGTCTTCAGATCAACTTTCAAAACCGGAGAGGGTGGAAGTGTCCCCAAGATGGAAGGCACCAGGAAAAGATGAATAGAAGAACAGAGCAGGGAGAAAGAAACTCTTGACTTTGACTAGTTATTCTTACTCATTAGGTGTTAAGCAATATGGTTCTATGCTTTGGAAGAGCATGTAGAATTTATTACAGATATAGATAAATAAATATACACACACATATATATTATGCATATATTATGTGTATGCATTGCATTATGTGCATATGATCATATATTTACGTGAGTTTGTGACCATGTATGTTCATGTGTGCATATTATAAGTTTGCATCTGTTGTGTGATCTGTGTTCATGTATGCCTATGGATTACATTGTGTATTTTAATGTGTATGTTCATGAGTGTGTGCACTCATGTTTGTGTCTGTGTGTATGTTCACATATGTGTGTTTTGGTATATGTGTTTTTATGGTGTATTTGCGTGTGTGCTTATGTATTTTCCTACAGGTGTGTCTGTATATTGTATATGTTACATATGTTCTTATATAGTATGCATCTAGATTATGGTATAAATACATATACATGCATATATAAGCAAAATTCAAATAGATGTGTGTGTGTGTGTGTGTAGATATTACACACCTACACAGCCAAATTGAAACTTGAACATGGATATTTCTGACTGTGAGGTCAGGTCTCTTATATGCTATTTCATGCTGCTTCTTTTTTTCTTACTATTCTGGGGGAAAAGCCTTATTCTATCATCCATTTAGACAAAGTCCTATATTCAGAGATTTTAATGCATTATAACTTATTCTGATAGTGTGATATAATGGAAAGTGCCCTGGTTTTGGTGTAAGAGACCTGCAGGATTCCTGACAAATCACCTACTCCCTGTGGTCCCTAGTTTCATAGCAATAGAATGAGGGGGTTGTACTGGGTGACTAAGTTTTCTTCTAGTTCTCAAGTCTATGATCCTAAATGGCTTAGAGAATAATTACAACATTTGCCCAGTATCTGAGAAAGAGCTCAAAATGATTCATCAAAAACTTTAAAGGATCCAAAAAGAAACAAACTAACCACAACAAAGAAACAAACACAATCAGCAGGTAGCCTCCAGAAAACCCTCAGAAGACTCCTAATCAATTCTGGGATTTATTAGGTGGAAGGAGGAGCCCCGGTGTTGATGAAGAACATTGATTACAACACCCACTGGCAAAGGAAGCCAGGGCTCATCCTGAGAAAAGGAAGAAAGAACAAACAACATGTTGTTCTCTCCTGGAAACTTTCCTGTGGAGGAAAATGATGGGCATTAAAGACATTTTCCCAGGGGCTCCTTTTATGGTAATTACAAAGGAGAAAAAGGAGGAAACAAAGTGAGATCTTGCAGGAATTACCAGGAGAAGACTCTATTGATAACCACTACAAAATCTAAATCATTAAAATCAATTATAAAATCTCCTTCCTCAAATACATTTTTTTTATTTTGGAAGGTCACAAACTGAATACTTGCTTTTTTACCTTTAGTAAACTCTTAGACATGCCATATCCAATATATTTTGGGTCATTTAGAAGCTTTTTCAAAACAGAATTTGGCATTCCCCACTTCTGGCTTAGGAAAGTTAGCAGTTTTTAAAATGCCAAAATTGCCCATTATTTAGCCACTTCACCCATTTAACCCAGCCTGGCTAGACAATGGCAATGAAATTCATTAAATCAATACTTTTGCTAATTGCCGAGATAAAGCTATCTCAGTTGTGGAGATAAGTGGTCCCCAGAGATACTACTTTTCCCAAATTGATTAGGATTTCATTTTCCCCCAAATGAATAAATCAGAGAAGAAACTCAAGTCCTACCTTCTATAGGGAATGGGAAGACAGGAAGAACTCTTTTAGAACAGACAACTCTCCAAAAGAAGAAGGGAGTTCTCTATGATAAACAGTTCTATTTTCCAGTTTCCAGAAACTGAAGCATCTATAGCCTATTACAACTTGAAGAATAAGCTACCTTTTGCTCCTCCATAGTCCATATAATGGGCTGAGGCCTGAGGTTCTGCAGCAGTATCCTTGGTACCTAGAAAGAAACTAGCTATTGCCAGTGAATTCAATTTGCCTATCACTGTTTCCTGGAGTGGGAAATGAAGGCTGTGGCTGCTGGCTGGGAACTGACGGGTAATGCAAAGAAAGAAGTGTTTAAAGAAGTGTTTATCCAAAGCCTGCATCCCAGGGAATTATCCTCTAAGCAATCAACCTACTCCCTCTTATCGTATTTCACAATATGTTGAAAGAAAAATAACTTGGTTGACAGTAAGCTTTCCCTCTTCTCCCTACCCCACCTCCCCCACCTCAGTAGGAATTCCATAATAAATTCTAGGGCCATGTTCTTGACTCTATGAGCGAATTCAATTGATATAGATTGTGTATTTTTTTCATATGTATAAAGATGACTCTAGACTGGCATTCCATTTAATCATTTATAATTTCAGTTAACATACTGAAGGAATATAAGATACACAGAAGATTAAGGCCCCCTTCTATAGTACATACTATAGGGGCCTTAATCTTCTGTGTATCTTATATTCCTTCAGTATTCTGGAAAACTAAATATCCTTCTCAGGTTTTGCAAAGAAAATGTATGTCAATTTTTCAAACAAGATTCATAGACCACAGGTTAAGAACCACTGAACTACAAGAATACCCACAAAGTAGCCAGCTCTGCCACTAGTACTATGGAGAGTGGGGGAAAGGTACGAAAACTATAGACAACCGAGAAGTTTTTTCAAAGGACTAAAATATATCGGACTTAAAGGACATATAAATGAGGATTACAGCTTTGGAAAACTCCAATATTGAATTTAATAGGCTTTCTTGAGGAAAAAAAAAAAAAAAGGTCCACAAAGGGCTAAGTTTTCAGTGATTTGAGCAGTTTAGTCATATAACTAAAAAAAAAAAAAAAAAAAAAAAAAAAAAAAAAAAAATTTCATAGATAAGGACCTTCTCCGAGTCAGGATTATACATTAGCTCTCTTAACTATAGAATTAGACTGTAGTTCAAAGTGATTTATATTTTCTTAATAAAAATAAATTAACAAATTCATTTACTGCTTTACATATACATCACTTAATGGACCTAGTTTTCTCAACTATAAAATAAGTAAGTGGACTGGACTTTGAAATTTTTGAAATTTTGAATTGAAAAGGTTTTTGAAAGTCTTTCCTGTAGATCTCTGATCTTTTCTATCACCTGATCTTAACAATAGTCTTCTGATCAGGTACTATAGGTATTACTAGTACCATTTTATAGATGATATTCAGAAGTTAAATAATTCTACTATTAAAAAAAAAAAAAGTTACTAGAAAAAAGGGTCTTCCTGACTCTAGGTTCAGTATTTGATGACATCACCATGCTGCCTCTTAAAATTACTTTCCACACACACAAGCTAGGACTAATATCTTCTGATATCCATACATTTTCAAAACAAATTAAAATTACAATCCTTGACTTCAGCCAAAAGCCATTGTGAATAATTAAAAGTTAGCATGATTTTCAATGGAGAAAGTTAGAAACTTCCCTACTAACTACAGGGAGAAAGCAAGAATGCTTACTCATCTTCCTATTCTTTACAATAGTTCTAGAAATGCTTTCTAGAGATATAAGACAAGATAGAAAAATTAAAGATATAAACATTAGCAAAGATAAAACTATTCCTACTTGCAGATGACATATCAGTTTAATTAAATATTCCAGAAACAGCTACAGCAAAGTACCAAGATGCAAATGAAATCCATAAAAATCATCAGCGTTTCTGTGTGTTACTAAAGCCACAATTTAGAAACAGCCTTTATAACTTACTCTATTTACTAGTGATGATGGAACTAGGGAATTGTCCATGTAGCCAACAATCTCTTTTAGGAAATTAAGGAGCAGGTTTGGATAAAGAAAGAAAAAGGCAATCCAGGAGACACCCTAAGTGACACATGCATTGCAATGGCTGCTCTTGCTGAGTTTCTGCCACCTGAATCATGATTGCCAAATGTCAGGAAGTTCTAGGTATCATACCCTCCAAACATGCTGCTGTGGCCAAAAAGAAGCATAGCAAAAGCCCTGAGAAACAGGTAAAGTCTTTTTTCCCTTCTTCAAAGGTATCTAAGAACAGAGAAGAAGAACCATCAAATAGAGCTGCTATGACAGCCCTGATGAAGATTCCTGACTATTGTCCCCTTAGTAAACTTTCGTTGGTGATATTTGTCAAAGGAATAACTATGTAGGCATTAAAGAACACGCTTTCCTACATCTGAAACATACGCCCACAGTAAAAAATACTGGTTAAGTCAAAGACCCTGGGTTTAAATTCCATATCTTAAGATTGCTATTTGTGTAAAATTGGACAAATCATTCCATTTACTTTCCTTATCTATTAAAAATGAAGGAGACAGTCTCTAAGGATGCTCTGAGTTTTAAAGCTATGAAGCTATTATTATATATATACACAAGATAAAAAAATGAAATAAAATAAAAAGTGAATTTTCATTTGGGGGCATTTTCTTCAAGATCATAGATTTGCAACTGGCAAGGAATTCAGAGATCAATTAGTCTCCCTGCATCATTTTACAGGTAAGGAGTTTCCTAAGGATCAAAAGTTAAAGTAAGTTGTCTAAGATCATACAGGTCACAAATAGCTGGGATTTAAGCCATATCTTTTTACTCTGAAGACAATTCTTTTTATTATACCACACTACTTTAAGGATTACCTCAATTTTTCAGATAAGGGAACTCAAATTCAAAAAGGTTAAGTCAATTGTCTTTTGTAACCAATCTTCTTAACCAATCACTCTACATCACATCATATCATTTTGACTCTCTATATTATTAGGATTTTTTAAATAGGTCCCTAAAACTAAAGAACTAGGTTATAAGTTGAATGATTTAAACTTTCCAATGTAGGCCATTGTTTTGAAAAATCCAAATCTCCCTGGAATCATGGTGACCACAATGAAACAGAACATTAAGCATTTTTCCTAAACAACAATGAACAAAAAAAGCATGAACTGGTGCAAGGGAAAATTTGCTATGACTTCCTATTTGTCCGGAATAACATTACAAATAATGTGAAGATAAAGTGATACTTTCTATTATAGACTGAATATTATTACCATTAGCAAGGAGCGAGGATCAATGTTTTCCCACTTTGATCTAATGCATGGTAATAAGAGCCTTAACGGGATAAAGCAGTTACAGCACAAATTAAGACATTTTCCATCACATTCTCCGGCTTTCACTTGATCAACAGCTCTTCTCTTTTAAATGGAATTTTCCATGTTTGCTCTAAATCCAGTAAGGTCTGCTGAAGGGGTGGGAGGGAGAAATATAGATCATCCTCCATGGTTGGAGGAAAAATTCCTTCATAGGTCTGTGAATTATGATGAACTAGCGGAACAAAAAATCTCAACAGTATCTAATGATACTCTGCATGTCGCTGTATTTGTTTAAATAAAACAATGATAGGCAAAATATGTATTTTCTCTTTGAATGTCATATTTATCCTCCCCCAGAAAAAATGCAAGCCTCTTGAGGGCAAGGACTTGCTCTATAATAGGTACTTGATAAACAGAACTAAAATGCAATTTTTAATTATCAATACTTGAAAGTCTCGACTTAATGAGGATATTTCCTAGTTTGCTCTCTGGAGCTGAATGGACAAAATGATCATTATATAAGCAGGCACCATAAATCCCAGGCTCTGTTTGATGGAGTCAGCACACCTGCATTCACAACTCTGTAAGCCTGACATGCAAGCACTGCACAGCCCTCATGCATTTCTCCAAGGACACCTAACTCCTCCCTCCAAGCACTACTCCTCCATTCATTAACTCAATAGCAAAATCAATGGTTGATGCCCTTCAAAGCACTAGTTATTTTCCTGAGAAATTAGCAGGCATATTTGATATCCATCACTTATATTCCTCTTATTTCTTCTTGATTATTTTTATTTCCTTTTCATCCCTTTAAAAAAAAAATGAGGAATTAAGAGCTTATGGTAAAATACCATAAATATAAAATAATATAAAGGCTGAAATTAGATTCTGTACTGCCAAGGCTACAAAATGTGACTACTTGAAATGAGACAAGAATCATCTTTAATGAATCAATGATCCCTATCTGAGTACACTCGGCAAAGGAAAGGGATCAATAGTGATAAATCTCAGCAAAGCATCAACATCTAATAGCATCCCAATCAGAGAAGAAACTCAGGTACAAAGAGCATGGAATATATTTTCGGGTGTATTTGTTATTCTTACAATCTGAAGGTCCTGCTACTTCCTGCATTATCTTCTATTAGTTTGCCATAGCCAATAAGCTAAGTTTGACACTTCTGGACTGATTCAACCCCACAAGCATTTACTAAGCACCCAGGAAGCAGCAGGCAACATGAAGTAATTGAAAGAGAGGTGGCCTTGAAGCTAGGAAGGAATCGGTTCAAGTCTCATCACGGACACAAACTGGTTGAATGATCTTAGATATGTCTAAACCTCTCCCTTCAGTGATCTGGTTAACTCTCTAAAACTAAAAACTGGAGAAAAGTTACAGATCTAAGAGCTCCCTATTACAAAGTAATGACAAGTTCAGCATCTATCCTTATGTCCATATGCCAGACTGGGTGCCAGTCAACAGGGATAGAAACACAAAAGTGAAAAAGACAGTCTCTATCTCTGAGGCACTTCACTTCCTTAGGTAAAGTTGGGAGTGAGACACACAAAGAAGTAAAAGCAAGATAATCTGAAGAGGAATTAAGAAAGACATCCACAGAAATATGTTTAGAATTACAAATGTTTAACCTATAATGAATTACTTGCTGTTTAGGGCAAACGGGGTAGGAGGGGAAAAAAAATTGGAACACAAGTTTTTGTGAGAGTTAATGTTGAAAATGATCTTTGCATGTATTCTGAAAAAATAAAGAGCTATTATTATTTTTAAAAGACATCCATCGATAGCAACACTTGAGCTGAGCTAGAAGGAAGCTGATTAAATTTTCTAAGAGGCAAATTTGAGGAAGGATTGCATTCCCCTAAAAAAGAGACTTGGCAAAGGTGCAGAGGTGAGAAATGGACTGATGGGCTCAAGGAACAGCGTATTTATGATCTCTTGTTTTACTGTTGGCAGAGAGGGATAGTATGAAGGAAAGGCCTATGATTTCCTTGCTGTTGGAAATTCCCAATGAGGAGCTCTTGCTCCCTGCCCAGATTCAGACCTTCTCAGCATTTTACATTCTTAGAGCTCTCTGCAGGGAGCAAGAGGTTAAATTGTTTTCCCAGAATCACATAGTCAGAATAATCCTGTATTCAAGACAGGATTTGAACTCAAGTTTTCCTAAGGTAACACTCTCTTAATTATGATTTCCCGTTTATCCTAAATAGTATAATCAACAAGAAGGAAAACTGGTACTTTCTATCAATCACAGCATCCATATTCCATTAGTCAGAAGCAGCATTTTCCCACTTGTGTTTAAAACACAATTTGGGAGTTAATTTATGATTCACTGAAAACTGAAATATCACTGCTTATGTTTAATTATCAGGAAGCTGGGCAGTACAGTGGACAAAGTACTGGGCTTGGAGTCACAAAGGCTCATCTTCAGGTGTTCAAATCAAACCTCAGACATTAAGTCACTTTACTGTATTTGACTCAGTTTCCTCATCTGTAAAAATGAGGTAAAGAAGGAAATGACAAACCACTCTAGAATCTTTGCCAAAAAACAAAAACAAATGGGGTCTGAGTTGAAAACAACTCCCCAACAAAAATAGAGTTAAGATTAAAAATGTAATTATCTTTCTAAAACTGATGCTATGTTGCCAATCTAAAATAACATCCAGTTTTCTCACTAACACACATACACACACACAGAGTGTCATCAGAAAATAAGGAGTCAATCTCAGGAGACTTTTAGAATTAGTTTCTTTGCCTATACATGTACATACACATGGATATGTCCATCTAAATCTATCATACATATACTTACACACACATAGCAACTATATCTTCTCTCAGTATTTCCCAGGAGGCATGACAAGCTGGAAATGAATACACGTCATATTTTCCACCTGTTTAAAACTGTTATGTTCATGTAATTTAGGGTGTGACTATTCACACATATACCTTTAGGCTAATCTCTGGGGAGCCAACAGTCAACCACAATGCATCCTCTAGAACAATACATGCTTTCTGTATCAATCTAAAGCTGCCAGGCCTGCCTCCTAGAGATGGATCTTGTCTAATATTAATCCTGATGCTTCATATCTAGAAGGAGATAGGCTGAGGCTTTCTTCCCAAGGGCTTTGGTTAAAGCATTAAACTTCTTCTACAAAAAACACTAAGCTAGCAGAATGCTAACTACTTGGAGGGTGGAAGAAATGGAGTCATTTGAGGTTTTCTTAATCTTGGTTGCCCTAGCACAGTCAGTGCCATTACTCAATTGTGTTTTGGTTTTTTAAACCAAATCTGAAGTTTCATTAATATAAGGGGCTCCCAGGTGAGAAAATTCCTTCTTATTCATGTAGAGCAGCAATGGTCACCCAGCTAGGGGCACTCTTATAGAAAGTGAGCTGCCCAGGCTGCCCACAGTCAGGCTGAATTTGAATTTGGGTCCTTTGAACTACAATATTAGCAGACACTCTGGAATTCATATTAGCTGACTGAATTTTAGATGAATTTTTAATTTTTCTGTTCCTACATCTTTTAAAGTTACATTATGAAAATCAAAATGAAAGCTTCTTAAAAAAAAAAAAATCCAAAAAAGAAAAAGCAATATATACATTTTTTTTTTTTTTGGCCAAATTAAAAAATTCAAAGGACTGATGATTTCATCAGCATCCAGTCTGAGAACTCCCTCCTTGGATAATGAGCTCAGCTCATCTGTGATCCAGTTGGAATCTCCTAGCAGACTACCTAGCAGATGCATTCAAAGAGTAAGTGACTTGTTCCAGGTCACAGAACTAGAGAGGAAGGCCAGGACAGATTTGAACACACACCCCTTACTGTCTAAAAATGCCCCATTCTATAACATATGTGCCACTCTGTCCTGATCAATCACAATCAGGTTTTTTTTGATCTGAGTAATATTAAAGACTTTGCTCAGTGACAGAATTGGGGTTAAAATTTTTAAATATTTTTTAAAAATTCCATTTAATCACAATTAAATTCACATACTAAATGAATGAATTCTGGTGAGAGTATTGGGGGGGGGGGTGCATGCATGTGTGTGTGATTGGACAGAGGAGATATAACAAAATTCTATTTAAAAATAAAAGCTATTACAGGAGAGGAACAATGTCTGAAAATCCCTCTTACTATGATGTCACAAAATCTAGAGAAAGTTATGTTTGAAGAGTCTCTATACATTATTTGGGAGACACTGACAAGAGTTCCATGGGATGAGAAAACATGGACTGGTTGCAACAGGTATCTGTGGTGGGGAAGCAAACATTAATGACATCACAGATTCTTCGAAGTATTGAGTATGGAGATGGTTAAGCTGCACTAAGGAGAGTAATTTGGGCCTGGCATCAGGAAGACCTGAGTTCAAATATGGCCTCTGATACTAGCTGTGTAACCCTAGGTAAGTCATTTCATCTGTCAGCCTCAGTTTCCCCATCTCTAAAATGGGAAAATAATAATCTTCCAGGGTTGCCATGAGAATGGCAAATGAGATAATATTTGTAAAAAAAACTTTGCAAACTTAAGGCACTGTATAAAATTCAAGCTATTGTTAGTGAAATAAGAATGAGAAAAGTGGGCTTGCAACCTACTATTGAAAATCTATTTAAAAAATAGATTTTTTAAAAGGCATAGTGGAACAAATAAGTTCATAGATTTAATAACAATAATAAATACTGGGTGGATGATTTTGCATAAGTCATTTAACCTCTCCATGGTCTAGAGCAAGTGAAGAGAAGTTCACTTGCATTGATAGAAATTTTTTTAACTGGAATTTTCCTTGACCAGTTAAATCAGAAGTCCAGTTTCTGTCCCAATTTCAGCCAATTATTACTACTCTTATCAATAATAATAATAATAATTGCTGTTCTTTAGTCATTTCAATCATATCAGACCCTTCCAGTACCCATTTGGTATTTTCTTGGCAAAGTACAGGAGTGGTTTGGCTTTTCCTTCTCCCACTCATTTTAAAGATGAGGAAACTAAGGCAAATAGGGTTCAGTGATTAACCAAGGTCACACAGCTAGTGAGTGTCTGAAGTCATATTTGAAATCAGGAAGATGAGACTTTCTGCTTCAGATCCAGCACTATTTCCACTGTGCCACCTAGCTGCCCCATAATAATAATAATTAAATATTAAATAATAGTATTTAAAACTCTTTAAGATTTACAATGTACTATATATATATATATATATATATATATATACATACATACATATATATAATTACATATATAACAAATATAATAGATTTGTTCAGGATCACAGAATTAGAGGGGAAGGCCAGGAAAGATGTGAACACACACACATATATAACATTAATATTATAATACTTATTATACATAATTATTATATTATCACATAATAGCTGGAATTTATATAGCTTACTATATAAATATATGTACTTTATCACTATTTAAGTATACACATGTGAGTTTAAAGTCTTACAAAGTACTTTCCTGTAAAGGGCTGAAACTCAATCCACTGGGGTAAGACAATCAAGCCCTTGAGCTAATTACTGATTGGACAATACACCATAAGAAGATGCTTGGAAAATGGCCCTTCCCACTATCCTGTGCTGGCCCAATCGCTTGGTGTATACAGAGAATTGTGGGAGGGACTAGGAGGTGCAGTGAGACTAGCCAGGGTCACTTCTGTGAGAGATGATAAGAAGAGGTCCCAGAGATCCTACTCTCTCTTCACTTCTCCCTCTGAGGACCAAGAATAAAGACTTTTGCTTATCCTGACTGCAGCTGATTCTAAGATACTCAGGGTCCTAACATGGTCGCCACACTTTCCAAATGTTGCCTGAGTGTATCGTGACAACAACCTTGAGAAATAGTTATTGCTTCTGCTTCCAGGATGAGGGAACTGAGGTAGGCAGAGGTTAAAAGACCTGCTCAGACCACTAGGATATATTTTAGACTGTATATGGAGTTGGGTCTTCCTGACACCAGATCCAGGACTCTGCCCATTGGACCAACTTACTCGTCTTAAGAACACTTGGCCCAGTACAGGTAATTGTTGGTTGAAGGGGAAACTTCACAGAGAGGAGGACTTTCTCCTCCATGATTACAGAGGGCCTCCCTTCAGGGGTACCATTCCCAAGCGACCACAAAAAAAGGGAAATAATCCTGCAGATTTAGAGAAAAGGGTTCTCCAACAAGGGAAGGCAAGGCAAAGCAGGAGGCAACTGTTAACAGCAATTTCCTGCTCCCTTCTCTCAGATGATTAAGGGGGCTTTCAGCTTGAGGCTGAAAATCTCACAAGCATTTTGCTAAGGATAATGAAATCAAACTGTCACCCCGCACACAAAAACATCTTCTTCATATTTCAGGTGGCAATTCAGCGAGTGATAAAGAGATGGGAATAGCTCTGTTTTCAAAGGGCTCAAAGAAGCAGTTTGCAGGGAGATTTTGCCTCCCACCATGTTCCCCAACCCACCCCACTCATGTGTTTCAGCAGTAAATTCCCAAAGAAATGTTACAGCAAAAGCATCATTCAATTGATCTTCATCCACACCAATTCCATCTGCATTTAAAAACCCTGAGAATTTACAGCCAAAACACATGGGAAAGGTGAAATCTCTGGTAACTCATTGACTTAGCAATATACTTCAAAGGTAACAGTGATAGCCCTAGACTTGGAGCCAGGAAGCCTTGAGTTCAAATTCCACCACAGGAAGTTATGAACTCTGTGATCCTGGTCAGGATCATAAATTAGATGGTACAGTGGGTAGAGCATCCCATCTGGCATCGGGAAGGTCAGAGTTCAAATCTGGCCTCAGATACCTTATAGCTATGTGACTGTGGGCATGTCATTTAACCTTGTATACTTCAGTTTCCTCGTATGTAAAATGAGCTACAAAAGGAAATAGCAAACCATTCTACTATCTTTGCCAAGAAAACCCTGAGTGAGACCACAGAAAGAAATGATTAACAATAATGCTGGCCCAATCATTTCATTTTTCTCAACATCAGTTTCCATATCTACAAAATGGGTATATTTCCTACCTGCAAAGGTTGATCAAATGTGATAATATTTGTAAAATGCTCTGCAAACATATAAATGGAGCTATAGATTAGCTATATCATCATCATTATTATTATTGTGAGTATCCATAACACTATTTGGTATGAATGCTCATAACACATTTTGGTACAACCAAAATAATCACCTCTCTCTGATGGGTGGACACTGTGCTTTCCTTGATGCAAACTAAGATCCCATTAGTAATCTTAGCTGCTTTATTACACAGATCTGTCCTGAGATGAAAGGCTCCTGTGTAAGTATTTCTTCTTGTTGTTTCCACTTTCCAAATATCCCTACTCTGTTTTATCTTGCTGGATCAGGCCCAATATCCTAGATCTCCTTGGAGCCTGTGAGGTAGCTTGCCAACATCCTTCTTGAACCTTGGTGGCAACTGTATATTTCTTCAACATTCCATCTAAACTTTGATTTCAAAGGCTGCACAGCCCAAGGCTGAACACTGGTGGCTAGGCCACAGCTCAGTTAGGGGCCTCCTTCCAAGCTGCCTTGGATCTTTGATGATTATTTGAGGTCTGGAGGGAGGCAAGGAGCCAACTCGGGATCCTCCAACAGTACTGTGTTCTGGCCCACTCCTCTCCATCATGTCCACAAGAAAGAAGAGCATGTGAGACGACATAATCCCCTTCAGGTCAGATGACAGCCTGGATGGTCTTCAACAGGGGCATTCAATTATGGGAAAAGAAACAACTCAGCAAAACCATTTCCTGTCTTGAGGTCAAGAAAAAACAAAACCCAGAAAGCTGAAAGTTAATCAATTAGCTGACCAATTCAGGCTCGTTTTTTCTAGATTCAATCCAATTCAACATCAGTTATTAAGTAAGTGTCTGCTCTGTGTCGGGCACTGTGCTAGGACATCAAGTCAAAAACAATCTCTACTCTCAAAGACTTTACCTTCCACTGGGGGAGGCAAATAACATGTACATTAAAAATTATGAAACAGACAAATTTCAATGTGGACACCTTTGCATATGCAGGGCAATCTTAATAGCTAGCATTTTTATAGCACTTTACAATTTGCAAAGAGTTTTATTTGTGTTATTTCATTTGAATCTCACAACACTCCTTTGAAGTAAGATGCTGCTACTATCTCTATTTCACAGATGAGGAAACTGAGGTTGAGAGCTTAAACGACTTGCCCAGAATCATATAAATTGCAAATATCTGAGGCAGGATTCAACCTCAGATTTTTTCAAGCACAGAGATCTATACACTCCACCCCCTAGCTGTAACTTTAAAAAAAAGGGATATGATGGAAGGATAATGTAGAGGGGAAAGGGGAAGCCAATAGTGGCATCAGCTTTGAGTGTGTGTCTGTAATCCAAAAAGCTTCATCTTAAAGAAAGCCTCTCTCCAAGGTCACTTCCAGATCTCAATCCAGAAGCCTAATACAACTGTCAACACCATCCTTCTTGAAGTTCTGTGTCAATATAGTCACAGGCTCTCAATGGCTCACACATCTGGTAGGAGCAGAATTGAAATCAATTTCTCTCTCTCTCTCTCTCTCTCTCTCTCTCTCTCTCTCTCTCTCTCTCTCTCTCTCTCTCTCCCCCCCTCTCCCTCTCCTTCTCCCTCTCCCTCTCCCTCTCCTTCTCCCTCTCTCTGTCTCTCTTTTCTCTCTCCTCTCTTACTCTTATTCTTTCTTTCTCTGTGTGTCTGTTTCTCTCTCTCTCCTCTCTCACTCTTGCTCTCTCTGCTTCTTCTGTCTGTCTCTGTGTGTGATACCTTGATACCTTCTCTCTCTCCCCCCCCCCATTACTCTTACTCTTGCTCTCTTTCTTGGTGTGCCTTTTTCTCTCCTCCTCCTCCTCTTTCTTTTCTTGCTCTTATTCTTGCTCTCTCTCTCTCTGTCTCTTCTGTCTCTGTGTGATGTCTTCTCTCTCTCTCTCTCTCTCTCTCTCTCTCTCTCTCTCTCTCTCTCTCTCTCTCTCTCTCTCTCTCTCTCTCTCTCTCTTTCTCTTTCTCATATACACAGACACACATCAACTAATTTGTATGAGTAGCATTCAAAACTTGTCCCCAGTGGAGACCAGTGAAATGTCTGAGTTGCCTGCATCCTCTCTAAATAAAGGCGCTCATAGCCTGGGTGCTATTTTCATTCATCACCATGGGGACACTCCAGACCCGGCCCTCTCTGGTATGCCGCTCCGGCACCATCCAGACACCTAAAGAACGAAGTAGCAAAGAGACTGTGTGTTGTCCAAGTAACCCCTCAGGGAAATGCGTGGCACCAGGTTGGAGTGAGCGCCAACAAACAATTCAGAGTTTTTCATCCTAAATAATATATCTATAGAACGGCAAAAGGCTTCTATAATGATGAGTCCCTTCCAAGGGAGAGTGTTTTTGGTATCAAACGACCAGACTCCCTGAATTTCAGAGACGAGCCACCAGGAACCATTTAAAAAACTTCCTGGCATCAGCTAACATTTGCCATTAAGCGTGAATGGTTGGCAAAGATTTGCCTTCATGCATCATGCTAAATTTAAAACAAGATGCTGCAATTATAACTTAATGACAGATGTATAAAGGGAGATATTCAGATGAGCCCAAAACATGGGAGGTGGTAATGACGAGTAGAGATTATACTAAAACTACAATGTACTTGTCTGGCCCCTATCTCAAGGCAAAAAATGTTGCCAGGCCTAAACTCCCAGAAGCACTTTCTGCTCTTTTATGTTGAAATATCTATAAAATGTTTGTATCCAGTCTGTCTCACCCCATCAGTCAGTCGTAAAACTAGCACCTAAGCTGAAATGGGAGACAAAATCCACAAAGGACTACCTGTCCCAACTTGAAAAACGGGTACTTCCCCTAATTTGCTAGAAGGAAAAATCTGGGATCCCTCAACTGCCTTACTAATTTCCAGACTAATTTATATTTTCACCGTCTTCTATACATACAAACTGAACCCCGTAAAGGTTTGGCACCCAACACTCAGTTCAATTAGTCCCTATAATCATTTATTGATGTAAGTGCCTTCTATGTTACAAGCATTGTGTTAGTGCTGGGGATACCGAGTCAAAAATGTAAAATTCCCTCAAAGAGTTTACACTCAACTTGGGGAAGCAATATTTCATAGATGGATATGTAGACAGACAGATGGATGGACAAATAGATGGGTAGATGGATGGACATAAAAGATACACAAAAAGTAAATACAGGGTTCCCTTATTCACATAGTTCATTCTAACCTTTCTTTTCTTCACTAAATATTTTGTTATCTTTTTAACAAAATGGTCCCTTGTCCTACTTTGATTTCTTTTATCAGAACAAAGTGAATGATCTCAATGAACTTTGAAGGCCAAAGTACTTTTATATAATGTTCATGTCATACTTGATCTCCAGAGTACTTTTATATAATGTTCATGTCACACTTGATTATTTTAAATAGGGCAAGAGTGTTTAGAAAGAAAAAATAAAAGTATAATTCCACTATTTATTCAAAAGGAAACAAACTCCCCAGAAAGTCAAATATTCTTGCCTCAGATTCTCACCAAAACATCTGTTTCCATAAATCTAGGATCATCGAAGCATCTTTTGTAGGACATATAGCTGAGGCTATATGTCCTACAAATAGCTGAGCAGTTTTCTAAGTATGATCTAGGGACCCCTGCTTTAGACATTTCCAGGAGGTTCACAAGATTTAAATTATTTTCTTAATAATACTAAATTGTTTTCATTTCTATATAGTAAATAAACAAGAAAAAGTTCTTCAGGGAGCTTGGCAGCTGGATGGTAGAGTTGACAATGCCAAATCTGAAGTCAAAAAACTCATCTTTTTTAGTTCAAATTCAGTTTCTGATGCTTCCTAATTGTGTGATCCTGAGCAAGTCACTTTACCCTGTCTGCCTCAGTTTTCTCATTGGTGAAATGGCAAACCACTCTAGTACCTGCAATAAAACCCCAAATGGGGTCATGAAGAGTCAGACATTACTAAAAACAACTAAATAACAACTTTGGGGTGCTCAGTGGTTTTTAAAAGTACAAAAAAAAAAAAATCCAGAGACCAAAAATTTCAAGAACTGCTGGTAAATCCTGTATATAGAAACCTACTCCTGTGTAGATGAGCACCCTAGACTGGCCTAGTAAAACCTGAACCTAGTATGGAAAATGGCCTTCAAAACCATTAGGACCATTAGCTCTAACATGGGCAGGTTCAGCCCAAGCTGTCATTAAGTCAGGAAAATTCAATTGCATCCAATCCTAGCCTTCAAGGTAACAAAACTCTGCATTAATTGCCTAGGATACAATAGCAAAAAGCACAACAGTTTCTGCTTTCAAAGAGTTTACATTTTACTGAGAAGATAGGAAATGTATGCAGTTAAGTATATATAAACTAAATAAAAGATAATACAAAATTGTTTCAATAAACACACAGAATAATTTCACATAGAAAGATCCACGCATGTGTGTGTATATGCATCCATGCATATTTAGATTTATAGAGGAAAGAAAAAAAGAAATTTATATACTTTTATTATATATTTAAATGAATAACAAAATATACATAATAGATTTGGAATTTCATGTGCATTTTTAAGTTATACTATGTTACAGAAATGTTTGTTTTATCCCCAAAATTAAAAATAAAATACATTTAAAAGAAATTTTTTTAACAATACTAACAAAATAGGGAGAGGAGGAGTCAGAAAAAGCCTCATACCAAAAATGGGCTTTTAAGGAAGCTCAGGCTTTTAAGAGGCAGAGGTGGAAAGGAGCATAAGAACAGTCTTTGTAAAGGTAGGAAATGGAAGATCATAAAAGAGAAAGAGCTTGACAGGACATTTTGCCAGGAAAGGGAAGTAACATCAAACAGGAGGACAGCAAGCACAAGTCTGTATATGGATTTAAACAGGGTTCTCAGACATTGAAGAAAAGGGGCAACATGAAACAAGGGACAGAATGCTGCTCTGAGCATCAAAAAATTCCTTAGCATTCTAATTTATGGCAATTGGCCTATGATTTTCTATGGGTTTCATTATTTTTTATAGTCATTAGTTTGTAAGCTCCTTCAGGGCAGGGATTATTTTTTGTTTCTTTTTGTATCCTCAGTACTTGACACAGTGCCTGACACATGGTAAGCACTTAAACATTTAGTGATGGAGTTGATTTTAGCACTTAGTTCAAGTCAGAGGGAATCTGGCAGATAATTGAAGGCTCTCTGATTACACTGGTGTAGTTTTTCCTTCCATGCAAAGCAGAGCAACTCCTCTCTGACTTAATTAAGATGGTCATTGAGTTTCTGGAATGGCTAAAACAATTTGGTGGCACAGTGAACTTGAAGTAAGGAAGATCCGAGTCTGAAATTTAGTTTGATATTACCCAAATGTGTGACCGTAGGCAAATCACTTCCCCTCTGCCTGCCTCAATTTCCCTACCTATAATATAGGGATAATGATCAGCACCTTCCTCCCAAGATTGATGTAAAAGTCAATGAGATAATATTTTCAAAGCACTATACAAATCCTAGCTATCATCATCATCATCATTATTATTATTGTTATTATTATTATCATCGTCATCAAACCCGGTAATGAGTTCTTCCAATTTGGATGGTTACTTCTCCAATGACAGACACAGAGTTGGTCACCGTGCCCATAGTCAGTGAGCCCAGACTCTGGGCCCACACCATGATGACTCATTGAAGCAGAACATTAATGGTAAACTTGACACATACATTAGTAATAATTCTTTACGTGGGTGTTGGCAATTCAGTTGGTTTTGAATGACCCCAGCTGGTCAATCTCCCGATTTCAGCAGAAACACTGGTTTTACAGGTGATTGGTGGGGCAAGACCTGGGATGACAAAGGAACCTTTGAGAATGACCCAAAGCATTAACATAGTCCATCTGGATATATATTTGCAAAAGAGGAAGGCCTCTGATTGTCAGCCACTTCAAAAACCACTGTCAAAATTGTTGATTTTCAATTATGCTGTCATTTGGGATTTATTCTCTCCCTATATGTCTCCCTGAGATGCTAATGGTCATTGTAATATGGAGAGATATAAAGAGAAAAGGATAGTGGACTTCTCATCAGGGGGAGGCAGAATCCTGTTTCACACATTTACTGTGTGATTCTAGGCACGTCACCGAACCACTCTGGGCCACCTTGGTGAAATGAAGGGCTTGGTCTGGAAAGTCCTTTGCAGCTCTAAATCTATGACCCCAGCTTCTCAAAGACTGCCCCACTGGAACAGAAGTCTAATCTGGGCAAGTTTCTAATATAGGCCCACTCTGACTGGTGTTCCTGTCAAAGGGGACTGGCTCAGTTCAGTGAAGCTCAGCAGAAGGTTGGCCCCCAGGTGATGATGCTTTTTTGGCCACAGCTCCCTAAACCATCCACACTAAAGGGTGGGACATGTTGCAATCAATCTGGAGAGGGCACATACACAGATGAAATTACAGACCCCTTAAGGGAGTGCAATGTCCTTCTTCACACCACAAGATCAACTAATATGCAGAGGTATATTAAAAAAACAAATATAGTTTTGAATTAGTTCAGTCCTAAGTACATGAATCATTTTAAGATATTAACTATTGAGTGTGTATTCATTTTCCTATGCCTAAAACAAGACGAGTCTCACAGCACAGCTACTGATTCAACAAGTGAATATCCAGAAAGTGTTTAAAGTTTTCAGAATTCTCTAAAATAGGGGCTCCTTCATCATTAATCACAAGAGGTTTGGCACATCTTAGTACGTTTGAGTTCTACAAAAATGGATCCATTGAACTATACTCAAAAAACTATAAAACTGTGCATATCCTTTGATTCAGCAATGTTGTTACTGCATCTAAATCCCCAAGAGAGCATTAAAGAGGATAAGGACCCACATGGGCAAAAATGTTTTAGGCAACATTTTATGTAGTGTCAAGAAACTGGAAACTACATGGATGCCCATCAATTGGAGAATGGCTGAATAAGTTATGGTATATAAATGTTATGGAATATTATTGTTCTGTAAGAAATGACCAGCAGGATGATTTCAGAAAGGCCTGGAGAGACATCCACTGATGCTGAGTGAAGTGAGCAAAACCAGGAGATCATTATACACAGTAACAACAAGATTATATGAAGATCAATTCTGATAGATTTGACTCAGCAATTCAGTGATTCAAGATAATTCCAATAGACTTGGGATGGAAAGTGCCATTCACACCCAGAGAGAGAACAATGGAGACTGAATATGGATCAAAGCCTAGTATTTTCACTCTTTTTTGTTTGTTTGTTTGCTTTTTCTTTCTCATAGTTTCTCCCCCCTCCCCCCTTGGTCTGATTTTTCTTGTACAACATGATAAATATGGAAAAATGTTTTAAAAGATTGCACATGTGTAGCCTACAGATTGCTTGTGATCTTGGGGAGGAGGGAGGTAAAGTAGAGAAGGAGAGAATTTTGGAACAAAATCTTACAAAATGGAATGTTTAAAACTATTTTTATATGTATTTAGAAAAATAAAATACCATTGAGACCAAAAAAAAAAAAAAAAAAAATGCATCGACTGATGGCAGCTAGGTGATGGAGTCAGGAGGACCTGAGTTCAAAATCGGCCTCAGATACTTACAAGCTATGTGCCCCTGGACAAGTCATTTAAACCTGAATGCCTAAAAAAAAAAAAAAAAAAATCATCTATCCCATCCCTAGGACCAGACTAGTGTCCTACCTCAGCACTAGTATAGAACAAAAAGCTGATCTTGGCCTTGGAGAGATCTAAGTTCTGACTAGGTAGTCACAGCACTCCAGAACCCCAGGAGTTGTTCTAAACTGGTTGCTCCTATGTTCTGATTTCCATTCAGGGATTTTCCTACATTGATAAAATCACCGGCCCAACCCTCTTTCTTCCACAGAACCAAAGCAGCCACAAATCACCTTCCAACAGAGGGCACTTCTAGTGTTTTGCCAATGTCTAACTTTATGCAAAAAAACAAACAAATTTACAGTGTACATCCTCAAATGTTTGTAACTACTTCCAAATTAAATTTCCATAAAGGATGTTGGCTATTCTCATACAAACACCTATACACAGCTACTCAAAGGCCATTAAATATATATATATATATATATTTTTTTTTTTAATTAAAAGTTTGAAGGTGAAGAAAAATAAGAATGTTTATAGCCAGATTTGGTTAAAATTCATAGAGAAGTTTAAATGGGAAACAAAAACATTGAAAACATCAGTGGACAAAGCACTGGAACTGGAATGAGTAGTCCTGGGTTCAAATGTCACTTCCTACTTTTGATGACTTTGGACATGTTATCTACCTGCCTTGAACTACAGCTTCCTCTTGTCTAAAATGACCCCAGGTCTCTCCTAGCTCTCAGTCTATCATTCTATAATTTTGTACTTCCACAGAAATAAGAATCTTGACTAAAGATCCCTTTAACTACCTAGTCCAGCTCCCAAAGCCCCATTGTGCTCAAAACCTCTCATCTTCAAGGCATAGTCTTCTACCCAAAGGAGTTCTTAACCAGGAGCCCAGAGACTTCTTCCTAGATTTTAAGGGGTCTGAAATGAGAATGGGAGAGAGTACATTTTTTTTTTCACTAACCTACCACTGAAATTTAGCATTTCTTTCAACTTATTTTTTTTTAATTTTAAAAAATGAATTAATTAATCTGGGATGGAGGAAAAAAATGCATTTTCCCCCACTAATCTATAACCAAAATTTAGCCCTCCTTTCAATTATCTTTTAAATTAATAAACCATTTTTTTAATTCTAAGAAGGGGTTCACTGCTTTCCCCAGATTTCCAAAGGGATCCATGACACACATATACACAAAAGGTAAAGAATCCCTAACCTAGAGAGCTGTCTTCCTACTTTTCCTATTAGACCCATGCAGGCTGAAATTTTGAGTCATAGCTTGCAGAAGTGCCTGGGGGTAGGGAGAAGAGGGAGGAAGGGGGAGTGGGGGAGTCATCTATTTTGGAACAACTGGGTTGTTATTGCCATTTCTGAACCAAAGCATCATTTCTTTTAAACCCACCCCGTTAAGACAGTTGTGTCTACAGACCATGATGTCATGTGGTGGATCATGTGCCATTGCCAGGGTCCTCCCACACACTGGCAAGAGTTCCAAAAGAGACCCAAGGGCTAGCTTTTAAGTGGACAGCACCAGTCAGCCAAGTTCTTCTCTAACATCTAAAAAGCAAACAGTTTTGATTGTCTTTTGCGAACTACCAGAGTTCTTTTACAGGTCAAATGATGTAGGATGACAAGGAATTGTTTTTTCTTATAAATTCAAAGTCATTCACAAATTTGCTGAAAGTGATTTGTTTTGTATGAACTCTCCTTTACCTCTCATCCCCACTCCCACTTCCACTTACTGGGCAAGCTCCGGGATTGCCTAAAGACCAATGACTTTCCTTGGTTAGGAACAATGAGGGATGAGAATACATTGGTTCCATGTCAGAGAGGACACCCCCCTTCTTCTAACCTGTGTTCCTCCTCAGTTGGAGGGGGGGAGAAATTTCATGTTCTTGGTCCCCCCCCCAAAAAAAGGGAAAGAACTAGACACCAATTGCTTCACCCACCTGTCCCATAACAAAAACACTGGTGCAATCATCCCGATGCAAGTAAGTCCAACAACATTGGGAATTCTCACTTGTCCCTCATCCCTGATGGTTAAAGCCAAGGTTCTTTCACTCTGTCCCTCATTCCTATGAGGGTTAACAGCCTCATACCCAGTCCAGCTGCAGGACAAGGACAAGGTTAAGAGCATAGGCTATAAACAGACTGTCTTAACAGTCAACCTAGATTTTCAAATAGAGACCAGACACAAACTCTCCTGCACTGATGTTTCCATCAATAAACAAGCATTTATCAAGCATCTACTAAGTAATCCCCCTCCCCCCAAAACAAATTAACTGTCCCTGGCCTCAAGAAGCTTACAGTCTAAGCAAAAGCAATAATATGTGCATATACAGATGTAAACAACATGAGCAGGAAGAAAGAGAGATGCTACAGCAGCCTAGGCATGGTGCCAGGTGTACTAAGCACAATGAATGCCAAAAGGGGAAGGAACAACCCGGGCTCTCAAAGAGCTTACACTCTGGCCAAAAGACAGAACACGCACAGGTGCCTACTAAACAGACACAAAGTGATGAGGGGCTAGCAGCAGTGGGAGAGACCAGGAAACCAATAGGCATTTATTAAATGCCAGGATGAGGCTAAGTCAGACTCTGTTGTTGTCCTTCAGTCATTTTCCATCCTGTTTGGCTCTTCTGTGACCCCCATTTGGGGTATTCTTAGCAGATGCTATAGTGTGTGTGCCACTTCCTTCTCCACCTCGTTTTACAAATAAGGAAAATGAAGTAAACAGGTTACCCATATATTAAGTATCTGGAAAAAAAAAAAAAAAAAAAAAAAGTCCTTGCCCTCCAGGAGCTTACAGCCTACTCAAAGTAAACATGCACACTGAGAGAAAAATACAAAGAAATACAGTCCTTTTCTTCCAGGAGTTTACAGCCTCTCCAGAGAGAAAAATACAAAGAAATACAGTCCTTGCCCTCCAGGAGATTACAGCCTCCCCAAAGCAAGCATGTACACAGAGAGAAATACAAAGAAATACAGTCCTTGCCCTCCAGGAGATTACAGCCTCCCCAAAGCAAGCATGTACACAGAGAGAAATACAAAGAAATACAGTCCTTGCCCTCCAGGAGATTACAGCCTCCCCAAAGCAAGCATGTACACAGAGAGAAATACAAAGAAATACAGTCCTTGCCCTCCAGGAGCTTACAGCTTCTCCAGAGAGAAAAATACAAAGAAATACACTCCTTGCCCTCCAGAAGCTTACAGCCTTCCAAAAGGAAACATGTACACAGAGAGAACTACAAAGAAATAAAATCCTTGCCCTCCAAAAAGCTTACAGCCTACCCAGAGAGAAAAATACAAAGAAATACAGTCCTTGCTCTCCGGAAGTTTACAGCTTCCCCAAAGGAAACATGTACACGGAGAGAAATACAAAGAGATACAAAGTAACTTTGGCTGGGGAAGGGCCAGAGATAAGTAGTAGCAACTGTAGGAGACTGAGTGAGAGACCACGACTGCGACTGATCCTCTACTATATGTGCTGCAATGTTAGGCACTGGATACAAAGAAAGGAGACAGCCCTGGTCCTCAAGTTGCTTCCAGACCCACCAAACTAGAGACCGGAAAGATGCAGAATGTGGCAAGTTTTCCATTTGGTACCTACTGGTTAAAAATCGAGGGGCACAAATAATGGTGTGGGACGGGCTTACACAATGAATGAGGTGAATGAGTAGAGGAAAAAGGTGTGCTTGACTGAAATGGAAATCTGTCACCTCAAGGAACTCACTTTTAACCCTTACAGCCATCCGGATCCCGCGGTTACACAATATAAAAAACCATAACCATTACAAATCCTGCTTTTAAAAACATAGTTTAGATTTTTTTTCTCTCTCTATTCAAAAATGCTTTCATACTCCCTCACCCAGCCCATCCCCCCATTAATCCTGAGTTGTTTTTCCCCTCCTCCCACCCCCTTCACATTCAGTTAAAATTGAGTGGGCCACGGTCGCCAGATAGCTTTCCCGCTCACAATGGCATGAGATGGATGCCAACAACTCTATTCCTTCAGATGAGACCAAGCATCACCAAGACATATAATCTGGGCCTTACTTTTTACACCCTGCTGTCCCTGCCATTGTCATCATAAGTTTCTAGTGACCTTATGCAACAGGATGACCCTGAGATCTTGACATCTTATGCCCCCCCCTCAAAAAAAAATACAGTTGTCCGATTTCTGGGCTTTTTCAATGATTCTGCTGAAGCTGAACTTGAAGATGCATCCTGGGAGTTCAATTCAAAGGACCTCAAATCAAGGGTCTGAGAAGCACATCTCATTCTGCTGACTTCAGAATTAATTACAACTCCCTTATCCCAAACTCTGAGGATGATAATATAATCCACACACAGTTTAAAATTTTATAAAGTAGTTTCTTCATCATTTCCCATTTCCACTTTATAGTTGAGCAAAATAAGACTCAGACAAGTTAAACAATTTTCTTTAGATCACGCAGCATCAGCACCAAGATTTGAATCCAAGTAGAATCACATAATATAAAACTGAAAGGGATTTTACGGGTCCTCTCATTCACAACACATGCACTGACTTGGCCCAAGTCACACAGCAGTGAATGGCAAAGCAAAGATATGAACACAGGACCTCTGAATCCCCTGCCAATATTCTACTATACCAGAGCTCTCTGTGCTTTCCACTATAACATGGAGTCCAGATTTTTAAAATATAGAAATGCTATAACTCTAAAAACAAACCAGGATTTGACATTTTGGGGAGGTCCAGACCTAATTTCATTGGTGTAAGGAACTCTGAGTGTAGAAAGGTCTTACATCCATGCAGATTGTAATGCCTCTGGAACCTAGTCATTGACTGAAAGTGTAGAAAAGTCATATGACCAAGATTTGAACACAGGACCTCTGAGTTCCCTTGCCAATATTCTACTATATCAGGGTTCTCTGTTCTTTCCCCTATAACATAGAATCCATATTTTTAAGATTTAGGAATGCTAAAAACTCTACAAAACAAACTAGGGTTTGACATTTTGGAGAAGTCCAAACCTACTTCCATTAGTGTAAGGAACTCCTAGTGCAGAAAGGTCTTATATTTGTAAATCCTCTGGAATCTAGTCATTGATTGAGAATATAGAAAAGTCATATGACTCAACATAACAAATACAGAAATATGTTTAAAATAATTGTACATGTACAACCTAAATCAGATCGTTTGCTATCTTGGGGAGGGGGAAGAAAGGAAGGAAAGGAGAAAAATATTTGGAATTCAAAATCTTTACCAAAATGAATGTTGAAAACGATCTTCACATTTAATTGGAAAAATAAAAGATTACTTGGAGAAAAAGTTATGTGATTTGATAATGACCACTCAATCAATCAATCAAGTATTTATTAAGCTTCTACTATTATCACTTGCAATATGGCAGTATATTTTTTTTTTACTGTTCAAATGATTTGTTTAAAAAAAAATAAAATAAAAACGAGATACAAAACAATAAGGATTGTCCTTATTTTCAAATGTTATACATATATGGATTTACTGTGTTTGTACTAAAGACAAATACAAAGAATGCAATGATCCCTATTTAGATTACTTTATCTAATCAAAGAATCAACAAACACAAATAAAATCATAGAGCATAAATAAACGCAGAGTATATATGAGTGTGTATTCATACATACATGCATGTGTATTCCTGTATATGTGTGTATACATGTGTGTATATATATCATGTACATGTTTATGTATATTCATATATATATATATATATATATATATATATATATATATATATATATATATATATATATATATATATATATATATACACATAATTGTAAACACCTCCATAATGGAACCCAGGGATTTCAACCCAAATGTTTCTGACTTCAGAGCTAGAACTCTCTCCTCACTGTAGAGCACACCCTATTCATCCTGTTTTCCACTGGAATTCTTTATCCCTCCTTTAAATCTTTTTTATTTTATTAGTATAAAATCTACTATCTTCTCTACCCTCAAGGAAAAGAGAGACAAAACATCTCCTACTTTAAATAATCCATCATCTGTGTTTTGACCATGCTGTCTTGTCGGATAGGGAAGGACTAATTTATTAGGTTATTTTTTTTTAATATATATTTAAAAAGCACTCAATGAAAATTAAATTTTAATCCTTTAAATTCTTGGATGCTTTAGTTAAAATAACCAGCAAGACCTGAAATAAAAACTCACCAAAAGGAGAAAAAATTAACATGTACATGATTTTACTCAAATAAATAACTCATGCAACTCTACAGTCATTTTTTTAAACATTCAAGTGATTTGTTTAAAAAAAAAAAAAAAAACTGGGTACAAAACAGAATATAGCCTGTGTTTATTTTCATGTGATATAAATTCATATTCTGCTCTTACTCTGACAGGAGAGCAGAAAACAAAACCAACACTGTTCACAGAAATCTTAGATAAAATTCATTGAAATGATCCAAATGGTTTTCATTCCAGGGAAAATATTAAGTCAGCAGTTTGCATAGGATGGCATTTCCCAAACAGACAAAATAAGCGAAAACAACCCACAGAGGAAAGTACAAATGCTGAGGCCTTTCAAATTTTGTTCCAACAAAACTGCAATAAAGTCAATATCCCACACCTTCCCACACCAGTCTGGATGGCTGTTTAATGCCCACCACTAAAGACTCAGAGAAGATCGGGTGTGATGCTGAACTAAGACCTGGAGGAGCTGAGTTTGAAGTATGACTCCACTTCTCAATACCTGTGAGAGGTGTGTATGATCCTGGGTAAGTCAATGAAGCTCCAGAAGTATCAGTTTCCTCATTCTGATATGAGGGGTTAGGACTAGATGACTTTTGGGCCCTTTTCATCTAGAATCCATAAAAGAATCACACAAACCAAAAAGCAAAATGAGAAGGAAGCTGTGGGAATAAATGTCTAAGGAAGGAGGAAGAGGATGGAAAAAGTAACTGTCAAGTTTAATGTCAAAAAATTGGTGGGGAGGGGAAAGGAGAATTAAAAAAGGTTGTAGCCATCATTGAAAGTTTGGTGTCATATAGATGAAGCTCAGAAAAGCAAAAGAGGATGATATGGGGAAGCAGAGGGAAGGGAAAAGAATAAAGAATGCTGGACCCCAATAAGGGCTCTGTAAATATGTCCAAATGAATCACCTTCTAACAGTCAGAGGCTGAAGGGTGAGGAGGGAACCAAGCTGAGTAAAAGTATTCTATATAAGGGAAGCCACTTTAGTCAAATATTCCAGACCATTCACAGCCTGGATGAGGCTGCCCAGAAGGCTGAGAAGCTGGAAGTTTGGCTACTCTGGGTTCAGGGTTACTAACGGGCACACAGGAGGAGCAATAAGGGTTGACAAATTATTTCTGTAGGATAAAACTATTAAAAAAAAGAAAAATTAAAGTTGTCATCTGAGCCTCAAGAATGAGACTGGTTTTCCAGATCTCATTGTTTTACAGTATTAGGAACAATGGTTATTAGCAAAGAAAAGAGTAAAATGAGGAAGTCGTATTCTGATAATTTCTGTTAATCCCCACCAGCTGAAATTCAAGAAATTGGGTGACATCAGCATTTACACTCTGGCCAACAGGAATGACAGAGCTCAGGCTGTGGCTCTTTTTACCATGTAAAATAAATAAAGGGAGGCTAGGCAAAGTATTGGAATCACCCAAATGCAATGCACTTAGAAACAATAAGGCCTCCTCTTTAGGAAAAACCTCAATCCAATTCTCCAAAAACAGTCCCGGATAGGGGGAAAGGGAGAAGGGAAGATGATAACAGTTGATCCACCCTGAATCAGGACCAGCCAACAAACCTTTGTGGATCTCTTACTTTGTGCCAGGCACTGTATTAAGCATTGGGGAAACAAAGAGAAGGAAAAACAGTTCCTACCTTCAAGGTAATTGGAAAAACAGCACACAAACAACTAGGTACCCATGAGATGGTCTCAAATAACTTTTCAAAAGTGCTTGCTGAAATAAGCCAGCCATATGTGTGTGTATACATATACATAATCATAATACATAAACACATATACATACACATACATACATGCACATATCCGCCTGGCTACATTCATATATGTGGGTACATAAACACATACACAACATCCATGCACACATTCAAATATGTATATAAATGCATATATACATCCATTTGTTTGTTTTACCTGTATATGTGTGTATATACATATATGTATATGTGCCTGTGTATACATATCAGAAAGCATCCACCATGAGTCAATTCATTGTTAAACCAAAATAAACCAGTGCCCCAAACAATCGAGACTCTATAATCCTAGTGAGACGTAAAACATTTTCCGTCCAGGGGTTTCAAAAGCCATAACATTAACTCAATACCATTTGTATGGTAGTCTATAAGGTAAGAACACGGTCAAGTCCATTACATAGATGGAAAAACCAAGGCGCAGAGAGGCTGAAAGGCTCTCCAAGTACCTACCATATGAGATTCAAATAGCAGGGCTGGGAAATCAACAGGATACTGCCAACTCAAACAAGTTTCCACACCAAGGCCAGAGCCAAATGCAGAACGAAACAACCCTCGATCCTAACAAATCCTAACAACAAAACTCAACTAGCTAAGGAGCCAGCCCAGCAGGCAAGATGATGAGGAGCACTCACCCGAGCCGCATCGATGCTCACGCCAGGCTGGGAGCCACACAGAACTGTCTCCAAAAGATTTTTTTTTTTTTTTTTTAATGGAGGTGAGGTTGCAGCTGCTCTGACACAGGTTTACAAGCACCTTCTCTCAACACCAGGAAGGCTAAATTAGAGATAGGGTGATAATTAATAGGATCCTCCCGCAGCAAGAGAAGGCTTCTTTAGCAAACCAGTAATTGCTGCCTACTTAAAATGACAGGGAACTCTGCCAGGGAGGAGGGAGGGAAGGAGGGAGGGAGGCGTTAATGATTGTAATCATAAAAGGGGAAAATAGACACTCCACTTCCCAGCTGAAGCCAAGGAGCATCCCACAGGATCCAAAGCTCTCATTCAGTGCTGTCTCCCTCACGTCCGTCTGGATCCAGTGAAGGAATCCACAAGAGGAGTGATGTTCGCCATCCTTCCTTAGGCCAATCAGAGAAGGAAAAGCTGCTTTTCTGACAAGAGAAGGGAGAGGGAGACAGAGACAGAGACACAGAGATAAAGATAGACAGTAACACACAGACAGTCAGAGGAGGAAAAAAAAGTGGAGAAAGAGTTCTACAAGTTGAAAAAAATATATATAACAAAAAAGAAATCTCTTTCTAATCCCTCCCAGTCTCCCATTGGGTTATCATAGACTGCCAGGTCATTACCAAGACAGCTACTCCTCACCTAGTCCCAAATTTCAGCAAGTAGTTTTAAGATCTACCATATGCCAGACACTGAAGGTCCTTCTCAAAAAAAAAAAAAAAAAAAAAATATATATATATATATATATATATATATATATATATATATATAAAATCTCGTGGTATTGTAGAACTGAATCACAAATACATATCAGGAAAAGAACTTAGCAGCCTACTCCAACCCTATCATTTCACAGATGAGACCAGAAAGGTAACATGATTTAGCCAACATAACAGAGGCAAATAAGATGGGATTTGAACTCAAGTCCTCTGATTCCAAGTACAGTTGCCAAAGAAGCTCCTAAGAGTTTGCACTGGTATGGGGGAAACTGGATTCATTTGACTACCTGGCTTTTGAAAATGCCCCACAAGACAATAGCCTCTTACTAAAAGTTTTATGATGACTATGGAAGCTGCTTATTTCCTCCACCCCAATCCAACATCAAAGCAGTTTCCTTGTTTTTTTAATGCTCCCCAAATTATTTACTGCAGCAGCTATTTAGGGAAGAGCAGAAGGGGGTTAACAAGGTTAAAGGCACAAGCCTTAAACCACTTTGAGCTCTACAGAATGTAAAGATCCCCAGAAGCAAACTGATGGAAGGGCAAGAATGGTAATGGTCCAGGATAAGGAAGCAAAGATGGACTGTGATCCTTGTTCTGGGACAGAGTACCCATATGGATGAGATCACAGAGTCAGCCGCTTAACAGAATGGCTGGATCAGGCAACCCACTTTTTAAAAATCCTTGGATTTGAACAGACTTCAACAAATGAATGTTTAATCTTCTCAAATCTGGGCCCATTTTTGCAGTGGTAGAAGGATGACTGATGGGTTTTGAGTCAAGAAGTGGGTTCAGATCTTGTCTCAGATATTTACTAACTGGGAAAGTCACTACTTCTGTCTGCTTCAGTTTCCTGCTTTAAAAAAGGTTTTTATGTTGTTGTTTTTATTTTAAAAGCAATGGATTATACTGTCTTACAAAGATGAATATTGAAAACTATCTTTACATGTATCTAGAAAAATAAAAAACTATTGAGAAAAAAAGTTTTAACAAGCATTTTTTGCATGCTTACTATGAGCCAAGCATTAAATCCTTTACAGATATTATCATTTGAGACTCACAACAACCCTAGGAGGTAGGTGCTATTATTATCAGATAAAAAACTGAGGCAGGAAGAAGTTAAGTGACTCTTAAGTAATGTATTTGAGGCTACATTTGAACTCAGGTCTTCCTGACTCCAACTCCAGCTTCCTGACTGTACCACCTATCTAGCTTCCCATTTTCTATAAAATAATAATAGCACAGTGCCTGACACAGAGTTGGTGCTTAATAAACGCTTATTGTTTGATTTATTGATTAATAATAGATCCTACCTCAAAGGGCTACATTGCTAGGCTCAAATGAGATAACTATACAAAGCACTTTGCAAACTTTCAAGTACCCTCAAAATTCTATATCATTATATTATATTATAATATATATTATATTATTATGCTATGTTTATATTATCATAAAAAGGACTTTATGAACAGAGTTTCACAATTGCTAAGACACATAAAAGCTATGTCTGAGAATTACCTTTGAAGGGAAAAGCAGACAAATTTTCCTTTAGATAAGAGAAGCTACTGCTGGATCACCAAAAGAAAGAGGGGCAGTCCATTAAAAAAAAAAAAAAAAAAAAATCACATACACACATGTATATCTCAAATGCAAAAAAGCCTCTTCAGACATTCCCCTAATTACCCTTGTGGTCATGAAAAACATGCCAAGTCTGAGACATGTCTTGCCCATTATTTGATTAGCCATAAAAAATGTTAAGGGTAGTCTGGATTTGGAGCTGGATTTTGTTTTGTTTTCTGCCCTAAAGAACAGGTGGATTTTTTTCATTCACACACGCATGCATGCGTACACGCACAACCACATACAACCACTGAACTAATAGACGAAGGCTTTATAACTTTGTCTTCTCCCTTAGACAATTATACCTTTTAATTGACAAAAGTTTAACTCAATATTTTTCACTGACTAATACTCCTCACACCCACAAGTTAAGACAGAAGTTCATTACGCAAGCTGGGGATGTTCCAAAATCTCCGGCATGCCGCAGATAAACACCCCAGGACAGACTCGAATAGCTGGAGCTTAGAGAACACTCACATGAAAAACAATTAACAGACTCAATCAGAACTAAAACCCTGACAAACAAAAAGTTACCAGCTCCAGTCTCCAGTTGTCCGGCAGCTAAGGGAGCATATTTAATGCAGAGTGAGAAATACCAAGAAGTATGCTGCCTGACACTCCCATATTACTGATTATGTACATCCAAGGGTTAAGTTCTACTAGACCATCACCACACTTGGGCCTTCTTCATTCAGGATCTTCCAGTCTTTAGAAATCATTTTATGTAACTAAGGAGACTGAATGTAAACGGACACATGCTATGTTCACTTTTTTGTCTGTTTTTTAAAATCTCTCCCATAGTTTTTCTCTTTTGTTCTGATTCTTCTCTCTAACATAACTCACAAAACAATGTATATGAAAAATAACTAAAGTAAAAAATAATAATAATAATAACTTTATAGGCCCTACCTAGTCTAAAAGTTCTGAATTGATGTCCTTTATTTATCTTGAACTCAGATGCTTGACCCCACCTTGAATCACCTGCCTTCATTCAAAATCTAGGCCTGCCTCTCTCTCCTATTTAAGATCAAATAGAGCCTCTAAATATGTCTACAACACACACACACACATATGAGCCATGCCTCTTTTGTAATCATGTCATTAATGCATCATGACCACTACAAAGTTTACCTGGTCACCCAAAGTTAAAACTATTCTTACAGGCCTAGCTGCCCCCCAAGGAAGTAATTTTACCTGACATCAGGTTTTGTGGCATGTCAATCAGAATATGCCTGCTGTGATTTGTTGAAACAAAAACCAACTTTTGCCTGGTCAAAATGAATTTCCCAGAAAACTAATTTTTCATTCTTTTCAGGCAATATTTTTTTTTAATTCAACATTGTCTTCTTACCCAAGCTGCTTTGTTCATGGGGAAAAAAATCAGGATTGTATGTGATTCTCAAAAAAAGATATACCCACTTAATTTCCAAGAACTTGGAAGGGTTAATGGATGCCTTGGTGTCAATTCCTTACTTCTTATAAGGACTAGACTGAATGTGTGACTAACTATAGGCCTATTTTTAAGTCAAACACCTCGGCATTTGATTTGTAAAGTAGGCATTAAGTTCTTTAAAGGAATGCTAAAAACCTAGTGAAAAGTCTAAGGATTTGTCTTTCTGAAGCCAGTTATAAATAAATATCCTTACTAAGGTGACTAATACAGCCATCCTAGGGGCCTTTTCTTGCCCTGAGAAAGCTCCTCTATGCCTCAGGACCACAGGTTTAGAGTTGGAATCTAGCCCAGTTCATGCAATGTATGGATGAGGAAACTGAGGTACAGATAGGATGAGTCGTTTGGTCATACCAGTACAAAGTGGCAATTTGAACCCAAGTCCTCTAATTCCAAACACAATGTTCTTTTTATCAGATCAAGAAGTCCCAGAACTCTCAGAGATCAATCTTAGGTCACAAAATCTGGCTGGAAGGGCATCTGAAGCCATCCAATCCACCCCCTCATTTTACAGAGTCCACGCCTAACACTCTTGACAATCTATTTGAAAAAGATGATAATACCTGCTCTTACTTTCTCCCTCTCTGCCATTCTGAAGGCAAGGAAAAAATCCCCACCATTAATGGTACCTAATTCCCCAAGAACAGAAATAAGAATCTCTGATCTTCCAAGTCTCTCCCCTTGGATGTCCAAGAAGTAGTAGAACCAACACATTGTAAGAACTGCCTCCATTGGGCCCAACTCAACCCTGATTCTTCCCCTATTTGTGATCTCAGCCTGCTCCAATCCTTAACTTCAATCACAGCAGAATAATCCTGTTCACCTCTTTAAGAGTCCCACACCACTTCCATTTTCTGAGAAGCATATGTCTTTTTAATTCACCCACAACTTTCACTGGATTTCCCCTTTATGTGAATAAAAAAATAAAAAACCTAGAATAAAGCAGCCTTCCCTCCAAGCACCAGTTCTAAAGCATTTTTGTGTCATGGATACCAAAAGCAGTGTGTTTTTTAAATAACTGAAGAAAATATTAAATTTTAATGAAGATCCATTTTTCCAAAGTTTCTCTTTTCTCTCTCTCTCTCTCTCTCTCTCTCTCTCTCTCTCTCTCTCTCTCTCTCTCTCTCTCTCTCTCTCTCTCTCTCTCTCTCCTTTATCTTCTTTTCATCTCTTCTCTCTCCATTTGTCTCTTCTTTTCATCTCTCTCCTCTCTCTCCTTCTTTCTCTTCTTTTCATCTCTCTCTTCTCTCTCTTTCCATCTCTCTCCCTTTCTCCCTCTCTCTCTGCTTTCTCTCTGTCTCTTTCTGAGAGGTCTAGATGATCTCTGAGATTCAATAGTCTAAAAATTTATTAACACTAGACTACAGGGAAAGTCAGATTGAGAATACATCTATGATGTACACACAGGCATCTGAGAGTTAACTATAATTCAGTATTTATAACATACCGGGTTTGAGAAATTTCATCAATCTGAAGTGTTGTTATAAGATCACTTATAGCTATGAAACATTTCATGTCATTAATCAACAAGCATTTATTGACTATCTATCATGAGCCATGTCTGCTTTCCTGGCCTCCTTTAAGACTCTGCACAAATCTTACTTTGTGTAAGAACCTGTCCTGGTTCCCTATACCACCCCCATACCACCCTCTCACCATTAAATGACCCCAGCTCCTTACTCTCTATACTGTCCCCCTTTCTCCAGCAGCCTTCTTATGCTAAAGATTCTGCTGCCCCTGTGACCACCTCTTTCAATGGTAAGTATCTTCCTTTGACTCTCTTAATTTAAGGAAGTGATCACTTGTCTCCCAGCTTAGCTACTGATTCTTTAGACTTTCCTCCCTATCCTTTTTCCAGCTTCCTTTTATGTAGAATACTTTACAAATATTGTCTTATTTGATTTTCAGAATATCCCTAAGAGGTAGATGCTATTATTATCTTCATTTTACACTTGAAGAAATTAAGGCAAATAAAAGCCCAAGATCACATAGTAAATGTCTAAGGTCAGATTTGAACTAGGGTCCTCCTGATTCCAAGTATTCTCCCTGTGACAGTAGCACAGACTTCAAAATGGGAGTCTTCTACTCATGCTATCATCCTGATTCTTATTCCAATTAACAGTGGCAAGAAGAGTTACAGAGATCTCATTTGAAAACACTTTCTTCTCTTGAGTGGATGCCCATCAGTTATAGAATGGCTGAATAAGTTATAACATATGAATATTATAGAATGTTATTGTTCTACAAGAAATGATCAGCAGGATTTCAGAGAGGTCTGGAGAAACTTACTTGAACTGATGCTAAGTGAAATGAGCAGAACCAGGAGACCACTGTATACAATACAAAATTATAGGATGATCAAGTCTGATGAATGTGACTCTTCTTAACAATGAGATAATTCAAACCAGTTCCAATGATCTTGTGATGGAGAGAGCCATCTACACCCAGAGAGAGAGAGGACTGTGGGAACTGAGTGTGGATCACAACATGGTATTTTCACTTTTTTTGTTGTTGTTTTTGCTGTTGCTTGCTTGTATTTTGTTTTCCTTCTCATTTTTTCCTTGTTGTTCTGCTTTTTCTTGTGCAGCATAAAAATTGTGGAAATATTTACAGAAGAATTGCACATGTTAAACATATATTGGATTACTTGCCCTCTAGGAGATGGGGGAAGGGCAAAGAAGGGAGAAACAAGGGAGAAAAAATTTGGAACACAGAGTTTTACAGGGATGAATGTTGAAAATTATCTATGCATATGTTTTGAAAAAAAAATACAAAATACAAAAAAGAAAACACAGGTTAAAATATAAGAAAAAGAAAGCAAAAAATAAAAAATAAAACACTTTCTTCTCAAAAATCATGCAAAGGACAAGACAAGACAAGGATTCTGCTCATTTTACAAATGGGAATAATGAAGCACATTGAGGTAAAACTAGCTCCCCCTGGGATGATGCAACTAGTAACTTCCAGAGTCAGCATTTGAACACATCTTGGTTCCTTGCACTATTTTGCACTTAACTGGCAATGATTAGAAGTTCTGAGTTTGTTCAGAATGACTCGTGCAGAGATCTGCCTCTAAATAGCCAAAGGCCTGGACCTCTCCCAGCCTCCATTGTCTCTCTTGTGAAAGTAGGAAATACCTAGAACTATTCATTTCACAGGGCTGACAAGGATGAAAGCCTTTTGTTAAGCTTAAGTAACACAGAAATGGGAAGAACAATTATGATTTTACAAAAACTAAGCTATACCCATTTCTTGGATTTCTTTTACTGATCAGTTAACAAACACTGATTAAGCAGTTACTATGTCATATTAATGGAATAGACTTACTTTTTGCTTTTCAGGAATCTTTGTGACCAACCAACTCAGCCACGCAAGCCAATCAGTACATTAAATTATTCTATCAAATAAAGAACATCTGTAGCTATAAATACACAAGTGAGATTATCTGTTAATAAATTTTCATTGAGATCATTCAGACTTCCATATAATAATATTCTCACTTATACAGGACCATAAGATTTACATGGCATTTTCCTTATGGGTAATGAAGTTGGATTATCTTTATCTGTCTAAAAAACTGGGTTTCTAAAAATCTGAATGATTTGCTTTAGTCAAACAGCTGATAAGTTTTTGAAGTGGGATTAGAACACGGGACTTCCTGCCTTCCAATCCAATGAGCTGTGCATGCTCGATGTGACCCAGCTTGTCCTGAAACGCTAAGATTTCTCAATTTGGAGTTAGAGATTAGTAAATGCAGTCACCATCTGAAAAGGCAAATCTCTTGGCTTGTTCCCGGATTTCTACTACCAATGGATGGCAGCTGGTGTCATCGGGAGCTATTGTGGAAAAAGGAAAGACAATACTCCTGTAAGAACACTAGTGGAAGAGGTGCAAGTATCCTGACGATACAATGATGTGGATGATGGGCCTCAGCTGCCTCCTGGCAGCTGGAGAGATGCTGAGGTGTCCGGAAAATGGGAAACAATAAACCACCAGCCCTAGGTTATACTTAAGCTATTAAAGGCAGTTCACTGAAATGATTTCTGCACTTCTCCCATCCTGGAGCCCAGCAGCTTGAGAGCCAGGGCACTTTGTGATGCCAATTAGTGCATCTCATGATTAATTCCCGCATCGACCTCTAGTCTGTGATTATGATGAAAAGAAAATTTGCCAAGAAAGATAACGACAATTATCCTGGTGCCAACAACAGAATCAACCTCTCACATGTAAATAACACGTGCCATTTTTAAATACTATTCAAATCTGGATCCCCATCAACCACAACGTGGCATGCATTCCACCCTCAACTACCCAGGGACTGATTATCTATTTTGTGTGAAAATTCTCATATTCTCTTTCTCTCTCTCTCTCTCTCTCTCTCTCTCTCTCTCTCTCTCTCTCTCTCTCTCTCTCTCTCTCTCTCTCTCACACACACATATCTTTCTTTCTTTTTTCCCCTCCCTCTCCCTCTCTCTTTTCTCTTTCTCCTCCTCTCCTCTCCCTCCTTCCCTCCATTTCTCTTTCTTTTTCTCTTCTTTGTTCCTTCCTCCCCCTCTCTCCATCTCTTTATCTCTACATCTCTGTCTGTGTCTCTCTCTTTCTATCTCTCCTTTTCTCCTGCCCTTCTTTCTACTTCCTAATCATTGAAGTCCTTCTTTCTGATTACTTCCTGATCACTGAAGTGTAAAACCAAAGAAATTGGGTTCAATCCCATCTAAACATCTAAACAGATCAAGCAACCATATCATTTTTAGCTCTCCAGGGGAAATGGAATCTGGTGATGATCTAGAGATTTCATTTGCCCAGGCAACTACCCTTGTCCCAAATTTCTTTACCTTTTTCCCTAGAGATCTGACGATGCCTCGTGAATTAGAGAAGAATAGTTTAGTGGGATTGATTATAGGACTGTAGAAGAGACAAGAAGAGAGAACTCTAGCTCAGTGATGACAGAGTAAATCCCTATTCTGGACAAAACAGCTGTCGCAATCTTCCAATACATGGAGACCCTCACTTTGGGAAGCTCCCAACCTCTACACGTGGCCTGGAATTCATTAGGAAGGGAGCCCAGGCTGAAGGGAGTTTTTTCAACCCTTGTTCAGCAGTAATTCTGTGAAAAGCACATCGGGTCATGGGGTATGTCCCACAACCACTTTCATCCCTTTTTCTCAATAAAATTACTGGTCAGATGACTTCAATATGTTTGAAGCTCCACAATTTGAATCGGAATTAAAGTAACAGCTGCGTTTTGTGCTTTGCACTAGGTTTCTATAAAGAAAATCACTTCAGGAAATCCAAAAACCTCTAACAGTCCTCGTAACTTTCACCCATTTTCACCCAGTATCTCTCTCTCCAGAGGAGAGACTTACTACAAGTTCATTAGCCATGTCTAATCTTTAATGGGAACTGATCAAATGGACTCTTTGACTGTGAGTCTACTTAATCCAGCTACAATCTTCTTGTACTTCTCATTCCAAAACAGCTTGGAGTCCCACTATCCTTGGCATATATCCCAAGAAGATCAAAGACAGAAAGAAAACTCCCATGTGCATATCACCGTATCCATAGAAGCACCTTTTGTGATAACAACAGCCAAAAAAACAATAATAATAAATCAGTGAACTTTTGAACCTCAGTTTCTTCATCTCTATAATGAGGTTGGGCTAGGTGACCCGTGAGGTCCCTTCTTTGTTCTAAGTCTACCTATGACCTCTAATCATATTATCAGCTATCAGCTATCTGCTCCTGATCTATGATCCTATGATTTGGAGTGACGGAACAAATTGTGTTATATAAATACAATAGGATATTATTATGCTACTGTCTCAGTTTTATCTCTGTATCTTCAATGCCTAGCCCAGGGTGTGATACATATAACTTTATATGAGAACCACAACTAGGAACAAATAAAAGAAACATGGGAAGTCTCTATATAAAGTGATGCAGAATCGAATAAGAAGAACCAGAGTAAAAAATGTGCAATGCTTATAATAATGGAAACTCCTCCAGTAGATTTTAAGTGTCCACTTGATAGAGAAGACTTTATCTTTGTTTTTCATTCTCAGTACTGGGCACATACAAGATATTTCAGAAATGTTTGACAAATGGAATTAATACGAAAGAAAACAGTATGAAAAGATATCCAAACTCTGATTAACCATGATGACTGCCCTAGAACCCAGGAGAGATGAGAAAACTGATTTCCCTTCCCTCTGTAGAGAGCTGGGGGATGATAGCTACAGAATGATACAAACACTAGAGTCATTTTGCTCATCAGTTTGGCTTAACTATTCTTTGTTACCAGAGAGGATTCACTGGGAATAAGGAATGCATTGGGAAATAGCTGGTGGGTTGTTTTTTTTTTTTTTTTTTTCCCTCTTTTTTTCTTTTCTGAAGCTGGGGTTAAGTGACTTGCCCAGGGTCACACAGCTAGGACCTGTTAAGTGTCTGAGACCAGATTTGAACTCCGGTCCTCTTGAATTCAGGGCTGGTGCTCTATCCACTTCACCACCTAGCTGCCCCCAGGTGGATTTTGTTTTTTGAGGTTTTTTTTAAGGCATTAATAAAACTTTTAAAAATAAATAAAGCAGAACTTTGGGAAAACTTATTCAATACCAAGATAGAAATCTCAACAGCAAGAGTATAATCTCTAATAATCACATCCAAATGAGTATGGATGGGGCAGGGAAGTGCTCTGAATTTTCCTCAATGGAAGTAGAAAAGAATTTGGGGAAGGGGGAAGAGGGGAGAAATTTAAAAAAAAAAAAAAAAAAACATCATGGGAGTAACATTGCAAGATGTCTTCAAGGAAATGATGGGCAGCTGTTTCAGATATTTTTGCTGGATTTCAGAGCCCCACAATCCAAGAGATTCCACTAAAGACAAGTGATCTGAAGTGCCAACTACAGAAACAAAAACACAAACCCCACTGGTGATTCAGGACCTTACAATGAAGTTATTTGCATTTAGCTACTTAGACAGTATGACCAAAGGTATCCTACCAAGACCAAGCCCACTTGTTAACCCAGGGAACAAGCTTGGAGCTCCCCACTTACCATATCAAAATACAAGGTATCATTAGTAAAACATTCCCAGATCGCATCATTAGCATTTATCTAGATGAAATATTATTAGTGTTTGTCTATCCTAAGAGGGGTTGGAAAGGCCAGGCCAGGATGATGTAACTTGTGGTTCCAGAAAGTCTGCAGACTAAATTTCCAACTTGACACAAACCACTGGGCACCATCTTTAAGTTTCTCTCAAATGGTACTCAGTACACATTCACTATGTAAATAGCCACCAGTCAGCTGCTTATGGTTTATAGGGCCTGTTCCAGAGAGCTATTTTGGATGGTTCCATTTCTAAACGAATGATTCAATAACACAAGTGTCTCACCCCCACCCCCCAGTTAATGACCTTAAAGGATAACTCTGCTTTCAAGTGTCTTCCAACTAATTAAATGCAACAGACACTTATTAGGCACCTAATTCGATAAGGCCCAGCTGGACACACTAGGGATAACAGGGCAAAAGGAGAGCCAGTCGGCCTGATGGAAACTTATATTATACTGAGGGAGTATATAACATTTATACAGATAAGTACGGAATACTTTGAGGAGGGAACTAGCACTCAAAGAATATAATAATAGCTGACATTTGCATCTCCTGCCAAAGAACGCTATAGTTCCAAAGATCCCAGTACAGAGGCTCTAAATTTAGAGCATGACCAACACAAGAACAGGTTCAAATGCATTCTAATTCGATAAGTACTTATGTTGCTAGCCGCCCCAATGCATGTGATTTTTTTTTTTTTTTTTTTTAATGCACTATGCGGGATGAGGGAGGTTGGGGCAGCTAGTTGGTATAGTGGATAGAGCACCAGCCCTGAAGTCAGGAGGACCTGAGTTCAAATTTGGTTTCAGACACTTAACGCTTCCTAGCTATATGATGCTAGGCAAGTCACTTAACCCCAATTGCCTCAGCAAAAAAAAAAAAAAAAAAAGCACTATGCTAGAGACAGCTCTCCTCATCCCTGACACAACCATAGAATGTAGGGAATGTTCAAGAGGGGAGGGATCCCAGAACTTATCTTGCCCAAGTAGCTGATTTTAAAGTTAAGATTACTCAGTGCCAGAGGTGGTACTTGCCCAGTCACAGTTAGGTAGAGCCAGGGGACAGGGCTAGAACCAGGATTTTTTGACTCCTACATCAATCAGGCTCCTAAATCTTAATACTTTCTAGCATCGTTACTCCCGAGCCTTTCTTCAATCTCTGCCTTATGGTTCTATATCTAAGTTATAATCTTTCCAGGGCTTTCACACAGAAAACCCAATATTCAAGCTATCCCCAATAACAGGATACTTCCTATCCACAAGAGTTCCTTCGATGGGCCCTACGTAACAGCTCCATATAGAAGGTTTCAAACACACCACAAACACAATTTTCTTTGAGTCATAATCTCCTGTCCTCCTAATCCAAAAATCAGTCATCTTTCAAATGTGCGCCATTGGTGACACAGGGCACTGGGTAAGAGTGTGTGGATGACTCAATTCAATCCACCCCCAATTGGAGCAAAAACTCATTGTGCATATACTACTGAAACTGGTCCAACAGCATCATCTTCTTAGACAAAGGATAAGACGGGGACCAATGTTAGCATCTACAATATAGTTGTTTTACATGTCACACAGAAGTATGTTTAGAAAGTCAGCATCTCAAGACTAATAGTCATATTAGAAATCATGCTGAATAATTATGTTAAAATCGACAGGCATTTGTTAATACGTATTATGGGACAGGCACTGGGGATGGGAATGGGATGGTACTAAACCTGTGATTTCATCGGATAGAAACCTCCCTCTACAGGTGGAGAGCTCCTAGACAAATGCAATTGTTATTTAATTGCTGGTTTTGGAAGGTTGCCAGTGGGCATGGAGATGGCTAAGTGACCTGTCCAGGGCTAGAAGCAGATCTTAAACCTCGATTTCCCTGCTTCTAAGAAGCATTCTATTTTGCCTTACTATACAGACACTGGAAATACAAAGACAAAATGGGACAATCCCTGTCCTCAAGAAGCTTACATTTTAACCAGAGGGCCAATATATATACATACTAAATGCAAGATGATAAGATGATTTGGAAGAAAAGGAGTGTTAGTGCCTAGAAGTATCAGGTCTTGCATTTAGAAAATGAATGACTCAACTATACATATATAAGTTTTAGACCAAAGAAGTTATTCTTCAATTTAGACTTTGGAGAACTGCTCTGGAAATTTTAAGGTATATATATATATTTTTTTTTAATTTGTGTCATCTGAAGGAAAAATATGTCACTGTCTGAGGGATGCCATATTTGGTGTTGGCTTCGGGGGTAATTGGTGTGTAGGAGGGAAAGGTTCTCCTTTTTTAAATTTTTTTTATCCAGTTTGACCTTTATTAGTCGTTTTAGACAGGAAGCATGACCCAGTGGGTGAAACACAGGATTGGGAGTCAGGAGTTCTAGACTATTTTTTAATAAGCCTATATTTAGACTTCATCTTTAACCCAAATATAGAATTGTATGGAAGAAAAGAATGATTATTGGACCAGGAGCAAGAGACCAAAAACCAAGCTTCATCTCTGCTGCTAACTTGCTTAGTCATGTCTTGGTCTCACTTCCTCATCTGTGAAATGACAGTGGTAGCCTGTCTTATGGCATTAGAACTGTCTTTCATATTCCAGTGTTTCTATCTTATTTATTTTTCTGGAGGCAATCAGGGTTAAGTGACCTGCCCAGGATCACACAGCTAGTAAGCGTCCGAGTCTGGATTTGAACTCAGTCTTCTTGACTTCAGAATGGGTCCTTGATCTACTGGAGTACCTACCTAACTGTCCCCCCTATATATTTTTGCATATGAAAATGTATTTACATATAAAAATTAGAGCATATATTATGCTTCTTCTTCTCCATTACAGGGATAGCTAGCTCTACATAGAAAAAAAAAATTAAATATAAGAATTTATGTAATAATATATATATATATATAAATCTATTGTTGTCTGTGTTTTGTGTGCATGAATATATATATATAATATATGTATACATAATACATGGGTATATACATATATGTATATACTTATATGTGTATGTCATATAATATATGTATATCAGTCCTGAGGTCTATGAGGTCCTTTCCTGATCCTACTCTAGTCCTTAAGTAGGAATGTCTGGACAATGATAAATGCCTTTATTATTTTTTTTTCCTGAGGCAATTGGGGTAAGTGACTTGCCCAGGGTCACACAGCTAGGAAGTGTTAAGTGTCTGAGGCCAGATTTGAACTCGAGTCCTCCTCACTTCAGGGCTGGTACTCTAACCACTGCACCATCTAGCTGCCTCTGACAAATGCCTTTATTAAGTGAAACCCAAGTACCCTGACATATTGTATAAAGTTGCCAGGTCTGGAAAAGCTGGGTGTGATTCCTGCTTCATCTAGGCAATCATATTGATTAATCAACATGTATTTATTAAATGAAGGAATGAATGATAAAGCTTTTATTAAGCTCTTACTCCAAAGCAGGCAGTGGGAATACAAAAGCAAGCAGGCAAGTCAGTCCCTGTCTTCAAAGGGCTTCCATTCTGGGGGTGGAGTTGAGGGAAGACTACTCTTAAGAGGGAGGTAGAAAATGCAGCACAGCAGGGAGCAGAGATAGAGACCTGGGTTTCAAGGTAAGCTCAACTAGCAAAGCTTAAGGTTCCAGAGGCAGAGAAAAGGCACACTGTCCAGAGCAAATTTCTTAATTCACATGTGCCTAAGGCAACCATCTAACTCTTATTCACTAAGTCACAGATAACTTGAGATCCTGTATTGATGAAGGGAATTTCCATGCAGGAATTCAAAGAAATCTTTTTTCTGGAGCCCCAAATGCAATAAATAATGGTTCAATGATTCAGTACTAAAAAAAAAAATAAAAAAAAAAAAAAAAAAGTTAAAAGAATGAAAGCTGGTCTAAACCCAGTCTTGACATGGGGCTTTAATGACATCAGTGCCAGATAAGGACAAACTACTGAGAAAATAGAGGGTAGGGTGGGAAGTAAAGACACAGCATCAACAAAACCCAGCTCTGCTTAGAAGTAGGTGGAAAATATGGAGACTGGCAAGTGCTATATGATTCCCTTTGCATCAGAAGAGGGGGAAAAAAGCACTCAATTTGATGAAAACATCAGCCAGATTCTTCTGTTCTCTTTACACTTTTGTTCACCAGATTTAAAAATCAGCTCCAATTTGAGAGGGTCTTAGGGAACACACACACACATAACTGTGCTTCATTTCTTGGGCTGCAAGAAAACTTATTATCCAGGAAATTATGTGTACCTCTCTCAAAGGAATGGAAGCCCCTGGAGGCCAGGAAGTGTTTCAATGAAGCAATTGCATGTTCAGTACACGGCTTTCATCAGATCTATTTTCTAGAATATTATGTTCAGCTTCAGGCATCTCATTTTAGAAAGAATGCTGCTGATGAGCTAGAAGATGCCCAATGGAGGGTAAATGAGGTGGTGGAAGGCCTTAAATTAGTGTCAGTCCATCAGAGAAATGAGGGAAAGTGGCAAAGTGATGAAGTTTGTGTTGAGACAAATTTTCCCATGGTTAGAGCTGTACCCTAATGAAATGTTTAGATGTCTACTATGTTCCAAGCACTATGCTAAGCACCGGAGAGGTAAAGAAAATAAAATGAGTAAGAAAATAAAATCAAAAACAAGGGAAAAAAAATTTATTAAGATTTCATGATTTACAGTTGGCCCAAGCAGCTCTGAGGGCTTCAAGCAGGGAACAGAGAGCTGTAAGACTGAGGGCTCTTTTCTGGAACTGAGCTGGATTAGATGATCTATAAATTTCTTCCAATAAAAATGCTGTAATTCTGGGTCTTTTCTTCTGGCATATAGTAGACTATACTCTCTTTATTCCAATACAAGTCCCGCCCCCCCCTTAGGCTCAGATCAATCAATCAATAATTAACATTAATTACACACCCACTCCGTGCCAGGCACTGTGCTAAAGGCTGGGGATATAAAAGGAGGCAAAAGATAGTCTCTGTCCTCAAGGAGTTTACAATCTAATGTGCTAACTTTAAACAGGGCGGGCAGTTTCTTTTTATCTCTTCTATTAATCATGAAAAGCTAATTCCATTAGAGAGGGCAAATGGAAGAAGTGGTAAAGGAGGGAAGGAGCTGACTAAGGGTTCTAATATAAAGACAGATATTCAAGGAAGAAAATAAAGAAATGAGACACATTCTGAGGCAGCAGAAGCTTCAGAACTGGATGCCAAATTTGGGACTGCATGGGCAGCTAAGAGATAATGGTGAAAAGAGGTACAAGGCCAAACACTAATAGGACCTGAATTCAAATCTGATCTCATACATTTACTGGCTTAGGAAGCCTGAGGAAATCATTTAAGTCTGTCTGCCTCAGTTACTTCAACTGTAAAATAATACACCTAATGTTGTAAGAATCAAATGAGGTATCTGTAAAGCATAGTGCTGGACACATAGTAGGTATTTGTTTCCTTCCTTCCTATCATTATGTACTCTAGTTCCTAACCAATTGAAAAGCAATTGGACCAACTGTAGATAGAGAAATCTTTGTTTTGGTTGTTGTTTTGGTATTTCTTTATAGTTTGTCTTTCTTCATATCCCTAGTGTTTAGCACAATGCCTGAAACACAGAAGGTGCTTAAATGCTTGTTCATTTGCCTTACTACTGGGGAAGGGGACAAGCATTTATTAGACATCTACTATATGTTAAGCACTATGCTAAGTATTTTACACATATTCTGTCTCATCTTTCTCAATAAAAATAATGGTGCTGTATAATTATATGCCCATATATGAAATGCTTTAACTTACTTGTCAAAAAATTATTTTAAACTACATGTGTTTCCCCAAAGTGGGCAGCTATTGCATTTAATAGATTCACAGCATCTTCTCGACTCTACTCTTCAATGCACACACATTTAAAGTTTAATCAAACACTCCTATAATTAACTTGTATTATAAATGCCTTACACAGAGGAAGGGCCCCTTCTGGGCCACAACTTCCTCATCCAGAGTATGAAAGGTTGGCCTGGATGGTCCTGACAGTTCCCTTGGGTTCTGAGGTTAAAGGCTTGGGTTCTGATGCTTGCTACCAGCCTAATCTTGGGCAAGCCACTTATCTATCACCTTTCTAGATCTCAGTTTCCACATCTGTTTAAAAAAAAAAAAAAATAAAAGGAGTTGACTCAGTGATTCCAAAGTCTCTTTCATCTTATGACAATTTCACATGATGAAAAAGTCTCTCCTGGCTTTCTTGGGTCTAATCAGAAAAATACTGTTTTTCTAATGATGTTTTCTAGTTCTCAAAAAACAGGCCATTCTGAAGCCATTACTACCAGGCAATTGGAGGAAGAAGCTTAGTAACTTTGATTTCTCCCAAGATACATTTTTTTACACTGAGGTCCTGTTTCTGACTGTAAGCACATGTGACCTGTTCTAAATAAAGGATAATTTCCACTTCTTGCACAATTGGAGCAGATACCAACATCAGCCTGAGCAAACTGCATTGTAACTCAAAGGGAATTATAAAAAAACCACTCATCACAGGCCATAAATAACTAATCTGAAGGGGGGAGAGGGCTCGGAGAAAAAGATATCTCTGATAAGAGAAAGCATAGTCACACTCAGGAGAAATCATTTAATCAAGTTTTTTTTTAATATAATCAAACTATCAAATCAATTTACATAATGAAAATGAGAACACGAGGGGCTACAACACGGCAGATGTTTTAATTATTTCAATTCTGCTTCAGATGGATGCCATCACTCTTCTTTTTTAAAAGAACACTTTCCCTCATCATGAGTTAGAACAGTCCTATTAGTGCTCAGCTTCTTAACCTTGTTGGATCCCATAGACAATTGGATGAGGCCTACTCAGAATTCTGTTAATGTCTAAAATAAAATACACTGGAATACAAAGGAAGATAATTATGTTGAAATAGATGTATCAAAAAAAAAGATTAAGTGCAATGGAACCTCCACGTTAGATTAGGGGAAAAAAAAAATCTCCACTCTAATATGGACTGAACAGCAAATCTGGAGTCAGGAAAACATGAGTTCAAATGCAGCCTCAAATACTTACGAGCTATATGACCTTGGATAAGGCATTTAAATTTTCTCTACCTCAGTTTACTCATTTGTAAATTGCTAATAATAAAAATAGTACCTACTTAAAGAATTGTTGGATAATACATGACAATAATTAGAAGAAGCCTATATAATTGTTAGCTATTATTAAATTGGATCATTAGTAGGTAAACCCAAAGAAAAGTCTGAGTCTGCAAAGTGACAAATAAGAAATACAGAATTCTAGAGGGCAACTAGGTGGCAGCTAGGTGGCGCAGTGGATAGAGCACCAGCCTTGAAGTCAGGAGGATCTGAGTTCAAATCTACCCTCAGACACTTAACACTTCCTAACTGTGTGACACTGAGCAAGTCACTTAAACCCAACTGCCTCGGGAAGGAAAAAAAAAAAAAATACAGAATTTTAAAAGTGAAAGAAAATGCTTATCACCTATTCTGAACCCCTTATTTTATAGATAAGAAAACTGAGAAGAGATAATTGTTGAATGAACTTCAATCAAAATAAAATTAGTCAGAAAGCATTTATTAACCTTCTTTAATACAAAGGCTTTTAATACAAAGATAAAAACTAAATAGCTCTAAATCAAGAAGTTTGCATACCAAGATATCCATATATTATAATAACTAGAGATTATATAGCACCTGAGATTTTAAAACAGGTTATGAATATTATCTCATTTGATTCTCAAATCAGGTTTTATTAACATCTATATCTTATAGATGAGAAAACTGGGGCAGACAAAGGTTGTGACTTGAACAGGGTCACAGATAGTATGTGTCGGAGGCCAGATTGGAATTCTTCCTGACTCCAGGTCCAGAACTCTATCCAGAGTGCCACTATCTGAATCCAGCGCCAGAAGCTTGCCTGGTCATTCCCCTCACAGACCCACAACAAGAATTTGTTGCTCCAGTCAGACAGCACACATTGAACAAAGAAATGATGCTGGGGCAGCCAAAGGAGCAGGTTTGCTGGGAAAATCATACCAGAGGTGTAACCACCAGAGGGAGGAAGTACCACATCTGGCAGCTTCCTATTTTAAAGAATTATTTTTGCTAACAAGGTGCTTTGCTAGGTTGTTTGTACGCTACTGAAAGGACTGCAAGAGTCATTAGCACCCTGAAGCAAAGCCCTAGTCAAGCTCTCTTAACTCCATCTCCATCTCTTCATTTTTCAATCATGGAAACTTTCAGACAAGGAATTATAGTGATTTGCCCAAGTTAACACAGGTTCCAAATTCAGGACCCTATTGATGAACTAAATAAATGCTTAAATAAAGGTAACTCTGCAAATAAAACAAATTGAGTTCTTCCTGATCTCTGATGAATGCTAAACTAAATGAACCAGCACATGAATTTAATAAAAGAAAAATTTACAAGGTCAAGAAATAGAACAATTGTGAAAAATTGATTCTTAAAAGTCTATTAACAACTCCAGAGCCCATTGAGTGCTTCACATCTGAAAACCTGGCATCAGAAATACAGATTATCCAAAAGAACTAAGAAAGAAAAGAGGAAAGATATAGCATTTATATATGCTGTTTTAAGCCCAAACATATAGACAGTGGGACTTGGTGGCTAAGAGCTCATTCACCAGTTCCCGATTTATTTCCCTGACTCTGCAGATGTGCGAATTCTGGGCTACTCTTGATATTCAGCACTTTTAGTCTGCTGCCATTCAGAATTCATTCTCAGGGACACACAAATGTTTAAACCATCTCTTTGGATGCGTCAAAGTAAAAAACAATTCTTTTCTTTATAAGGCTTTTTTTTTTTTGCTTCCTTTTGCTCAAAACCAGTAACTTGGCATGTTTAATGTGACCAAATGGATTTTGCATTAATCTAACTCAACAACTTAATGCTCCCAAATACAGAGAACTGGGTTGGAATAAGAATTTATCTTTTTAAAAAAAGTATTACTTGGGGGCTTAAGTTTAGACAAAATACAAATAAACATTTTTCAAAGCACAGGATTTTTAGAGAGATTGCAAATATCTATTCATAATGTTATTTCTAATTTCTAATAATTCTAAATGTTACCAAAAATATAAAATAAGCTGATGCATCATAGAATACTTGGAAGAAAGTTCAGATGAAATGAACACTTTGAGCATGATTAGAGGCACAGAATTACATAAATGGGTTCAGAACCACAACTTCTGATGTCCAGAGTAAATTCAATTGAATTTGGGAAGTCAGACTACTCAGATCAAGTGTCATTGGGACCACAGAGGAAATAGCAAAACCTCAGAGTAGAAAAACAAGCGTTTGGGAAGTAGAAGACCACAGCAACAGTACCCTTAGCAACAGTCTGAAAAAAGGTGAAGGAATAGAGATGATTACACCAGGATCACACCATGTCAGACAACTTCACTGGAGAAAAGTCATGTTCCCAGGGAAAAGTCCTGCTTGTCCAGAACAAGCTACAACTTCAAGAAAGATTAAAAGGTTAAAGCAATCTTCTTCTCTGTTTCCTAACCTGCCCAATCAAATCTGACAAAAAGAGAAAGAGAGAAGGAGAAGATGAGGGAGAAGAAGAGAGGGAAAAGGAAGGGGAGAGATGGAGGAAAGAGAGAGAGAGAAAAGGAAAAAAGAAAGAAAGGAAGAAAGAAAGAAAGAAAGAAAGAAAGAAAGAAAGAAAGAAAGAAAGAAAGAAAGAAAGAAAGAAAGAAAGAAAGAAAGAAAGAAAGAAAGAAAGAAAGAAAGAAAGAAAGAAAGAAAGAAAGAAAGAAAGAAAGAAAGAAAGAAAAAGAAAGAAAGAAAGAAAGAAAGAAAGAAAGAAAGAAAGAAAGAAAGAAAGAAAGAAAGAAAGAAAGAAAGAAAGAAAGAAAGAAAGAAAGAAAGAGGGAGGGAGGGAGGGAGGGAAGAAAGAAAGAAAGAAAGAAAGAAAGAAAGAAAGAAAGAAAGAAAGAAAGAAAGAGGGAGGGAGGGAGGGAGGGAAGAAGGAAAGAAGGAAGGAAGGAAAGAAAGAAGAAAGAAAGAATCCTAGGAAAGAGTAGGATCAAAAAAAGGTTGGGAGAAAACAACCAACAAATGAGGCCCTGATAAAATAACACAACAGATCATAGATGACAATGTATTACAAAACTATGGAAGACTTATAGGAAACTTTTGACAACTCGATGTACTTATTGACAGATTTCATTTTGCTAGCTGATTTCCAAAAACATGTGTCTGCTCCAGAAACAAGTTTTGTGACAACTTTTTTAAAAATTAATCTCTCTACAATTCTGCCCTGTATTTCCTCTTAACTCCCATGTGTGATTCTATTTGCCAGCCCTTCCTCACATCCCCAAAAGATTCACTTGATTCTTTACCTGCAATGTTAGGTGCAAAGACAGGTACTCCATAAATAGTGATTGACTGGTTAAATTAAATGATGATGACAGCAACCAATTTTCAGAAATAAGTTTCTGAAAAAGCATGAACCCCAGATCTATTGAATACATCTTTGCAGAACATGTAAGTTACTTGAGGAAAAGGACAATAATCAATTTTTGAAATCCTCGATGCTCTTCAATAAGTCTGCCTGGAATGGGATTGTCAGTTTCCCATACACAGTCTCTCCTAACTCTTTCAGACCCATGTAATGTTATCTCTTTGCCCTCATCAGAAATAAGAGCTCAGTTAACAAACTTGATCTAGATTCCACATAGGCACAGAATCCCCATACAAAGTGTTGATTCTCTCTAGGCCATGTTTCATCACAGTAAAGAAAGCAAGTGGCCCTGGACCTATATATATGTCACTGATCTCTTCAGCCAAGGCTAGATAACAGCCCTGGATGACAATATTCAACAATACTCTTTACACAACATCAGCCTGACTTTCCACCCCCACAGCAAACACACACATCTATGCTCACCCCGATGCTAGGCTGATGAGCCTAACTAACCTCAGATGACATTTCTTCCCAATCTCCTTTTTTAAGCATTTATAAACAGACTGATTCAGCATCACTGCTTGCTGGGTGTGCTACTCACTGATTTCTCCTCTACAGTTTGGATTCAGAAGCTTGCTAAATCCATCAGGAAAATCAATTCAGTACCCAGTAGAACATGCCCCAACCCCCTTTCTCTTCCAAATAACACTACCACCAGAAGGTGGCAGGGGTTACACAATATCCCTGCTTGGGTCTAAATCTCACTACTGATTGCTCCTTCCTCTGCCTCCCACAACGGTCGAGCTCCACACCGGACTCTTTTACTAGTTAGTGGGAGAGGGAGGGCAGGGAAAGGGTGCAGCAAGGAGAGAAGTGAAAATGCAGGAGCTAAGAGATTTCCAGTAAAGCATCTTATCTTATCTCGAAATTGAGAGCAGTCTCAACCATCCCAGCCTACTCGGTCCATCCTCCCACTTGGTCAACACTGGGACTTGGGGGGGAGGGGGTTGTTAGAGCGGAACTGGCAAATCAAAGGCAAAGGTGCCAGATTCAAAAGAATGGACATCCAGTCAGTCCAGGAAGCTGGTGGAACGGAGTTTGGAGAAGGCGGCAGCGAAGGGGGTAGGGAGGGAGAGGGTGTCTTTCCATTCAATGAGAGAGAGGAAACTATCGCTTCAAACCCCGATTCCACCGCTTTCTGCAAACCCCAAATTTTCTGCTGAGAGTAAAATAAGAGACGCAACAAAATATGAAGGAAGCTTTAGAGCTGACTCCCACCTTTAAAGATATCACTTTTCCCACCCGTTGGTTTGAATGAGAGAACCTGACCCCAGCGGAGGGGGGGAAGAGGCTGAGCGTCCCTGGGGAATATAGAGTAAAGGAAGAAGCCACCTCCAACAGCTCCCAGCCCCCAGCCCCCACCGGGGCATCCTCAGGATAGCCTTACCTGGGAGGGGGGCAAGAGGAGAGCCCGAGCACAACTCACCTGCAGGCTGCCAGGGGCGGGTTTTCCCAGAGGGGCAGGACTCCGGAGGGCTGACAGGCGAGGAGCTGGTGGCCGCCCCCTTGCCACCGCTCCTTCCCGCCCAGGCCCCAGACTGAGTTCGGCTCCGATAGAAAACTCTCGGGTGCTTCCATCACTCCCTCCCCCGACTTTGGGGTCCGCAGCCCCGCTTACACTCTCAAGTGCTCTGGCATGGGCGGGGGCTCCAGACCAGACGTCAGTGGACTCGCAGATCCGAGCCTCTAAAAACTCTTTTCTCGGTTTCCCTACGATGCCAACCCTCCCGGTTGCCAGCGTCTGGGTCTCCCGGCCGAAGGGGACGTCCCAATGTCCCGGGTCCTCACTAAGGGACCAGGAGGAGGAAGAGGAGAACTATCCTCTCAGGACGGTCCAGCGCAAGAGAATTCCCCAGATAGGAGTTCTCTCAGCGAGCCAGCGAGGGGGTGGGGCAAGTGTACCCCAGATGTAAATTCTGACTACGAAGCGGGGGATGGGCGGTGGGGGTTTGACGCACCCCAGATATGCATCCGCTCTGCAGAAGGGAGACAACACAGTCTGGCGACTTATCCTCCCCGCAGGAAAGCAGACGGTAAGATACCTCGATATACGTTCTCCCTAGAGGAAAGGGGGACCACACAACCCAGACTGAACCCTCCCTGCAGGAAGGAAACACATCTCCCCACCAGCACCCCGAGATTCGGGCTTTCTACAACAAAGTTATCCATCCTCTCTAAAGAAAACGCGAAGATAATCCACTCCAGAGATTCACGCTCCTTTAGGAAAGGGGAAGCAAGACATCCCAGATGTGCATCCTCCCTCCAGGAAAACGGGGGACCAGGTACCCCAGAGAAGTATCCTCCTTTCAGAAAAGTAGGGAAAGCATGCTTCGCTGCAAAAGTGGAAGGAGAGCATCGCCCAGACACACACGGGGAATGGGGAGGGGGTCCCTAAGATGTGCGTTCTCTACACGGGACGGCCTGCGGGACGGAAACGTCCCTCACAGGTGTAGTCTTCCTTCCGAGGGGGACGTCTCCTATTAAAGCGTTTTCCCAATTAGGGGCCCCCAAATTGGCCGCGTAGCCAATCCGTGCTCGGGATAGAGTCGGAGAGTTTGTTGTTTTTTTTTTTTTTTTTTCCTCCGCCTTGGGGCAAGGGCACAGGGTCCTTCGCGAGGGGACTCCCTGTCCTTGTTGGGGACGCGGCCCTGGCACTCCAGGGGACAGGGGTGCCTCCCCCCAGCTGGCAAGGAAAGGTGTCTCCTCTCTCCTCCCTCTCTCCCGGCAGCTGTCACTCACCTGCATTTCAGAGGCTGACTCTTCAGCTCGTAATAGGTCTTGGGCTCCTCGTGAAACTCCTCCCCGACTTCGAAATCCGGCACGATCCCCGACTCGGACTGCATGGCTCCTGGCCGCGCGGCGCCCGGCTGGAGCGGAGCGCACGCACGAGCCCAGGCGCAGCGGCAGCGGCGGCGGCAGCGGAGGAGCCCGGGGGCGCGGCGGGGAGGGGCTAGGGACGGCGCCCGGCGCCCCCTCGCAGTGCCAGCCACAGCCCACTCCCTCCCCCCTGTCCTCCCCTGCTCCCTCGGGCTCGCTTAGTTTACACACTCTCACCCGGAGCGAGTGGGTGGCTGTGAGCTCCCTGGGAGCTGTAGTTCCACCCGGGGCCCCGCTATCCCCGCCACCGGGAAAGTGGCTACCCCGAAGACTACAAGTCCCAGCAGGACGAGCGGCCCCGAGGCAACGTAGTGGACACCAGCGTGTGCAACTCTTGTTTAGACTCTTTGTCAATGTCAGGGGCTCCCTCCTCCCCCCTTCCCCTTCCCTGTCCCTTTCCTTCTCTGTCCCCCCTCTGTCTCCTGCTTCAAGATTCGAAACTCGAGCGTCTAGTATCAACGCGAGTCGCAGTCTGCCCACTCGCCGTCACCCTTAGGGGCTCGGCAATTTGGGTTGGCAATGCAGATCCCTTTTTTTCCTTAAGTGAGGATGGAAGCACTGGCTCTTTAAAAAGTGGGAGTACTGAGCCCAACCTTAAAAATCAGAGCTTCCTCCAAGCCAACCCGGGGGAGCGCGACAGCCGCTAAATATCTCGCTGTCCCAGCTCGGGACAGGAACGAAACAAGCCAAGGAGAAAACAACCTTCAGCAGTTTCGGGGTGAAGCTGTTCTGTCGAACTTGCTGCGAATTCCCTCCCCCTACTGTTTGGTTTTGCTTTTCTAATTTGTTTTTTGTTTGGTCTTACAGCGAGCCGCTGTTTTCCTTTTTTCTCCAATTAGTCTGATTGCAACCCGGCTCTCAAACGTACCTCAACTTTTAAGGGAAACTTTCGTTCCTGCTTAAGAACGGAGTTGCTTAACAGAATGCTGGCGCCTTCTTTTAATTTTTGAGTTGGCAGCTGTTTCGGGCCTCCAGTGAGGCTTGTGGAAAAGAAGGGAGATTCAGTAGAAAGGGAGCTCCATTTGGAGTCGGAGAGGGAGGAGGAGGGGCGGAGCTGGTGGGGGGGGGGGGCGGAGAATGAATTTTAATACCTGCTCCACCGTTTATTACCTGAGTGACCTTGACCAAGTTATTTTCTTCCCCTGGGCGTCTGCTCCAAATGAAGGGGGTTGGACTAAATGACCTTCCATTGGAATGTCTCTTCCAGTTCGAAATCCGTGATCTTGTGTGACGAGTATAGAGTGTAAAACCAGATTTGTTCATCCCTGCTCCTCGCCGCTCTGGGGCTGGGCAGCTACCCAGAATGGCAGATCTCCCAATTCCAGCTTATCTCCTGCAGCAGACTTCTTTGGCCGGGGTCGGTTTCACTAAGACTGGATTCTTTCTTTCAATCAAGAAGTTACTTAAAGCATCATCTCTGAGTAATCTACCGAGGGAATCTATCTCTTTCAGAGTCTGAATCTGCAGAGATTTCATAGTCTTTGTTTTCCAGATCTTGCCTATTTATTGCCGACCTTAAGGGAAGCTGGCAAATTGGGAGTTAGGGTGGGATGGGGAGGCTGGGAAAGGGCACAAGCGTTTGTTTTATTTTATTTTTTTCTTTGCTGAGGCAGTTGGGGTTAAGTGACTTGCCCAGGGTCACACAGCTAGGAAGTGTCTGAGATCAGATTTGAACTCAGATCCTCCTGACTTCAGGGCTCGTGCCTTGTGCCACCTAGCTGCCCCCACAAGCGTTTATTAATCTTGAATTACATGCCAGGCCCTGTGCTAATCAATTTAGAAATAGTCTCATTTGATCTTCACAACAACCTTGGGAAGGGAAGTAGGTACTATTATTGTCCCCATTTTACAATTGAGGAAACTGAGGCAAATGGAAATTAAGTGGTATGTCCAAGATTATAAGGCTGGGCCAGTAAATATCTTAAAGATTTAAAATCAGATTTTCCACAGAGAGGTTTGGGAAGACTTATATCAACTGATGCTGAGTGAAATGAATAGAACCAGAAGATCGCTGTACACTTCAATGCTGTATGAAGATGTATTCTGATGGAAGTGGAAATCTTCAACATAAAAAAGATCCAACTCACTTCCAGTTGATCAATGATGGACAGAAACAACTACACCCAGAGAAGGAACAGTGGGAAGTGAATGTAAATTGTTAGCACTACTGTCTATCTACCCAGGTTACTTATACCTTCAGAATCTAATACTTAATGTGCAGCAAGAAAATGGGATTTACACACATATATTGTATCTAGGTTATACTGTAACACATTTAATATGTATGGGATTGCCTGTCATCTAGGGGAGGGAGTAGAGGGAGGGAGGGGATAATTTGGAAAAATTAATACAAGGGATAATGTTATAAAAAAAATTACTCATGCATGTATACTGTCAAAAAAATTTTCATTATAAAATAAATTAATAAAATAAAATAAAATCAGATTTTCCTTACTCCAGGTCCAGCCCTAAACCATTCAACTAGAAACTGGGTATTTTGCTGAGGGCAGCATATGGTTTTAGGATTATAAACTTGAAGCTGGAAGGCATTTTAGACACTATTCCAATCTCATTTTACAGATTAGGAAACTGAGTCCATAAAGTGACTTCAATTCATAAAATACTCTCTGGGTGGTTTAAAGAAAACTAGAAACAGTCCCTGCCCTCAGGGATTTCTTTGTCTGATGAGGTAGATGAAATGCAAACAACCAAGGATTACCAAGATATAAACAGGATAAATAAGAGATAAACTAAAGAGAATAGGCACTAGAATTTAGAGGGAATGGGGAGAGATTTTCTGTTGAAGAAGGGATTTTAATTTGGATTTGAAGGAAGCCCAAGGTCATACAGTGAATAAATAATAGAGCTGGGAAGCAAAGCTAAACTGCTCCAATCTAACTGCTTATCTCTATTCCAGCTATTGTGCTTGCCTACAATAAGTTTACACTCTTTGATAGACAGATAGCTCATAAAAACTTTATTGTCCCACAGTGACACTCTTCCCAACTCCTAAATCAGTATTTAATGATGTGATCTATGATGTGGGGTTTGGCACCAAAGGTTGTGGCTCAAAATCTCTTCAAGGGATCTTCATTATTTAGGGAAGAGATTCATGAGATTGGGGAATGCCCTTAACTGGCAGGCTAAATCCTGAAAGGGATTTATCCCCTTAAAAGAATTGGTTAGCTGTAGAGAAGTGGAGTTAGGGAACAGTGGAGTTAGGAGAGAGGCCTCATGGCATGGGGAAAGGGAACCATGAGGATAAGTGTTGAGGCGGGCTGACCCAAAGGAAGGCAGCAGCCATGAGATGACCCATACGTGGATTTTATAGGGAAAATGTAAGCTCAGGGACATGACTGGGATTTCTGACAGGGTGAGATGGCTCAAGACTTTCACAGAGGGTGGGTCCCAGGAGTCTGACATAACTAAGATTTCAAACTGGTCAATCTCCCCAGAGGCTGAGACCATGGAGTTAAACTGATCTCTGTGGATCTGAGCCTTCTCCCTTCTTGCCTCAGGGATAAATACTTTAGTTTTTCTGTGTCAAAAACACCATTCAGGACTTCATCATTTACTAAGCTGTCCTAAATATAAAAAGTGCTTAATAAAATTTTGGGTAAGTGAATTAATTTAATTCATTTCAAAGTCATACTGTAGGATCAGACCCAAACTTGATCCTCTTCCATAGCTGTGATTTTAAATTAGATTGTGTAACAAAGGGATGGATTGATTTGATAAGAGAAGAAAAGATCTTTTCAGATTCCCAAGTATTAGAATTCTCTGATGAGAAATCCTGAAGAGGGGAAGAGGATCAGGAGGGGCAGCTGAGCTCTGAAACTCTAGAACCCCTAATAAAGCCATTTAAATCAGAAAGTCCTTAACATTTCTTGCATGGGGTCATACCCAATTTTGACTGAGATTGAGGCCTTCGATGAAACTAAAAATAATAGCTTTCTTCCACGTCAGCCAAAGATATTGCTTGAGATTCAGACTTAAATCTTGAAATTGTCTCCATAATGAGCCTCTACTCCTTCAGGTAGGGTTAATCCTAAATGCCTCACTGTTGACCAATGATAGAAAGTTAAATACCACACTAGTGCCAATTGAATCCCCTCTTCACCCTTAATTCACGAGTGGATGAGATACAACCTCAAAAGCAAGGAGTAACATTAATAATAAATGATTTTGTTATAAAATATTGTGGATTTGAATCCCCAAAAGCATCTTACATTGAAGGTTGCCTATTTAATTTCCTAAGGAAAGTAAAGACCAGGAAGACATAATTGATTTCCACCAAAAGATTAAAAATTTGGAGCTGAAAGTGACCTCAGAGAGCCCTCAATTTACAGATAAAGATTATCCAGCGCCATTTAGTCAATAGTATATACAATCAAGATATCAAACATGCAACCCCTGGGCCTCATGCAAGACTGCAATATTCTCACAAAAGCTGCCAGAACCAAATTAAAATGTAATTTGGAAACATTAAGCAAATAAAAATACAATAAAACAAAATAATTTTAATATATGGTTTTCTAATTCAAAATGCCCATAAGGATCCTTATGTATTATTTAGTGGCCCCCATTTCTATATGTGTTTGACACCACAGATGTAGAGGATATTGTACCATGTATTATGGATATAATCATGCATAAGATATAGTATCTGCCTTCTTGGGGCATATAATCTTATTGAGAAAATAAGATGTGTACTTTTAAAGATAAATAATATGAGAAAGCATATGTTGGAGCACCTAGAGAATCACCCTTTCCATATGGAATCCCTCTTCCAACTGTACTCCATTGGAGATCTTCCTTTGAGCTAAATAGAAAGAGAACATGCTGGATTGTATTTGGGGCTTGTGCAGTACTCCTTCAAGAATTGTTAACCCTGCTACAAAAGCCCATTTAAAAAAATACACACACAAATGTTCTTATGCGAAAACCAAAAATATGGTAGTAAATCATGGAATAAAAGTCTTTCCAGAGAACTATAGTTACACATGATTCAGAGAGCACTGGAGGGAAGCATGAAAGTTGAAGAAAGTCAACAGTAAATTTCCAACAATGATCTACCTGTAAGAAGTAGCATAAGGATATATATCATTGTATACTATGATCAATTCTGATGGATGTGGCTCTTCTCAGCAATGAGATGATTCAGGCCAGTTCCAATGATCTTGTGATGATGAGAGCTATCTACACGGAAAGAGTGGACTGTGGGAATTGAGAGCGGATCAGAACATAGCGTTTTCACTCACTTGTTTGCTTGAATTTTAATTTCTCATTTTTTTTTCTTTTTGATCTGATTTTTCTTGTGCAGCAAGATAATTATATAAATATGTATACATATATTGAATGTACATTTTTTTTTTACCATGTTTAATATATATTGGATTATTTTCCATCTAGGGGATGGATTGCCGGGGAAGGGGGGAGGGTTGGGAATTGAGGTTTTGCAAGGGTCGGTGTTGAAAAATTATCCTTGCATAAGTTTTGAAAATAAAAAGTTTCAATAAAAAAATCCCAGAAGATGAGATAGCATGGGTATGAGGGATGAACTAAATTATGTTTAAACAGTTCATTCTGATACACTTGGTATGCTCAGTCTGCTTGGTCTGTGGCTACTACGGTCCTTCCCCCAAATGTATATGAGGATAAATGTTTGATGTTCAGGCATTTCAGAGAGGAATTAGATGAGAATGTCTATTTCAGGAGTGATGAGCAGACTTAATTTGGTTAGAATGAAGGCTTCATGTAGGGGAGAAGAAAAAAAGTAAGAATAAAGAATAAAGAAAGGTACATAAGGATCAAACTTGATTTTAATGAGATGCTTTATTTTGTTTTCTTTTCAATGATAAACATTAAAAAAAAAAAAAAAAAACCCATTACTAAGTGCCTACTATAAGCCAGGCAGTGTGTGCTGGGTATACAACCGCAAGGCTGAAACAGTTCCTGCCCTCAAATAGTATATCATTTTACATATATCACTTTACATGGGAGATAATCAACAACACAAAAAATGAAGAATAAAATTCCAAAAACTATAAATACCACAATCATATTTTGATAAAATAAAAATAAACTTCAATAAAATAATTATTTGCTCCATGTCCCTTTCTAATATTCTTTTCCATCTTTGTAGAGTATATGCTCCTTGAGGGTAGGAGTTGTTGGTTTCAAATTTGTCCTCAGTCCTAGAAGTTGCCAAGTACTTTGAACATAGTCTATGTATGATAAACATTTATGGAACTGGATTTCTTTTAAAATATTGTTTCATTTTGTTTTTACATTATAAACATTTATAGATTACTGTTAGGATTACTAAGTGAGAACTGAGGTTGTCTGGACAGTGACAAGGTGAGAATTCAGGTTTTCTGGACAATTACAAGGTGAGAACTCAGGTTGACTTGATAGAGGGGGCAAGCTCATTGGCTGGGGTGGTTCTTCCCAGAAGCCCTTGCATTATCCCACGCCCATTCTCTGGGAGAATAAAAGAGAGCTCTCAGAGAAAGAAGAAGACTTTCTGCATTACATCAGGCCTGACGGGGCTCTCTGCAGGAAGGGAAGTCACTTCTAAGGACAAGAGTTAACAGCAACTGCCTGGAGACAACGGTTCATTACAGGAAGAAGAATCTGTCTTAAAGATTTGAGTAGACACAGCAGATCTCTTCCCAGAGAGCGATCCGGCAGCTTCTAGAGACGACAGCTCGATACAATTGGCGCCCAACGTGGGGCAAGGACTTTTGCTTATCCTGACAAGAGGAGCTAGACCAGACCTTCGCAATTTGGCACCCGAACAGGGACAGACACAGTCCTGATTCCAGTAGAAAAGCCTCCCATCCAGATCTCAGTCTCTCTGACCCAGAACCGTGAGTAAAGAGGAAACTTTGTTAAAGATTAAGTGAGTGTGCTACTAGATAAATAAGGAACTTAACTTGTTAAGGGCTAAACCAGGAATCTCTTATAGCTGAAATGGGGCAGATGTTAGCTATATTCAATCCCTGGACCTCAGCCGACTCATCCCCAGCCCCAGAAGCAACCTCAGCTCCACCCCCATTCAGGAGTGGTACTATAGAGAGTATAATCAACATAATTGAGGAGCAGAGTTTACTTGTAACCTGGGTACAGATTGCTAAACTCTTGGCTGCATTAAGACGCACATCCCCTTGGTTCTTAGAGGAAGAAAAGATAGATGTAGATAAATGGAAGCTAGTGGGATATGAAATGAAAGAATTTCAAGCAAAAAATGGGCCTCGTTCAATTTCTGCAGAAGTATTTTATATCTACAACATAGTTCAATTAGCCTTAAACTATCAAGCAAGTTGTAGGAGAAGGAAAAGTTCTAAAAATGAACAGAGGAGGAAGTGTGAGGAAAAAAGGAAAGATCAAGATCTTTCCCTAGAACAAGAGGATTTAAATGAGGAATTATGGTATGATTCTCTTGAAGAAGCTTCAACCCTGCCTAGAGAACAGATTATTGACAGGCCCGCATCAACCCCACCTTCAGAGATGGAGGAAGAAAGAGGGGAAGAGGCAGAAACACAAACAGAATTGCCTGTGAAGAAGCCTAAGCCTATGACAAGATTAGAAAAAGCATTGGTTAAAGCTAAGAGAGAAGGACAGGATATAAGTGATTTTATACATGCATATCCTGTGATTGAAAATACTGACTCTGTAGGTAAAAAAAGGAGAAGATATGCACCTTTAGATTTGAATAAAATTAAGGATTTGAAAAAAGGTTGTACTCTTTATGGGGCTACATCAGCTTATGTCAAAATGTTACTAGATGGTTTGTCTTATGAAGTCCTAACCCCGAATGATTGGAAATCCATAGCAAGGACATGTCTGGAACCTGGAGAAAATTTATTATGGCTTGCGGAATTTCATGAATTATGTAAAATTCAAGTCAGATGCAATTTGGAAATAGGAGTTAACACACAATTCACTTTTGAGCACTTGGCTGGTGAAGGTCGGTATGGAGAGAATTCAGAACAGACTGATTATACCATGACAATATATGAACAAATTGCAAAGGCTGCAATAAAAGCTTGGGGTGTCCTTCCTGGACAGAAAGATCGTGGAGAGGCTTTCACTAAAATACAGCAAGGTCCCAATGAACCTTTTGCAGATTTTGTGGGACGTTTGCAAACTGCTGTCAAAAGAACTATTGGAGAAAATTCAGCTACAGAAATAATGACCAGACATCTGGCTAAGGAAAATGCCAATGAAATTTGCAAAAGAATTATATGGGGATTAGACAAAGATGCTCCTTTAGAGGAGATCATAAGACGCTGTGCTACAGTGGGAACAAATGCTTTTTACACCCGGACAATGATGAATGTGGAAAGACAGGGTCCCTCCTGGCAAGGGCCTTCTAGAGAAACTCGGCGATGTTTTCAATGTGGAAAAATTGGGCATCTAAGAGCTCAGTGTAGATATGGAGATACAGTGAGAAGACAGGGTGAGAGAAGACCTAAAACTCCATGTCCAAAATGTCACAAGGGCCTCCACTGGGCCTCCGAATGTAGATTGACCCAGGGAAATGACAGATGGGGCCCAGCTTCAGCCCCCCAAGTGGGGCATGATGGCAGCCGAGGTTACATCCAGAGAATTTTAAGACATGATCAATCAGCCAAAAGGCAATCAGATGGAAGAAAGGGATTGAAATTAGGAAAAATAGAGTTGTGTGCAGTAGAGACTACCGAGATACTCCCTGGAGAAGTGAAATCTGTTCCTGTTGAGCCTATGGATCCTTTGCCTCCAGGCACAGTAGGCTTGACCATTTCACCTTCTGAGAGTGCCTACAAAACAGTGTCCATCCATACACTGATGTGGGAGACTGGAGAACGTGTATCTAATATCCCAGTCACTAACACAGGCAGACAACGTGTGATTTATCAACCAGGAGAAGTAGTAGCATCAGGCTTATTGTTACGGACCCCTAATAAGCAACCTAGTGATAGTCGCCTAGATTTTGACTCCAATGAACAAAATCCAGGAATATATTGGACAGCAGCTGTGACAGCTGACCGACCTATGCTTACTATTTATATAAATGGAATACCATTTGAAGGATTGGTAGACACGGGTGCAGATCGTACAGTTATTAGAGGTGCCAATTGGCCCGGTCACTGGCCAAAGATTAAAGCAGACACCTATATGTCTGGGGTGGGAGGATCAATAGCAGCAGAAGTTAGTGCTAGGCCTTTGAGATGGGTATTTGAAGGAGAAACAGGAGCTTTTACTCCTTTTGTGGTTGAAAAAATCCCCATCAATCTGTGGGGAAGAGACATTTTACAGCAGATAGGATTACAAATAAGCACTTCGGCTTTTTAGGCAGGGCTGCTGTTGAAGGCCTACCTGCACTTTCACCAGTTCCTATTCAGTGGAAGACTGATTCACCAGTGTGGGTAGAACAGTGGCCCTTAAGAAGTGATAAAATTCAGGCCTTATTAGACATAGTGCAAGAACAACTTGACCAAGGACACTTGCGGCCTTCTCTAAGTCCTTGGAATTCCCCAGTATTTGTGGTGAAAAAGAAATCTGGAAAATGGAGGATGATAACTGATCTAAGAAGAGTAAATGAACAGATGGAAACTATGGGAACTCTTCAGCCTGGACTTCCATCTCCTACTCAGTTGCCAAGAGAATGGCCTCTATGGGTTATAGACATTAAGGATTGTTTCTATTCTATTCCTCTAGATAAGGAGGATATGAAAAGATTTGCTTTTTCAGTGCCTAGTGTTAATTTGGCTGAGCCTTATAAAAGATATGAATGGACAGTTTTGCCACAGGGAATGAAAAACAGCCCTACTATGTGCCAAATGTATGTTGCAGCTGCTCTTGCTCCAGTAAGAAAAGCCTTTCCAAAAGTAATATTGTTACATTATATGGATGATATTTTGGGATGTGCACCTGAGGAACAAATGTTAGAGGCATGTCTACAAAGGACCATGGAAACATTAAAGTACTACAAACTGCATATAGCTACAGAAAAAATTCAAAGACATGCTCCTTTTCAATATTTAGGATATGAAGTATATCCTAAGACACTCACAGTACAAAAGCTTTCTTTAAGAACAGAGAAGTTGAACACCTTAAATGACTTTCAAAAATTAATAGGAGATATCCAATGGATGCGTCCAGTGTTAGGCTTAACTACCAATCAACTACAACCTCTCTATGACATTTTAAGGGGAGACAGTGCTTTAAATTCACCACGCCAGCTTACAAAAGAAGCACAAGAGGCTTTGAGAGAAGTTGAACTGGCTTTATCCAATGTGGTTGAAAGAGTCACTCAAAAACCCTTGGAAATATCAGTTTTTGCTACAAAAGAGGCACCCACAGCAGTCCTTCATCAAGGAGACAGAGTGATTGAGTGGGTGAACCTCCCAGCACAACCAGAACAAAGCCTTACACCTTACCCAGTGCTTGTGGCTAGGATTTTATTAAAGGCTATTAAGAGAGTAACACAATTATCTGGGATAAGTCCTGAAAAAATATACACATTCTATACTAACGCACAGATTAATGTATGCTGTGAGACCATCCCAGAATGGCAAATTTTATTGGCCACCGCTCCAAATTTTGCACATGGATCTCCATTAAAGATTACCCGGCTACTACATAATTGGCGATGGATTTTTGAAGAAAAGGTTTCTAAGGTTCCTCTTAAAGGACCAACAATCTTTACAGATGCCTCCAAAGAAAATATTTGTGCCATATACTCTCATGATTTAACCATAAAGAGAGTAATCAGGACTCCTTTTCAATCCACTCAACAGAATGAATTATTTGCTATCATGCTAGCTCTCACTTATTACCCAGGAGACGTAAATATAATTACTGATTCAGCCTATTCAGTAGGTGTAGTACAAAGAATTGCCACAGCCCAAATAAAATTTGCAGCCTCTAATATTTATCAGCTCTTTAAGGAACTTCAAGAGCAAGTGAGAAAACATCCAGGCAAGATTTATATCTTGCATGTCCACTCACATAGTGGACTTCCAGGTCCCATTTTTGATGGAAATTCAAAGGCAGATAGCCTTCTAACCATGTTAGCCAGTAGTCCTTTATTTCAGGAAGCACAAGAATCTCATTCTAAATATCATCAGGCTGCTCGAGCTTTACGTTTACAATTTGGAATCACAAGAGAGGAAGCTAGGAGCATAGTAAAAAGCTGTACAGCTTGTCTTCCTTTCCACGCTCCTACACTCCCTCCAGGGAAGAATCCTCGTGGTTTGAGACCCAATGAAATCTGGCAAATGGATGTGACCCATTATAAATCTTTTGGTCGTTTATCTTTTATCCATGTTGTGGTAGACACCTTTTCAGGATTCACATTTGCAATGCCAGCAGCAAAAGAGACAGCCCGAGTGGTCACTGAATTCCTTATACAAGCTTTTGCAATTATGGGTGTGCCACAAGCAATAAAAACAGACAATGGACCTGCATATACGTCCAAACATTTTACACACTTTTGTGCACAGTATAAGATTTTACATACCACGGGCATACCCTTTAATCCTCAAGGGCAGGCAATAGTAGAGAGAAGAAACAGAGATATTAAGACACTCCTCCAAAAACAAAAGAAAGGGGGAGCCACAGGTAGCCCTAGGGAACTTCTAAATTTAGTTCTCTATACCATTAATTTTCTAATTTTTGACAAAGATGCACTGGCTCCAGCAGACAGGTTTTATAACCCACCAGAAGGGCAGTGTCCAGTGAGAGCATCTCCACTGTCCTTAGATAATCGCCAGGTGATGTGGAGAGATCCAGAAAGTGGTGAATGGAAGGGACCAGATAGGTTAACTGCCTGGGGGAGAGGGTTTGCTTGTATTTCTTCAGCAGGAGAAGGAATCAGATGGGTGCCAACGAGTCATATTCGCCTTGTCCATCAGAGAGAGACAGAAAAAGAGAAAGACCTCAAAATAAAGGAGAAGATCTAAGAAACATCTGACACTGAAAGAGCATGGATAATAAGAAGACTTTTAAAGAACTTTAAAACCAGCAGGAATCATTGGACTTCCTCACACAAGATGAGACTAATGGACAATGGACTTATGGACATTTATAAATTTTCAATTTATGATTATGTTATATGCTTCTAGCATGTGTTATGTTACTATGTTACTATATGCTTATGTAATTTATGTAATTATCTGTAATACTTCCCATATTGATGGATTTATGTTTCAAGGTCATTTATGTAATTATCTGTAATACTTCCCATATTGATGGATTTATGTTTCAAGGTCATGACTGTCCTATGTTCTAAATCAAAAGAAAGGGGGAGATGTTAGGATTACTAAGTGAGAACTGAGGTTGTCTGGACAGTGACAAGGTGAGAATTCAGGTTTTCTGGACAATTACAAGGTGAGAACTCAGGTTGACTTGATAGAGGGGGCAAGCTCATTGGCTGGGGTGGTTCTTCCCAGAAGCCCTTGCATTATCCCACGCCCATTCTCTGGGAGAATAAAAGAGAGCTCTCAGAGAAAGAAGAAGACTTTCTGCATTACATCAGGCCTGACGGGGCTCTCTGCAGGAAGGGAAGTCACTTCTAAGGACAAGAGTTAACAGCAACTGCCTGGAGACAACGGTTCATTACAGGAAGAAGAATCTGTCTTAAAGATTTGAGTAGACACAGCAGATCTCTTCCCAGAGAGCGATCCGGCAGCTTCTAGAGACGACAGCTCGATACAGATTACCTCCCACTTCATGAAGTCTCTTGTAACAAAGTAAAACAATTAAGGAAAACTGATAATACAGTGACTTAATTTGAAAGTTACATTTGTAGCATTGCTGTGGAAACCTTTCTATTTTTTTCTTAAATTAAGAGAAATATATTTTTTTATTTCCCATCCTATTGTGGGGGAAAAGGGAAGAAAATTATCTTACTAAATATTTATAATCAAATAAATACAAATTCCCTTTGTGGCTATATATAGATACACATACATGACTTAATATTGTTTATTTTTATAATATTAATTTCATAGTATAAAGTATTCTTCTTACTTCATTTTGTATGTTTGTTTTTTTCATATCTTTATGAAATCATCTATTTTCTCATGTCTTATAGCACAATAGAACAATCACATTCACAGAAACAACTTCCTTAATTCCTTAATTGTTGGACATCCTCTGTTTCCCCAGTTTGATTTTTGTTTGTTTATAAATATTTTTGTGCATAAATAACTATTTCTTATATATATATATATGTATGTGTGTGTGTGTGTGTGTGTGTGTGTGTGTGTGTGTGTGTGTGTGTGTGTGTGTATAATCTTTTGGATATAGACCTAATATAGATGAGTCAAAAGTCATGTGCTATTAACAGGTTTTTTGTGAATAGTTCCAAAGTCCTTCCCAAAATGATTGTGCCTATGAAGTGGTCCACCAGCAGTGCATCAATATACCAGTTTTTTCCTAGCCCCTCTAAGTATTTATCATTCTCCTTTTTGGTCATCTTGATGAGTGTGAATCTCAAAATTGCTTTAGTTTTCATTTCTTGAATTAATAGTGATTTAGAGCATTTTTTTCTCCTGACTACATAGAGTGCTTTCTTCCTTGAGAACTGTCTGTTCTTGTGTTTAGACCATTTATTGAATGTTGAATGACAGTTTTTCCTATAAATATGAATTATTTCCTTATATATCTTTGAAATGTGGCCTTTATTAGAAAATTTGCTACAAGGATTTTTTTTTCTCACTTGTTTCCCTTTTAATTTTAGCTTTTTTGATATTTTTGTGTAAGAATGTTTTATTTTATATAATCAAAATGTTTCATTTTATTTTCTGTGATCTCTTTGAAAAATGTCTGCTGTTATTTTCCCACAGTTGCATATTTATCTTCTAATTCTACCTTCTTTGCTCTGTATCACTTTGTGTCTTCCAGATTTCTTTTTTATTTATTATTTCTCATTTCTATGACAAAATATTGGCTTGCTTTCAAATACACAAAAATATATGTGATCTCATTGATCTGAATTTTTCTCCAATGAATGCAGATCCCAATCCATCTCTACCTGTCTGTCAGCTCTTCTTCAATTATTAGACCTAGATGTTGTTTTTTAAATTTTCATTTCAGGTTGAGAAATTACAATGGCGGTAGGGGGAAGAGGAAAGGTAATGGAGAAGGTTGTTGTTGTTTTGGGTTTTTTTAATTAAAAAAAATCCTAGATAAACCTAGAAAGACCTAAATGAACTGGTCCAGAGTGAAATGAACAGAACTTAAGGAACAATTTATTTTATAAAAATATTGTGAAGACAAAACACCTTGGAAAGACTTTCTAATCCATATTCTAACCAGCCATGATCAAGGGAACTGATAATAAAGACATAGTGACAATAGATTTAAGATGAAGGATGAGATATATTTATTCATGATCATTATGGGAATTTATTTTGCTTGAGTATGCATATTTCTTACAAGGTTTTTTTTGGGTTTGTTTTAAGTTTTCCCAATGGAGTAGAGGGGAGAAAAAATTAAATGCTTATTATTGAAAAAAAAAAAAAAACAAACAAACCTTAGGATAAAATTCTAATCCTAATCTTAACTTTAATGCTTTTAAACGTAGTAGTGGGATCATTGAGATAAAGGGTATATTAAGTTTATAAACTCTTATTCCATATCTCTAAAGAGATTGCAACAATTTACAATCCCTCCAGTGATGATACATTGACTGCTTCCCTACAGCTCCCAAAGTAGATGAATCCAGAGTTATCCAGATAAAAATGTAATTGGAAAATATTTATTTAAAAATAAATAGAAATACAATAAAATATGTTATCAATTTGTGGTTTTCTCAGTTAATATGGGCCTACAGAAATCATCATATACAATTAAGTGGCCCTGTTTCTATTTGAATTTGACATCACTAAATTAGACTCCATAAACAGAAGACATTGATAATGTTATTTTAAAATATTCAAATAAATCTGTGATCTCATTTATCTAAATTATTCTGCATATCTTGTTCATACATCTTGTTTTCATGCTACCTCCCTCCTTAGACTGAGAACTCTTTAAAAGAAAGGACAATTTTTTTTAAACCTTTCTTTGTACTTGGCACTCTGCCTGGTACATAGTAGGTACTTAATAAATGCTAGTTGATTGATATTATCTCCACCAATGCAGATCATACCCCAACTACGTCTGCCCATTCTGTACTATTTGTGTCCATATCCTTCCATAATGGGTTGTGGGAAAGGGATTCCATCCACCCAGTAAGAAGTCTTTTTCTCTTTCCCCAATGTCAAAAGGATACCAGTGGGTTATATTAAAATTAAAGAGAGAGAAAGGGAAGAAACCGCAGAAAGACAAAAAAGAGAGTGAAGGGATCAAGGGAGAGAGGAACAAATGAATGAAAAAGCAAATCGACCAATAAAAAAGATTCTTTGGCCAAGAATTTTCCAGAACCCCTGGCTAAAGAGTAATCTGCTGTATGTGTGTGAATGAAGGATGGGCTTAAGATAGTTTAGAAGAAAGCATAAAGCCAAAAACTAAATTATAACTTGGCAGGGTATGCTGGAGTCATCTCCTGGCTCAGGAGAGATTGTTAAATTTTCATTGTGAGCACACTTGGAAACTGGCAAACACTACAAATTGGGCCTTGCTTTCCTGTTTGATTCTCTAGACAAGATGTATCAAATATAAGGCTCACAACACTCCCATGAGGCAGAACCAGATTAAAATGTGATTAGGAAATATTTAACAGAATATAATACAATAGAACATAGATAATGTGAACATATAGTTTTCTTTGTCAATATGTGACCCAGGTATCCTTACATACCATTCGGTGTACCTCATTTCCATTTGAGTTTGTCATGTCTTATATAGGTAAGAAAGTGATGGAGCAAATATCAATAATGAAGATTGAACCCTGTGTGCAGGTTTTTAATTTTTTTTTTTTTTTTTGAGAACTGATTGTTAAACATTTACTAGCACACTCTTGGTCAAGCACAAGCCTTGATGAGAGGTATGTTAATCAGATAGGAATTAGGAAAAAAATTCAAAAAAATAAAATGAAAAGAACCTAAGATAATGGTCATCACAATAAAGTACTTAAAAGATGGAAATGCAAAAGTGTAAATAATTACAAAATGAATTAAAAAAGAAAATTCTGATTAGGTTTGAGAACAAACCACTACAGATGTCCAAATGTAGTTATTTAATTGTCATGTATGGAATAGTACAATCTCTTCTAGAGCAGCCTAGAAAAACTGGGAGTCAGGGGGGAGATAGTTTATTTGAATCCAGCCTCCGCCATTTTATTCACTCTGCACCCACCAATCAACTTGTTAAAACTCTCTGACTCTAAAGGGAACTATCTAAGACCTATTTAAATAGCTGACAATTTCAGTTACAGTGAGAGGGAGTTCCCTTATTGATGAAATCATAGACTTCATACAGTTACAAAACACTGTAAACTTTTGTTATATCTTACTTTACCTGCTCTGTGAAGCAGTATAAATTTAATTATCACACTTAGGTGAAAAACTGAGCCTCTGAGAGGTTAAAAATTTTAGCCATTAAACAGCAAAGTTAGGATTTGAACCCACATATCCTAACTTGGAGATAGCTAGGTTGGCTTAGTAAATAGTGTGGACAGGACCTGGAGTCAGGAAGATCTGACAAATGTGGCCTTGGACACTTATTACTTGAATAATCCCGGGCAGGTCACTTACCCCTGTTTGCCTCAATGAGCTGGAGAAAGTAATGGCAAACTACTTCAGTATCTTGGCCAAGAAAACCCCAAATGGGGTCATGAAGAGTCGGACATGACTCAAATGACTGAACAACAACAAAGCTTGGCAGAATTGGTTAAAATTACAGTCAAATGATATGAATAGACAATTTTCAGATGAAGAAATTGAAACATTTCTAGTCATATGAAAAGGTGCTCTAAATCACTATTGATCAGAGAAATGCAAATTAAGACAACTCTAAGGAACCAGTACACACCTGTCAGATTGGCTAAGATGACAGGAAAAGATAATGACATATGTTGGAGGGGATGTGGGAAAACTGGGACACTGATACATTGTTGATTGAGCTGTGAACTGATCCAAGCATTCTGGAGAGCAATTTGGAACTATGCCCAAAGAGTTATCAAACTGTGCATATTCTTTGATCCAGAAGTCATTTCTACTGGGATTATATCCCAAAGAGATCTTAAAGGAGAGAAAAGGACCCACATAGGCAAAAATGTTTGTGGCAGCCCTTTTTGTAGTGGCAAGAAACTTGAAACTGAGTGGATGCCCAACAATTGGATAATGGCTAAATAAATTATGGTATATGAATGTTATAGAATATTATTGTTCTGTAAGAAATGACCAGTAGGATGATTTCAAAGAGGCCTAGAGAGATTTACATGAACTGATGCTAAGTGAAGTGAGCAGAAACAGGAGATCATTGTATACTTCAACAAGAAGACTATATGATGATCAGTTTTGATGGATATGGCCCTCTCTTCAACAATGAGATTGACCAGTTCCAGTGATTCTGTGATGAAGAGAACTATCTACACCTAGCAAGAAGACTGTGGGAACTGAGTGTGGTTCACAACATAGCGTTTTCAGTCTTTTTGTTGTTTGCTTGCATTTTATTTTCTTTCTCATTTTTTCCAGTTTGATTTGATTTTTCTTGTGCAGCAAGATAATTTTATAAATATACATTCATATATTGGATTTAACATATATTTCTATCATACTTAACCTATATTGGAGTACTTGCCATCTAGGGGAGGTGGTAGGGGAAGGGGAGGAAAATTGGAATTCAAGGTTTTACAAGGGTTACTGTGGAAGAATTATACATGCATATGTTTTGAAAAATAAAAAGCTTTAATTTTTTTTTTTAAGTGCAAAAAAAAAAAAAAAAAAAAGACCGACATTACATACCATATACCAAAATAAACTCCAAATGGATTTATGACTTGGACATAAAAGTTGATATAATAAACAAATTAGAAGAGCAAGGAAGAAATTACCTTTCAGATCTATGGATAGAAACAGAGTGCAAGACTAAATAAATGAAAGAGAATATTATGGGACATTTTTATTATAGGAAATTTAAAAAATCATTGCACAAATATATTATAGTAAAACTTAAAAGTGAACAGTTAATTAGGAAAAAAATCTTTGCAATAATTGTTTCTGATAAAGGTCTCATTTATTTTTTTTATTAATTTTATAATTATAACATTTTAAAAAGTCTCATTTCTAAGATATATAAGGAATTTATTCAAACTTATAAGATTAAGACTTTAAAAAAAAATAAGTGATTAAATGATATGAATGGCCAGTATTCAAAGAAATAAATGCAAGCTATCAATAATCAATTGAGAAAATGCTATAAATTATTAATTTTTTTTTTTTTTAGAAATGTAAATTAAAGCAATCCTGAGATTCTACTTCACACTCATTAAGTTAGCAAGGATGACAAAAGAGGAATGACAAATGTAGGAAAGCAGGTATACTGGTACATGATTGATAAAGCTGTGAATTAATCCAGTCATTCTGGAAAACACTTTAAAATTATGCCTTCAAAATTACTAAACTGTCTAAATATATCCTGTCATTCAGCCATACTAGTACTAGGCCTATATTCAACACCTATTCTCCAATAAAATCAAAGAATAAAAAGACCTACATGTATAAAAATATTTATAGCAGTTCGTTTCATGTTAGTCCCAAACTAGAAACAAGGGAGGGTTCTGTTGGGGAATGGCCAAAGAAATTATGGAAAGTATGAATGTAATGGAATATTATAATACAATAAGAAGTGACAAAAATGAACAATTTCAAAGGAAACTAAGAAGCTAAGCAGAGTGAGCAGAAATAAGCTTACAATTAATACAATGATCATATTACAGAGAAAAACAGCTTTGAAAGACTTTAGAACTCTGATAAATCATAGTTCCAAAAGAATGTAGATGAATCATGGCATTCACTTCTTACTAAAGAGGTGAGTAACTTAAAATACAGGAAGAAATAGACATTTCTGAAGGTGACCAATGTGGGAATTTGTTCTGCTGAATTATTAAAAATTTTGGTGAAAGTTATTTGCTTGTTTTATTTATGTTCAGTTAAGATTTTTTTTTATTCCAGAATCTGAACCACCTCCCTGTATCCTGATTAGACAAAATGAGTCTTTGTTCAGTATTTGAAGGTCTTACAGGTTTGGCCTCTATTCCCTCTTCCCTCTTCAACAGAATGGATTTATCAGGATATAATCTGGATCTATCTGGTAGAGATAATATAGTGATAAGAAAAATCTTCCCAAACAGGTTAGGACTTGCTAATGAATGACTAGGAAGTCCATTAGGAGTACTGTGTTAGAAAATAATAGACTGAAACACATTTAAAACTTGTGAGTAATTAGAAAATCAAAAGCAATAAGGCAAAATATAGATCTATCTCCTAAAGTGATTGTTAGAAGAAACAATCCTCAATGGCCTTGCCTTCCTATGTTAACATAGTGGGTTGTGAAAATCTTTAAAAAGATAAATGTCTTTTTCTAAAGCACCTAGAAAGAAATCTTAACCTCATTTCCAAAGTACTTGATTGCTTGGAGTAGAGATTTCTCATCTTTTTTGTGTGTCCCAGACTCCGTTGGTAGTCTGAAGATCCTTCTCAGAATAATATTTGTTGCTTATATTCATGACCAAAAAAAAATATTAAATTGCAGCTAAAAAGTAGTAAAAAAAAAAAAATAAAGATTTTCCTATTTCAATGCTGTGGCTACATAGTTGAAAAGTCTTGGTGTAGAGTAAGGTACCAAAGACAAAGCTGGAAGGGTAGAAAGATGGGAATGAGGGATAATAGGCACAGGATTTACTTGTGAGAAGAAACGGATGAAAGGGATTTATAGATTTTCAGATTTGGGAGGAATCTTAGAAGTCATGTTGTCAATCTTTCTGGATAGATGAATTCCTATTCTGTATTCAGAACAAAGATGAAGCTTTTGAGAGATCACTTTTAGTAATGAAAAATTCACAATGAGGCAACCTATTCCATTTTGGATCAGTCACAATTGTTAAGTAATTTATTTATTTATATTATCCTTGTTGTTGAACAAATGATCAGGATTGAAATTTGAGAATAAGAAGTGGATTTTCAGATGGTACTCTGATAAAGTATGGAAATAACTCCACAAACCATTCCAAAAGAATTCAAATAAGAATTCTGTAGAGTCATTTAAATCACATATTAATAGACTTGTTTTCCATGAATTGTATGAATCAAATATGTTCCATTTTCATCATAATAGTGACCTAATCACCATAGTCTAAAATAGCCTTTATAGGGTTCAGAAAACGGAAGTCTATGTAGAACCCAGAGACTACATATTCAAATACTTAAAGGACATTGTGACCTCATGCTATGGCAGTTCCCCTTCCAGTGATGGAGATTCCCACCCATCTATGTCAACTATGCAATTTATGTCCTTCAATAAAGTCAATGTAAAAGGTCAACCTTTCCTCGATTTCTCTGGGCATTTCAGGGATACCAATCCAGCACTTTGGCTCTACAACCTCATCACTTAAGTAACCTGCCGTCTTTTTAATTCATACATATATGGGGGAAATTTTCACATTTCACGGCAAGAAACTTTCACTTATTGAAAAGGGAATGGAAGAGGGAAAGAGGGAAAGAGGAAAAAGAGGGGAAAGAGAAAGGGTGAAAAAGAAAGGGACAGAAAAAAGGAGAAAAGAAGAAGAAAGGGAGAAGAGAGAAGAGGAATGAAAAAGGGAGAGGGGAAGAAAGAAAAAGAGATAGAAGGAGAAGAGGAAGGAGGAGAAGAAAAATAATCCTAATATTTTAGAATTGGAAAATTAGATACCCCCAGTCCAATTCCCCCCGTTTATGAATGGCAGATCTGAAACTCAGAGAGTTTGGTTTGCTCTAAGTGATATTTCTAGTTAGTAACAAACCTGGAATTAATCAGTTCTCCTTATTAACATATCATTGCTTTAAAAAAAAAAAAAAAGTTTCACATAGGGAAGAAAAATTGAATGTTGCTTAATGAGAAGTACCTTCTAGCTATTGTGAGATTTGTGGTAGGCTGCAAAATAAATGGTGAATGCTATTAGCTATCTGAATTAGCTATTAGTTATCTGAATGTGCTAGAGAGAAATAATGGTACCTGACATTTATATAGCATTTTAAGGTTTGTTTGTGAAATCCTGTAGGCAGATCATCTCAGCTGAGCTTCTCAACTCTCCAAGGAGATGATTGTTATGATGACACCTATCTTAAGGATGATGAAACTGTGATTGGGTGATCTGGTTCAGGTCACTTTCCTTATCAGTATGTAAGGGTGGTGTCCTTTAACTTAATCAAGTTATCCCAGCCCATTTAAAATATGTGATAAGGTGACCAAACCGAGGGGAAAACAATCAATTTTAATCCTAGGTTGTAATATTTAATAAGAGTACAAACTTTGGTTAAGAGCAAAAGATGTTTGAAAACTGGGATGGTATTACATAGGGAAAAAAGTTCAGCTAAGATGGGGAAACTTGGTTACAACCTAGGGGTTGATTATTCATTACCAAGCTAGTCAGAGCTGGAATTAGTTGTGAGACTGGATTAAGTGTGTCCTTCTAGTAAAACCTCCAGAGGGAATCACTTTGGCTTAGTGTTAGGTTTAGTGAAGTCTTATACCCTGTACCCCTTGGGCTATTACAAGATCTTTCATTCTTAAAGGGTCCAAGGGATATTGGACTTAACCATTTTCTCCCTAGTGTCCTAGCAGCTTATCCACATTTGCTGATAGCAACTGTGTGCATTTAAAGTCAAGGACAGACTTGATATAGAATCATAGCTCCCCAAAGAGTACAGGAAAGAAACTACACCATTCCTAAGGGCACTTTCTTTGCTACTTTCAAGTAGAAGAAATGCACTTCTAGAAACCCAAAACTGTGAGTTACCCCTTTGACACATGTATTCAACAATCCATTTCCCCCTGAATTCTATATGTACTTGTGGGAAGGTGTACCACAGACTTTTGGAAGGACATTTTGTACCAAATTAATAAATATCTCTTTTTAAAAGTGACGAGGCTGACTGACTAAATTCCTCAATGATAACATTGGGAGAAATACACTGATGGGGGCTCAGGCTGAAAATCATTTCCTATCTTCTCAGGGATTTTGAGAGATGTTGCCTAGCTCTAGAACCCAAGACTCTATAAGAGTTGGAGTTGAGATTAAAAACCATACCTCCTTGAATGCTCTCCTACTTCTGAATTTTAGTGTCTTCCCTCTGTTAATGATTTCTTATTTATCCTGTATATAGCTAGTATGTGTATATGCACATATTTTAAAAAATAGATGGATGGATAGACAGGTAGATAGTCTTCAACATTAGATTGTGATCTCCCTGAGAGAAATTATCTTTTGGTTTTTTTTCCTTTGGCTATCCCCAGTGCTTAGCACAATACCTGGCATATTATTACTGTTGTTTATCCTTCATTTTTGAAGAGGGCTAATGGTATCATAGGATGATATCTTGATTCATGTGTGAATTGTATTTAAGCAAAGTAGAATCATATGAAGTCATCAGCCTTACTCTCTCTTCCAGACTCTATCAAAGTTCAATAGCATGACAAAAGTTAAAAAATGGCAATGGCTTAATGGATGACCTGGGTGTCTTCAATGTCCAATCAAACTCCAAGCACTTCACAAAACCTACTTCAACTGCCTTCACAGCCATTCAAATAAACTGCTCTCATCTACCCATTCCACTGGAGGAAAACATGAATCTTCAGATGATTGGGGTAGACACCCCCTAAATGACCAATGGTTTGGGGCCTATTGATTACCCTCAACCTGGCTGCTGCACATACTACAAGTTCTTGGAGATACAGCTTGAGAGTTGAGAGATAAGTAGACTCCTAAGATGAACAAGAAACCCTGAAAAGGGATTGGCAAACCTTCACACCTGAAGTGTTAGTCCTCCTTTAACACCCCAAACACTTCCTGACATATAATAGACACTTAATAAATGTTTATTGGTTGAGCAGTAGTAGTGCCATCATTGTAGCCCTAGGTTCATGAGTCTAAGAGCAAACTTGGAGTCAGGATTCAAATCCTATCTCAGTCACTTACAAATTATATGATCTTGGACAAGCAATACAACTTTTTTCAAGCTCAGTTTTCACATCTATAATTCTTCATAAGGCTGTTGTCAGACTCCATTAGATGACATGGGAAGTGTCTAATCCATCTTGTACCATAGCTATCATCATTTGTTCCAATAGATGCATAGAAACAGATATAGTTGTGTGTGCATAATTTATATATAGTGACTTCATTATAATTAATGCAGACTTCTTCTTTTCTCAGAGCTTCTCATATAGAAGTTGTCAGTTTTAGCTTTGACAATTTGACCGGATTTCCTGTTTAGGAAATAAAATGTTTATTCTTGAATTTTGAGAGGCACAATAAACCTGAAAATACTTCTTCTCTTTTCTAACTCATCACCGCTTCATTCACCCTTTGGAGTTCTGCTCTACTGAGTCTCTGTGGCTAGGAAGGGATAGGGTCTGAAAGACCCTGTCTTGGGTGGGTGTAGCTATCTCAATAGGTTGCCAAGGTGGGCCTTTGTAACTGGTGTATGGGAGGGTGAGCCTGTTGTCCTTAAGAAGATAAGTCAGAAGTTTCTTTCTTTTCCAGAGGGTATCCCTATCTCTTGGTCCAGAAGGTTTTCATAGCTGGCCTTGAATTCAGTAGCAATATTTCCACCTCAGTTGAGCTGAAGGATACACCTGGGTAATTATGGTATGGTATGGTGTGGTGAGAGAGAGAGAGAGAGAGTGTGTGTGTGTGTGTGTGTGTGTGTGTGTGTGTGTGTGTGTGTATGTCCAGTGAGTGGGGAAGGAGCAATATTCAATTCTGCTTTTTTGTTGGCTCATTCAAAACTCCAGGTCCCCTCTTGGAGCAGGTGCTATTTGCTTAATATCGCCTTAGCAGCCAGCCCTTGAGGATGAGAGGGGCCTCATTCACCTGCTGTGTGTGAGTTCAGTGTTTACTCATCTAAATGTAACATAAAAGTCAGATCCCGGAGGTGTAGTCACTGTACCATGGCAGGGGCCCCATAAAAATAAACACCATTGTTTTTATACACACATTTTAAGTAGTTCTGTGTGGGTGGAAGTACTCCATAATTATGTTTATTTTAGGTAGGTTGCTATTATTAAGTTTCTAAATCTAGTGCCTCTGCTTTAAAAAAAAAAAAGATATATTACATTATAAATGAGTCTCAAATAATAATGAGGCACTTATGAAGTAATGACCACTAGGATTTATTCTGCATTTGTTGAAATAAGAGAAGGGCTTTGCATCCTTCCAAGGAAGGACTTGGCTTTCCTTTTGGAATGTGACTAGAGCCTAACTCAAAGGTAAAAACCAAATTGAATTTCCCACTATTAGAATATATATTCTGTTTATACACCAAAATTTTCTTTCTCAATGGCAAATTCAACATATTTTAAAGATTTCTGCTTTTTTTTATATTTTCAAGGCCTCCTATAATCTGAGTCCCACATTAAGAAAATAGCTTTACTTTCTTCACAGTATATATAATTAAAACACAATCCATCTACTGATATATAGGATATCTAATTCAACCCCCTTAATTTTAACAGTCCACTGATTAAATGACTTTCTCAGTTGTAGAGCAGAGATTTGAACATAGGCCCTTTGACTACAAATCTACATTCTTACTACTGCATCATTTGAATAAAGTTTTTTCATCCCATTCCCAGCAGACATCAAGTGCATTTCTCCCTCTTCCTTCTTGCCTTCTTTCAACTCTTGCTTTAGCATATGGACACAAATGGTATCATGTAAAGAACGCAGGATCTGAAATCAGAGAACTGTATCCAAATCCTGCCTCTACTGCTTGCTCTCTCAGTTTCCTCATCTGTAACATGAGAAAGATAAAGGAATTGCTATCCTTGCATTTCAAAAGCAAATAATGTTCTGATGATTCTTCTACTTGTTCTACTTTATCAAGAGACAGAGATAAAAATGGAAGTATCTTCTCTCAAATAGCTCACATTCTACTGGAAGGCCACAATACCTATAAAGTAAAATAAATGCAATATATTAAAAAGGAGAGGGAGGACTAAAAAATGGAGTGGGTGATCAGAAAAACTTTAGTGCCATGAGAGTATTGGAGTAAGCTAAAAATGACTTCTCTTTCTTTTTTCCTTGTTTTTTTTCTATTCTCTTTTTATGTTATAATATATATCATTGTACATTGTACATGTATATTATTGTGTGTGTATATAAATATATGTAATCTTACATTGTATATCACTGTATTGTTTTTCCTGGTTCTCCTATCTTCATTTTGCATCAGTTCACATACGGGTTCTTTGTATTCAAAATCCCATTCAATTCCCAGTCATTTCTGGATTAAGCTACCTCCAAAAAGACCACTTTCCTCAAATCCCTCCCACTGGAACCAACTGGACTTTACTGAGTACCTGGTTCTGAACTTTCACTTCATTTACCCCAAACCCAGTCTCCATTTGGCTTCTTGACTCTTTCCAGACTATGTTGACAGATACTATACCCTTCCCCTTATTTCAGTTCCCCTTGATATATTATTGTCTCCCATCAGAATTAAAGCTCTTGGAAAACAGGGATTGTCTCATGTGCTTGAATTTATAATTCCAGGGTTTGGCACAGAACCTGAAATACACTAAATACTTAAAAATTCACTTGTATGGAAAGCCAGAAAAGTAGAAGAGCATCAGTTTCTGAAGGTTTTTAATGCCAAGTAGAGGATTTTTTTTTTTTTTTTTTTTTATCCTGGAGAAAATAGGCAGCCACTAGAGTTTATTGAAAAAGGAGTCAGGTCTATACTTTAGGATGCTTGATTTGACTACTGAGTGGAGGATTGATTGGAATGAGGAGAGGGTTGAGTAGAGAGACCAACCAGAGATTGTTGGAATAGTCTAGGCATGGAAAATCAAGGTAATATTAGCATTGGAGGAAAGAAGAGAGATTTTCCAAGAGATTATGTAGGAAGACAGGACCAACAGGCCCTGACAACTGATTGGATTTAGGGGATGAAAAAGTAGAAAGTCAAGGATGATGCCAGTTTGTGAGCTTTAGGGACTGGGAGGATGGTGGTACCCATGACAGTAATGTGGATGTTAGGAAGAGAGAGGAATCTAGAGGAAAAGATTCTAATGATTTTAGTTTTAGACAAGCTGACTTTAAGATGTCTACAGAACACTCAGTTTGAGATGTCCAATAGGTAAATGGATAGGAGAAACTGGCCAGGAAGTAGATTATCATTTAATTGTTTTTCAGTCATGTCTGACTCGTTATGACCCTATTTGGGGTTTTTATGGCAGAGATACTGAAGTGGTGTGCCATTTCTTTCTCCAGTATATTTTATAGATGAGGAAATTGAGGCAAACAGGGCTAAATGGCTGGTCCAGTGTCACACAGAAAGTGTCTGAGGCCAGATTTAGATTCAGGAAGGTGAGTCTTCAACTCTGTGCACTATGGTACCACATAGTTGCCTCAGGAAGTAGTTTGGGCTTAAACAAATAGATCTTCCCCCCCCCCCTTTTTTTTTTTTGACTTTGTAATATATTTTATTATGCCATATTATGGAAATGTTTGTTTCATTATACAAATTAAAAATAAAAATTTCTTAAAAAGTAAAAAGGAGGAAATCTGAAGTTTGGGGTGTATAGGGAACTCACAAATGAACTCATATTTTAAAAAAAATATATATACAGAAGGCAGAGAGGATCATAAAATCAAGATCAAAACTTTTAAAACATGAAACCTATTTACAGAGGATATGATAGCATACAGAGGGAGAACTATGGATACTGAATATTTTCATACTATTTTCACTGGGATGGGGGGACTATAACCAGGTGGAAATAGGTGAAAAATGTGACCCTAATATTAACCTCTCTAAGCCTCAGTTTTTTCATCTTTAAAATGGAGATAAAAATAGCATCTATTTCACAGAGTTGTTGTGAGTTTCAAATGAAACAACATTATACTCATCCATGTAGTAATCCTTTCTAACAGATTTGCTTAACACTTAGAATAACAGATGTTTCATTATATAGACGAGCTACATTGTTTTGTCACATTTTTATAGTTATTAAATAATTCTTTCTACTGGAAATGTCCAAATCTTACCCCTTGATTTAGAAAATACGTTTAATTTCTTTTCCACATAATGTCTTTGAAAATAAATGATGAAAGCTATCATATCCTCTGTAAATAGGTTTCATGTTTTAAAAGTTTTGATCCTCTCTGCCTTCTGTACATATATTTTTTTAAAATATGAGTTCATTTGTGAGTTCCCTATACACCCCAAACTTCGGATTTCCTCCTTTTTACTTTTTAAGAAATTTTTATTTTTAATTTGTATAATGAAACAAACATTTCCATAATATGGCATAATTTTCTGTTGGTTTTCTGGAGGTCTTGGATTTTTTTCCCCCTTTTAATAGTATTTAATTTTTTCCAATTATATGTAAAGATAGTTCTCAAAATTAATTTCTTTTAGATTTTGAGTTCCAGATTTTTTTCTCCCTCCCTTCTTCATCACCCCAAGACAGCAAGCACTGTGATATAGATTATACATGTATAGCCATTTTAAACCTACATCCATATCTGTAATGTTGCAAAAGAAAAATCAGAACAAAAGGGAGGAAAAAAACCACAAGAAAAAAAAGCAGACAAATTTTTCTAAACCTTAAATCACTTAAGGAATTGCTAAATATCATATTTTTTATTACACTACCCTCTGCCTATTCACTCAAGTCTCTCCTCCTGACAAGTTTTTTTTTTTATTTCTTGCTTTTAAGAGCAAGTTTTATATATAACCTACATATTATGTAATATAATACATTATAAGCATCATATTACAACACAATTAATATTTTCTAGTTATAATGCAATAATCAGTAATGTGGATTATGTATAATATGTATCATATCCATATCATGCATGTTATTTGATATAATGTATAGTATATTACATGTAATAATATAAATATCTATGATTATTATCAACCAATTAGAACATGCAACTTACATGCATTTTATAATATAACAAATTTGCCTTTCCTATTTCAGCTAGATGTAGACTTTCAACTTTTCAACGTCACAACTTGCTGTGGTGCAGTGGTCAGATCATCAGATCTCTGGAGCGAAGACTAGTTTTGAATCCTGGCTTTGCTTTTTGCTAACTTGTAGGTAGTATGGTATCGATAACCTCTAAGGACCCTTCCAACAAGATCTATAACCCTATGACCCCATGTGTGTCCATAGGTAAGTCATTCAATAGGCCTCAGTTTTCTTATCTGTAAAATGAGTTCATATGAGCCTCAAATCTGCTTTTTGTTGTTGTTTTCTCTTAGCAGTATCCTGATGAAAAGGCATAATGTTATACTGGCTATAGCCAGTGATAGAACCAAGAAGTCCTATCTCTCCTACATACCAACTATGTGACCCTGACAAATATCTGAACTTTTCTGTGCCTCCAGCCATTTGTCTAGGGTTATATGTTGCAGAGTCCTTACTAATATGCAGTGATAGAGGGAGTTTCCACAATAAGCAAATAAACAAAAGCTATAGGTCAAGGATAGAGAGATAGATAGATAGATAGATGATGAAAGAAAGAAAGAAAGAAAGAAAGAAAGAAAGAAAGAAAGAAAGAAGAAAGAAAGAAAGAAGAAAGAAAGAAAGAAAGAAAGAAAGAAAGAAAGAAAGAAAGAAAGAAAGAAAGAAAGAAGAAAGAAAAGAAAGAAGAAAGAAAGAAGAAGAAAGAAAGAAAGAAAGAAAGAAAGAAAGAAAGAAAGAAAGAAAGAAAGAAAGAAAGAAAGAAAGAAAGAAAGAAAGAAAGAAAGAAGAAAGAAAGAAAGAAAGAAAGAAAGAAAGAAAGAAAGAAAGAAAGAAAGAAAGAAAGAAAGATGGATGGGTGAATGGATGGGTGAATGGATGGGTGAATGGATGGATGGGTAGATAGCTAAATGGATATATGGATGGGCAGATAGATAGACAGTTAGATTGAAATATACAGATAGATAGATGATTGATAGCTCGATAAATGATAGATAAGTAGATAATAGGGAAAGGGGGAGATAATTGATAGATGGATAGTCAGATGATATAGCTCATAGATAGTAGATGATAGAAGACAGTAATAGATTTCAGAGATACAGAAATAGACAGACAGATGATTGATAGATAGCCAGATAAATGACTGAGACTGATGATAAATAGACAATAGAGGATAGATATTAGAGAGATAGAGATGGATGAACGATTGATAGAAGATAGGTGTATAGACAGATAGATGAGAGATAAATAGATAATAGAGGATAGATACATAGATGATAAATGGATAGAGTTTGACTCAAAGGTATTTCAGTAAATAGACACACAGACACACAGACACACACACAGACACACACACACACACACACACACACACACACACCCCTGACTATCCTGGTCTTATTTTTAGGAGACTCACTTTGAACTGACCTAGTAGGTTCTGCATTAGAAAAACACATATCTACACCAGTATTTTCCCAGGTTTTTTTAATAGCATGTAAATAGATATGTGCATGTAAACTATGTTGATTGTGAAAATTCCACTCTGGGTGATATGTCATTTAGCTTCCTTACTACCATCTGCCTTCTCATGCTTCCCTGCAAGTGGCAGCATCTATTTTTACTACATCTCAATTAAAAATCAAAGCAATTGGGAATCAGAAGCAGCTCTTCTTGCATTGTAAAAACTAATTTTAGCTCAGCTTTGCAGTGTCAGAAATTAGATCCACTTGTGGAGTGTTACTGGGCAACATACATTTTGGCTGGTCTGGTCTTTGCTATAGCCAGGTTATGAAATTCAGCAAGGCCAGACCATTATATTTGGCAGAAGGGGAAAGAGGAAGAGAAATGAGAGTCCGTCTCTTAAAATCAGCTAGACTCCTTCAACATCTGGGAACCTGGAAGGAAATATATCTCAGCCAAGCTTTAATACCTCCTGACATTTGTTCCATTCATTAAGGCTTTGCCTCAAGAAATTCACCCACAAAGAGTTTATTTTTAAACCAATTTTTAGGAGAACTATCACCTTATCTACAAACAAATCAGTGTCTTCTTGATGAGTGTACTGGAAATATCCTGGTGGATGGCCATCAAACCAGGAATGAGGTGGCCATGCATTCCATTGTTTATAGTGGCTGCCACTTTGCTGCTTCTTCATGTGGCCTGAGGTCATTCCTGGTTTGAGAAATTTTCAGGCTTCCTCCCATCTAACATACAGCAAGTCCCTGTAAATGTGTTGTTACGGGTCTTCGTAGTGAACGTCAATGGTACTCCCTGTCATTTCGTGGCAAAACATTTACACTAAACTTGGACAAGTTACTTAAGTCATACTGGCAATGCCCTGGGATCCATCTACTAAGACAGAGATGATCCCAACCTATATAAGCAGAGAGAGTACTCCATGGTGTTTTTTGTTTTTTGTTTTTTGTTTTTTTTGTTTTTGTTTTTTTTGGTTTTTTTTTTTAGGCTGGGGTTAAGTGATCACACAGGATCACACAGCTAGGAAGTGTTAAGTGTCTGAGAGCAGATTTGAACTTGGGTCCTCCTGAATTCAGGGCTGGTGCTCTATCCACTGCGCCACCTAGCTGCCCCTGAGAGAATTGAGAAATACTGAGAAAATCAGAGATCCTTTGAGGTTCATAATAATATAGAACTTGGGAAGACAGGTCAAATTATATATGAAAACAATATCTCTTATTTCAGGTTTACCCAGTGTTTTTAAACATTATTTCATTTGATATTCACAACAAATCTGTGAGGAAGGTACCATTATTATCCTCATATTATAGAAATAACTAAGTTTGAGAGAGTTTAAATGACTTGCCCAGAGTCACATAACTAAGAAGTATCTGAGGCAAGATTTAAACTCAACAGCCTGTCAACTATCCAACATAAGTTCTATTATTGTCCCCTTTTTTTTAAAAAAAAAGAAGGAAACTGAGGTAGACTTACATAGGGTTACATAGCCAGTAAAAAAACATCTGAGGCAGAATTCAAACTTGGGTAATTCTTCTCTAAGTCTATTCACTATGTCAGTGGTTCAAAAAGTATGATCCAGGAACCTCCCAGGGTTCTAAAGCCCTTTTAGGGAATTCTCAAGGTCAAAACTAGTTTATAATAATAAATACAAAGTGTTAGTAAATATATAAATATAGTAAATAAATAAATATAGTAAATACCAACAAATATAACTCATGTAAAAATAAGGTCTTTGGAGCTGGAGAGAGTTCTCACTCATTTTTAAGAGAATAGGAGGGTCTAGAGACCAAAAAGTTTATGAACTTCCACAATATATCCTTTAGACTTTCAAAACAAAGAACTTTAATATAAGATATAAGGAAGTTTGTACTATGGAAAGAGAGCTCCTCAAGAGTAACATGGGCCAAATCACTTAACTTCCTTGGGCCTCAGTTTCCTATATGAACAATGAAAGAGATGGAATAGAACCGTCTTTAGGCCAAAGTACAGTTATCAGTCAGCAAGTATTTAAAAAGCAGACCCAGAGCAATTACAAAGATGTAAATACACAGAATGAAATAATCCCTACTCCCCAGGACTTTAAAAGAGAAATGGAAAGTACTGTGGGATTGTTGAGGAGAAGTCACTTGAATATAGAGCCACATCTTGATGACTTGTACTCCACCATCTACAGCCCTTCTTCCTTATTACATTTGTCAGAGCATGGTTCTGAGCAGTGGGTAGATTCCTAGGCCTCCTAGTCCCACCCTTCACTATTTCTATAATTCTCCTAAATTGTCAGCTGCAGAATTCCACATACCCACCTTTCCCTTTATAGCTAATTGAATGTTGTTTGAATCCAAGTCAGAGTCATTTCCTTTCAGAGCTTCTGGATGAGACCTCTACGGCTAACCAAATGTTGTTGGAAAGCCAATCCCAATATAAGGAGAGACCATCTTTCCTTGAGATAATAGACATGTTCATGTAAGACATAAGAAAATAGATTCAGAGCTGAAAAAGACCTAAAGGTCATTTGATCCAACCCCTTTATTTTATGTTCATTCAACAAACAACAGATGAGGAAACTGAGGCTCTAGTTTTAAACCTATTACCTACAACTCTGACACATTGTAGTTTTTTTAATTTGCTGGTAATCTAGTTAGAAAGGATGTGTCAAGATTTTTAAGTGACTTGTCTACAGTCACCTAGTGGAGGCTTGATGGTTTTGTGGAAACCAGTCAACAGCAAGTGTTTGTTAGTGTGCACTCTGTTCAGTTCTGGGAATACAAAAATAAGAAGGGAATACTCTGCCCTCAAGAAACTAACATTCTCTAGAGGAAGATGTTAAGTACATATGTAAGTTTGTAAAATAAATCAATCAACAAACATTTATTAGGGCTTTGTATAGCGCATCACTCCATCATTCATCCAATTATTTATTGAACAATGTTTCACCAAATACAAGTTTTGTACCAAGCATTGTCTGGGTTGCTAGGGCTACCCAGACAAGAATGAAGCGTCCTTCCCTCAAGGAGATTACATTTCATAGAAGGAGAGGAGGGGAGGAGAGGGAGAGGGAGAACTACATGAATAGAGATAAGTACTAAATCTAAAATATATTCAGAATAAATACAAGTGATCCTTGGAGTCATTCTGGACCTCCTTCATGAATGAGATGGCCTGTGAGCTCAGCTTAGAAGGAAGCTAGAGATTCTATAACTCTAGAGAGTAGGGGTGGGAGGGCATTTCAAGTGTGTCAGATAGCTTGCCTGAGGGAGGAGGAGATAAGAAATTGAATGCTCCCTCTGGGCATTTACTAGTAGGAAAATTTGGCCAGAAGGTGGGGATGTATTGTTCAATAAGCTATCAAAGATCTGGATCCAGATTGTGAAGAGTTTTAAGTGCAAGGGAACTAGAATTTTATCTAAGAGGTAATTAATTGGGAGCCAATTGAGCTGCTTTTTTTTTTTGCCCTGAGGCAATTGGAGTTAAGTGACTCGACCAGGGTTACACAGCTAGGAAGTATTCAGTGTCTGAGGCCAAATTTGAACTCAGGTCCTCCTAATTTCAGAGCTGGTGGCCAATGGAACTTTTTGAGTGATATGATCAAAGCTGTGCTTTAGGAATATCAATTTGGCAACTTTATTTAGCAGACATTGGAATAGGAAAAGAGAATTTGGGAGAGTGGAGAACGCTGCTACTCACTAGAGTTAGAGGAGGTTGCCTTAGGCAAATGATAATCTCCCTGGGTCTCAATTTTCTTAATTGTACTATGGGGATGATCCTAGCTGCCCTGCCCACCTGTGCCTTGCCTATTTTAGACAATCAATAAATATTGAACTGAATTGTTGAGAAGAAAATACTACACAGATGTGAAGAATTATCATTCTTATTGCCTTATGGAAATTCATGACAGGTGCCCCTTTTTAAAAAGAAAGTCTTAAATGAGATCATTACTGTCATTGTGCTAATGAGATAGGCCTATTTTGGGTGCTGTCTTTCAGATGATCAATGAATCTAAAGTCTAGTTGATTTTCAAATGATGAAGAATTTACATTTTTATAGAGCTTCCTTGGCCATCCACCTGGAAGTGATCTTTCTTTCCTGTAACTTCTTAAAACACTCATATTTCCTTTCCTTTTCCTTGGTACTTCTAAAATTATTATTATGGGAAATATTGTCAGTATGCTGTGTCTGTCTCCTATAACTCAACTCAACCATAAGCTCATGTGAGACACGGCCCATGCCTTTTGGTTGCCATATTCCCTTGACCCCCTAGCATGTCTTACATATAATATTTTAGTATTTATTAACTGATTGATAGGTAATAATCAATGGCCAATTCATTCTTTGTCACTCAGAAGGGAGGAGGGAATAAACATTTATTTAGTGCCTAATATTTCAGCACTATGCTAAGTATTTCTATACATTATCTCAGTTGATCCTCACAACAATTCTGCAAGGAAGGTGTTAAACTATTATTATCCCCATTTCATAGTTGGTGGAACTGAGAGAAGCAGAAGGTTAAATGATTTGCCCAGGATTACATAGCTAATAAATGATTAAAGCAGAATTTGAACTCAGGTTTTCCTGATCCAAGCAAAATACTCTCTCTACTATGCCACGTTACAGGTATTAAAATATTAAGAAACACATTTACCATGCAAATATAGCCTAGCCCAGGTAATATAATGGTGGGCTTGGGGTCAAGAAGACTTGATCCCCAAATACTAATTGTATGATCTTGGACAAGTCATATAACATCTCTGTATTATTTTTATTTTTTTCTCAATAATATTTTATTTTTCCAAATATGTGTAAAGATTATTCTCAACATTTATTTTTGTGAGATTTTTGTGTTCCAAATTTTTCTCCCTCCTTCCCATAGTCCCCCCCTCCCTAAAATAGCAAGCAATCTGATAAAAGTTAAATCTATAACTTCTCATCTAAGGCAACTCCCTAGAATATAAAGATTTATCAGGAGATAGTTTATGATCTGTAGTGCTTAAAGTTGTTGTCAGGCCTGGAAAATCACAGAGTTTTCAATTATTAGGGCTCAATTCCAATCCATCTTCAGATATTTAAGGATTATGTGACTCGTGGCAGATTACTTTGCCTCAGTTTTCTCATCTGTAACCATACCACCTATCTCTTAGAATTGTTGTGAATGTAAAATAAGAAAATATATTCAAAGCACTTTTCAAACCTTCAAATGCTATCATTATTATTATAAATTTCTAGCAATCAATAGCTATTATTGAGCAACTAATATATGTCATGCAATCTCTTAGGTTTGCAAATGTTTATCAGTATCACCGAAGACACATAGGTGTCCTGAAGTGCTTTGCAGACATACTTGAAATTGATAAATTAAATGTCTTTTCCATGAAATTTCTTTGTGTCACCCACTTGCATCATAACAGCCCCTTAAATTTCTTATTACAGTTGGGTCAACTATTAATGAATTGCTCAGGGTTTTAAAGCAATTTTGGCTTCTTTTTGTGTCAGTTTAAAATTTATATAGTTTTCTGCATTTTATTTATGTTATTTTGAATACATCCTTCCTATTCTTTCTATACCCTTGAGTACCAGACAGAGCTAGCAATTCAGGCTCTGTTTCTGCTCTTCAAAATTAGAGAAGGCATCATGAGCCCTATAAGCAAATACACTGTTGTATTAGCACAAATCCTGGAAGAGCTATCCTGGGAAGTGAAACATGGCGTCATGATTTCTCTAGTCTGTGTTTTTTTTTGTGGCTGTGGTTAAAATTAATCCAGTTAAGACTAATAAAATATCAGAAACCATCCATTTAACAAAAATAATAATTAAGAGACATATCTTGAACTTTTTTTGTATTTAGTGGTAGAAAGGATATAAATATTATGTTTGGGATTGGGTTTCTGCCAAATTTCCTTTCTTATTTTTGGTATCACAAAAAAGGCAACAGTTCCCGGCAACAGAATCCTGAATTATATACCCCCAATGCAACATGTTATTAGCGTGATTGTTTTTATTACAATGAATGCATGAATACTCTCCAAATGAAACATGATGAAACATTTCCCGGGGGAGGGAAGTACTTTGAGTTCTCAAAGTATTGTACGTTCATAATGTAGTCGAAAGGATGGGAAATTAGCCAAGAGAGTCCCTAGGATATTCATTAGTGCTAATGGGAGGGACTTGGAACATCCACTTATGGAAAATGCTTGTCCCTCAAGCTTTTAGATACTGAGATTATTTGAGGAGCTTAATCTTTACTTCTGCTGTCATCACTTTGATTATTTGGCATTTAGGGAACTGTTTATTCTTGGAAAATGCTTACCATTATTTTCAATTAATTTGCCCCATCACCCCTACATGAAGAGGTTAGAAGGTTCCATTAAAATCCATTGTGTATGTGGAGATGATGGGACCTTGATTATCTGTCTAGCTTAAGTAATCCCAGCAAGCCAGAGGCAGAGAAAAATCAAGATTTTGACCTTTACTTTCTTGGTTCTTGCTTCCCAATTCTGAATTCCCTGAAATTCTGGAGATAGGTTTAAAGACAGGTTCGATAATTTCACAGCCGGTGGTATAACAGTTTGGATTTTTGTTCCAGAACTGAAGACAAAAAAGAAATTTTCTCTTCTAATTCTTCCATTGATTGCTAATGTTTGGATTTGGCGGCAATCATTTGAAGCAGTGTGATATCTATGATGAGGACAAAACTACAATCCAAAGATAAGAATTCAGAGTTAATAATGCTCTGGGAACCTACTGTGGACTCATATAGTGTCCTTGAATATTTTCCTTAACTCATCTTTCCTATCTGTTAAGTGGTTCAACAATTTCATACTTAATTAATTAATATAGGTAGATTAAGTATGGCACCCTATCAGCTCATCTTTTGCTCAGTTGGTAATAAAATGCTAATGTGTGAAGGTGGTAGATAATAGTCTAAGAAAAACTGAAAAGTCATTTGATGTATCTCTAATGATCATCTTCGTGGCCTTGAAAATTCCAAGAGCTTCACTAATCTAGTATGTAGAATGGTCACAAAGTGCTTTGCCCATAAAAGGTATTCATTGCATTATTGAACTAAATTGTTGAGTTCTTCAGCTGAGAAAAAAGTTCAATAACCATTTTTTTATACCAAGAAATGATGTTTTATAAGATATACATTGTACCATATAAAAACAGTATTCCATAATGGTTACAGAACTGACTTCAAAGCAGAAGCTTTTCCCCAGCTCTTCAAGTTCATATAGGAAAATTTAGGGGGATAAAAACTGAGGGGAAGTAACTTGATTCAGAACTGTGCTCCTATCCATGTAAGTAGGACATGGGGTGTCCCTCTCTAGAATTCACTCTCTCTTCAGTTTGACCTTGAGAAATCCCTAGCTTCTATCAAAGCATAGTTAAGGAGTCACTTTCTATGAAAGATTTTTCTTTCATTTTGACTTTCTCCCTTAGTAATATTTTATTTTTTCACTTACATGTAAAGATAATTTTCAATTTTGTAAGATTTTAAGTTCCAATTTTTTTCTCCTTCCTTCTCTTACCTGCTTCTTACTCAAGACAGCAAGTAATCTAATACAGGTTACACATGTACAATCAATTTAAACATATTTCTGAATTTGTCATGTTGTAAAAGAAAAATCAGAACAAAAGGGAGAAATCACATAGCAAACAAACAAGAAAAAAAGGAGAAAGTAGTATGCTTCAATTCACATTCATTCTCTGGATATGAATGTTCCATTCCAAGTCTTTTTTTAATTGTTTTAGATTACCATATTGCTGAGAAGAGCTAATATCTATCACAATTGATCATCACCTAATCTGTAAGATCTTTCTGATCTCTGCTCCCTTCCACTTCCACTCCTAGGGCTCTCTTCTTTTTAATGAATCATTATATAAATTTTGTGTTAAATTATGAGGGCATATGTTGTATTCCTCTATAAGGTGTGACCTCTTCAGGTCATGGACCATATAATTTTGATTCTGATATACCCAACACCAAGCATAGCCTCTTAAGAGTGGTGGTGCTCAATAAATGTTCTATTTGGGAGCATGTTATAAGAATTGGTTCCCTCTGGGTTCTTATTAAATAACTTTTGCTATTACTATTAGTAAGAGTAGAATTCAACACATTTATTATTTAGAAAAGACAACATTTGTCTTGGTCTGAGTCATAACAAATCATCAAAATTCTTCAGTAGAGTTCCTTAGGTGCCTGTGTTTGGTTCTGGACAGTTTAATATTTTTAACAGTTACTTGGATAAAGGAGCATTTATTAGATCTGTAGATGACACAGAATTAGAAAAGACAAAAAGAGAAGATCTAAAAAAGCGCAACCTTGAAAATTGGACTGAATCTAATAAGATGAAATCTAAAGAGATAGATGGAAAGAAATTACCTTTATAAGAAGAAGATGAAGGGGACATGGCTAGACAGTAAAAATCAATATAAGTCTCTCTACTGGCTGCTATCTTGTGAATAATTGGGTAAATGAATGAATGAATGAAAAGGTGCTATTAAGTGCTTACTATTTGTGGAACACTAAAAATATAAATTAAAGAGTCAAGATTGGCCCTGTTTTCAAGGAAACCATTCTGTAATTGGAATAAACAATACATAAAGGAAAATTAAGCTATAGGGCCCATGGCAAGTCCAAAAGTCTTGAAGGTGCAGGAACAGATGTATTCTAGAATAACAGGGCCAGAAAAGGGGAGAGGGAAGTGTCCCAAGTAGTGGTGGTTTCCTAACAGCCCAATTATTGAACCACATCTCATGATTCCAGTAAAATCAATTCTTGAGCCCAACTCTGGCTACACTGATTACTGCTTTTGAGATTCCCTACTGATTTCTCTAAATGACTACATTTAAAGTTGGGGATCCTGACAAGCGTCTTAATATCATGAAGCCAGGACTTCAGTAGAATCAACTGGTAAACTGAGTCAGTCATATGGAAAAAAATCCCAAATAGAGACAAAAGTGCAAATTATTCAAAATTATCAGGCTAATATCAATCCTCTGTTTTTTAGCATTATAGTTTAGAGTTGGGATAGACCTTAGATAGACAACTAGGTGGAGCAATTATCAAAACTAGTCTGGAATCAGGAAGATCTGAATTCAAATCAGACACTTTCTAGCTGTCTGATCCTGATTAAACCATTTAACCCTGATTGCCTCAGTTTCTTAAGCTGTAAAAGGAACTGGAGATGGAAATGGCAAACCATTTCAGCATCTTTGCCAAGAAAACCCCCAAACTCCAAACACGACTGAACAACAATAAACAGAAGCCATCCATCCAACTCCTCCTTTTGAGGCAACCAAAGCCCAAGAGATTCACTGATCTGGCCCAGATCACACAAGGAGGAGGAAGCAGAGAAGAGCTGTCCTGAACTCGTTTGCTGAGCTGAAGGCAGTCTATTGTTCTAGAGTTTCCATCCAACTTCTCATCAAAAAGAAGATATTTGAGAAATTCTGGATCAATTAGAGCCTCACCAATTTAAAGCTAACAATTACTTGCCAGTCTCCACTGTTCAAAAGATGAGTGATAATAAGAAGCTTCCTAATTACCCGAGTTTGAGTCTTGTCAGATTATAAATCTTTCCACAGGCTGTAGCTAATTGCTGCTGTCAACTATAGAAATTGAGAAAGTCCAGGATAATAAGCAGATACTGAATTTGATCAAGGATGAATATTTTCTATTGTTTCTGTTCATAGCTCTCTTACATAATTCTTCCTGCTTTTCATTAACATGTGGATATAAAGACTTTTTTGTCCCCTTTCATGTTGCTCAGAAGATGTGTTGATTAAAAGCAAACCCAATGAAATCTTTTTCTTTACCCTATAACTAGTGTGTGTGTTGAAAATATAAACATGAAATCATAGAGAAAACCCCTCACTGAGAAAATAATTCATGCTTGCTAAAGATACCAGGGCATTATGGCTTTAAAATTAATCATAATAAAAGTTTCCTTTGGCTTGTGCTAACCAGGGATGTCACTGACAGGAACTGAGTGCACAGGATCTATCACCTCCTAGTCCCTGGAAGCTTTGTCTCTCCTAATGTACCCTATTTATTGGGCTGCCTCATATTCAGTACTAACTCATATTCAGCTTGCAATTCACTGAGGGTCCCCCAATCTTTAAAAAAAAATGTCATGTCATCATGTGTCCCCATCTTTTACTTGTGATTTAGATTTTACTTTTATTTAGCTTGAATTTCACCTTTTTAAGTCCAAATTTCTTGCCAGTCCCCCCTCCCCCAAAAGGATCTTAACTCTTGTCATTCAGAATACTAGCTATCCCTCCTAGCTTTTCGTCATCTTTACCTGTGATCAGCATACCCTCCACGTGTTGATGAAAATGTTAAATAGCAAATAGCCAGTCAGAAATCCCTGGGAAACCCAACTGAAGACCTCCGTTCAAGTTGACATTATTAATGGTTACTCTTCTGGGCCAGCCAGTCAAACAATTCCAAATCTAACTGTATAGACTTATTTAGTCCACAGTTCTCCATCATTCCCGAAAGAATAGCAAATGAAGCTTTATAAGAAGTTTTCATAAAGCCTACAGCTATCTGTGGGTTGTGCATGTGTGTCTATGTGTGTGCACATGCATGTGCATGTGGGTCAGTGTCTGAGGACACTCATCTGGCTCATACTGGCCAATTAAGGACCTAAAAGAGAATAAAACTTTTCCTCTCAGAATTCTAGTGCTAACTCTGAGGCATTAGAGTTCTAATACTGTCGCTCACGAGCCTCCATTTTGTATTCTACAATATCGATCAATTAGTTTTTCTATTAGCTTTCAGCAAAGGGTATTTACTGACATATTAAAGCATGAACTGAAGTTTAAAAAAATAAAACAAAACAAAATTTTCCCTTTGCAAAACAATGTTTCTTATGGGAAAGAATGGTAATTCTTACAATAAAATTGAAATGAAAAATATGCAGCCAACAGGTACTGAGCCACTACTGGCCCAGAAAGAACATCTCCCTTGTAGAATGCTCAAAGAATTCCCTTTAGTGCATTTTCATAGGAGTGGTGAATGACTGAATTTCTAGAGTCTGTAGCTAGCTTTTCTGTTTTTTCATATTTATTTATTTTATTTTTAATTTGTGTATTAAAGCAAGCATTTCATAACACAGTAGATTTAAAAAAAGATAATTGCACATGAGACTTTAAATCTATATATACAACTTGCTATTCCTTTCAAATATATAACAAAGTTATCATGTAAGTTTATTTTTTCCTTCCCTCTTGCCACCCTAAAGATGGCTACCTTTAGACACAAATACATAGACAGATAGATAGATAGATAGAGGTAGATAATTATATAGGAACAATTATTTTATAAATACATCTATTTATCAGTTCTTTTTCTAGATGAAGATATCTCTCTTCCTATGTTCTTTGTAGTTAATGTGATTATTTATAATAGTCAAAATGAATTATTTGCTTAAAATTTCTGTTAAAAAATTACTATTATTGCATACAATGTTCTCTTGGTTCTGCTCATTTTGCTATTCATTATTTCATGCAAGTCTTTTTATCTTTTTCTCAGATCATTGAGCTCATCATTTCTTACAGAACAATAGTATTCCATCACAATCAGATCCACAACTTATTCAGCGTTCCCCTATTGATGGGCTATCCTTCTATTTCCAATTCTTGTGCCAACTGTCCCCTCCATAAGCACACTAAAAAAACAAAGAGAGAAAAATATAAAACCTTATTTTCCTACTAGCATAATCAAGTAAAACAAATTTCTATAATGGTCATGTCCTAAAAAGTGTTTCTCTTTCCATTAGTCTGTCATCTCTCTGGCATGAAGTGGGGAACATGCTTCATGATGAATCTTTTAGAATTATGGTTGATCATTATATTGATTAGAGTTATTAAGCCTTTCAGAATTACTCATTTTTATAATATTAATGTTATTCTATAAATTGTTCTTCTCATTCTGTTCATTTCATTCTATATCCATTTGTGCAAGTCCTCCAGGGTTTTTTGTTGGGGTTTTTTTGGACATTTCTTATTCCACAATAGAATTGCATTGCATTCATATAGAATAATTTGTTCAGCAATTTGCCAGTTGATGGATGCCCCCTTAGTTTCTAGTTCTTTGCTCCTACAAAAAGAGTTACTATAAATATTTTTGCACATATATGACTTTCCTCTAGTTCTCTAGGTCTAGTATTGGCATCAGTGGAGGAAAGGACAAGCAACAGCAAAAGATGTTTTAGTACCTTTTGGGATATGACTCCAAAACTATTTTTTTGAATGACTGGCTCAATCCATAGCTCTACTAATAATGTTTCAATGTACTTATTTTTTTTTTTTTTTAAGTTCCTCATGTTCGATTTTTGTTGACATGTAGTACTTCAGAGATGATTTTATTTATTTTTGTCTATTAACAATTTGCAGCACTTTTTCATATGCATATGGGTAGCCTGGATTTCATCTTTTGGAAACTGTGTATTCACATCTTTAACCATTTATCTATTGGCAAATGGCTCTTAGTCTTACAGATTAGTGTTAGGATTACTAAGTGAGAACTGAGGTTGTCTGGACAGTGACAAGGTGAGAATTCAGGTTTTCTGGACAATTACAAGGTGAGAACTCAGGTTGACTTGATAGAGGGGGCAAGCTCATTGGCTGGGGTGGTTCTTCCCAGAAGCCCTTGCATTATCCCACGCCCATTCTCTGGGAGAATAAAAGAGAGGACTCTCAGAGAAAAAAGAGAGGACTCTGAATTGCATCAGGCTTGACGGGGCTCTCTGCAGGAAGGGAAGTCACTTCTTTGGACAAGAGTTAACAGCAACTGCCTGGAGACAACGGTTCATTACAGGAAGAAGAATCTGTCGGAGAGATTTGAGTAGAAGACACAGCAGATCTCTTCCCAGAGAGCGATCCAGCAGCTTCTGGAGACGACAGTTCGTTACAATTGGCGTCCACACGTGGGGCAAGGACTTTTACTTATCCTGACAAGAGGAGCTAGACCAGACCTTTGCACTTGGACTCAAAGTTCATTGCAGATAGTGACTTCAGCCATTACATTAAAAGATACTTTCTTCTTAGAAAAAAAAAAAAAAAAAAAAAAAAAAATGAAAGAATTTCAAGCAAAAAATGGGCCTCGTTCAATTTCTGCAGAAGTATTTTATATCTACAACATAGTTCAATTAGCCTTAAACTATCAAGCAAGTTGTAGGAGAAGGAAAAGTTCTAAAAATGAACAGAGGAGGAAGTGTGAGGAAAAAAGGAAAGATCAAGATCTTTCCCTAGAGCAAGAGGATTTAAATGAGGAATTATGGTATGATTCTCTTGAAGAAGCTTCAACCCTGCCTAGAGAACAGATTATTGACAGGCCCACATCAACCCCACCTTCAGAGATGGAGGAAGAAAGAGGGGAAGAGGCAGAAACACAAACAGAATTGCCTGTGAAGAAGCCTAAGCCTATGACAAGATTAGAAAAAGCATTGGTTAAAGCTAAGAGAGAAGGACAGGATATAAGTGATTTTATACATGCATATCCTGTGATTGAAAATACTGACTCTGTAGGTAAAAAAAGGAGAAGATATGCACCTTTAGATTTGAATAAAATTAAGGATTTGAAAAAAGGTTGTACCCTTTATGGGGCTACATCAGCTTATGTCAAAATGTTACTAGATGGTTTGTCTTATGAAGTCCTAACCCCAAATGATTGGAAATCCATAGCAAGGATATGCCTGGAACCTGGAGAAAATTTATTATGGCTTTCGGAATTTCATGAATTATGTAAAATTCAAGTCAGATGCAATTTGGAAATAGGAGTTAACACACAATTCACTTTTGAGCACTTAGCTGGTGAAGGTCAGTATGGAGAGAATTCGGAACAGATTAATTATACCATGACAATATATGAACAAATTGCTAAGGCTGCAATAAAAGCTTGGGGTGTCCTCCCTGGACAGAAAGATCGGGGAGAGGCTTTCACTAAAAGACAGCAAGGTCCCAATGAACCTTTTGCAGATTTTGTGGGACGTTTGCAAACTGCTGTCAAAAGAACTATTGGAGAAAATTCAGCTACAGAAATAATGACCAGACATCTGGCTAAGGAAAATGCCAATGAGATTTGCAAAAGAATTATATGGGGATTAGACAAAGATGCTCCTTTAGAGGAGATCATAAGACGCTGTGCTACAGTGGGAACAAATGCTTTTTACACCCGGACAATGATGAATGTGGAAAGACAGGGTCCCTCCTGGCAAGGGACTTCTAGAGAAACTCGGCGATGTTTTCAATGTGGAAAAATTGGGCATCTAAGAGCTCAGTGTAGATATCAAGAGCAAGTGAGAAAACATCCAGGCAAGATTTATATCTTGCATGTCCACTCACATAGTGGACTTCCAGGTCCCATTTTTGATGGAAATTCAAAGGCAGATAGCCTTCTAACCATGTTAGCCAGTAGTCCTTTATTTCAGGAAGCACAAGAATCTCATTCTAAATATCATCAGGCTGCTCGAGCTTTACGTTTACAATTTGGAATCACAAGAGAGGAAGCTAGGAGCATAGTAAAAAGCTGTACAGCTTGTCTTCCTTTCCATGCTCCTACACTCCCTCCAGGGAAGAATCCTCGTGGTTTGAGACCCAATGAAATCTGGCAAATGGATGTGACCCATTATAAATCTTTTGGTCGTCTATCTTTTATCCATGTAGTGGTAGACACCTTTTCAGGATTCACATTTGCAATGCCAGCAGCAAAAGAGACAGCCCGAGTGGTCACTGAATTCCTTATACAAGCTTTTGCAATTATGGGTGTGCCACAAGCAATAAAAACAGACAATGGACCTGCATATACGTCCAAACATTTTACACACTTTTGTGCACAGTATAAGATTTTACATACCACGGGCATACCCTTTAATCCTCAAGGGCAGGCAATAGTAGAGAGAAGAAACAGAGATATTAAGACACTCCTCCAAAAACAAAAGAAAGGGGGAGCCACAGGTAGCCCTAGGGAACTTCTAAATTTAGTTCTCTATACCATTAATTTTCTAATTTTTGACAAAGATGCGCTGGCTCCAGCAGACAGGTTTTATAACCCACCAGAAGGGCAGTGTCCAGTGAGAGCATCTCCACTGTCCTTAGATAATCGCCAGGTGATGTGGAGAGATCCAGAAAGTGGTGAATGGAAGGGACCAGATAGGTTAACTGCCTGGGGGAGAGGGTTTGCTTGTATTTCTTCAGCAGGAGAAGGAATCAGATGGGTGCCAACGAGTCATATTCGCCTTGTCCACCAGAGAGAGACAGAAAAAGAGAAAGACCTCAAAATAAAGGAGAAGATCTAAGAAACATCTTACACCGAAAGAGCATGGATAATAAAAAGACTGTTAAAGAACTTTAAAATCAGCAGGAATCATTGGACTTCCTCACACAAGATGAGACTAATGGACAATGGACTTATGGACATTTATAAATTTTCAATTTATGATTATTTGATTATGTTATATACTTCTAGCATGCGTTATGTTACTATGTTACTATATGCTTATGTAATTTATGTAATTATCTGTAATACTTCCCATATTGATGGATTTATGTTTCAAGGTCATTTATGTAATTATCTGTAATACTTCCCATATTGATGGATTTATGTTTCAAGGTCATGACTGTCCTATGTTCTAAATCAAAAGAAAAGGGGAGATGTTAGGATTACTAAGTGAGAACTGAGGTTGTCTGGACAGTGACAAGGTGAGAATTCAGGTTTTCTGGACAATTACAAGGTGAGAACTCAGGTTGACTTGATAGAGGGGGCAAGCTCATTGGCTGGGGTGGTTCTTCCCAGAAGCCCTTGCATTATCCCACGCCCATTCTCTGGGAGAATAAAAGAGAGGACTCTCAGAGAAAAAAGAGAGGACTCTGAATTGCATCAGGCTTGACGGGGCTCTCTGCAGGAAGGGAAGTCACTTCTTTGGACAAGAGTTAACAGCAACTGCCTGGAGACAACGGTTCATTACAGGAAGAAGAATCTGTCGGAGAGATTTGAGTAGAAGACACAGCAGATCTCTTCCCAGAGAGCGATCCAGCAGCTTCTGGAGACGACAGTTCGTTACAGATTAGGATAAAGATATATGCATATTTGCTTGTACGTTTATGTATGTACACATGCTTGCACACAGAGACAAGTGTACATCGTATATTCACAGACCTCCTGTGTGCATGTGAGTTGTAAACATGTATGTGTATGCCGTATTCACACACATGTTATGTGCATATATGTAAGTAGATATAAACATGTGTTTTGGTTGTGTTTGTACAAAGAATCATAGACTTATGAGATCCACAGCTTAGAGTTGAAATGAGTATCTTGTCCAACCCCTTCATTTTTACAAATGAGAAAACTGAGTCCTAAAGAATCTTAGTGTCTTCCCAAAGTCACCGAAGTAGAAAATAACCTAGCTGGGATTTGAGCCTACAATTTCTCTAACTCCAGCCCTACTTTCTCTCTATTATACTTTGTTTTCTTTGACCTCAAGTATTCTGACAGAGCTCTTGCCTAAATGCCAATCTCCTTTTTTGGTGATCTCATCTATATATACATGATGGGAGGAGAAATGCTATTCAAAATAAAGTCCAGAGATTCCTTCTTGGGAAGTAAAAACACAAATGAGTCTAGTATCATAGTTTTCTTCAACTCTAGCCTGCCCAGACTTTCAGCTCCAACTAATAGGAAAAAAATGGGAGCCCCTGAAGCAGGAGACTCTGCAAACTCCTGGATTGCTCCTTCTTTTAATAAAGTAAGAGAATAAATTAAAAAAAAATTTATTATAGCTTTTTATTTACAAGATATATGCATGGGTAACTTTACAACATTGACAATTGCCAAACCTTTTGTTCTATTTTTTCCCCTTTTTCCCCCTCACCCCAGATGGCAAGGTTGGCCAATACATGTTAAATATGTTAAAATATAAGTTAAATACAATATATGTATACATATCCAAACAGTTATTTTGCTGCACAAAAAGAATCGGACTTGAAATAGTTTACAATTAGCCTGTGAAGGAAATAAAAAATGCAGGCGGACAAAAATAGGAGTATTGGGAATTCTATGGAGTGGTTCACAGTTATCTCCCAGAGTTCTTTCACTGGGTATAGCCGGTTCAGTTCATTACTGCTCTATTGGAGCTGATTTGGTTCATCTCATTGTTGGAGAGGGCCACGTCTATCAGAATTAATCATCATATAGTATTGTTGTTGAAGTATTTAATGATCTCCTGGTCCTGCTCGTTTCACTCAGCATCAGTTCATGTAAGTCTCTCCAGGCCTTTCTGAAATCATTCTGTGGGTCATTTCTTACAGAACAATAATAGAATAAATCAATTGTACCCCAGTAACTTTTCTGTCCATTGGTTTCTCACAATAGAGGTGCCCAGTACAGTAGGCCCTAACAAGGACTAGAAACCTTATACATAGGTGAGAAGTTCCATGATTATCTAGTCTTTTTAAATCAACTTTGCGTAAAAAAATAAACTTTTTGATTTGTAAAATGGAGTCCAGCTCCCACTTTTAGCCCTTAGAGACTTAAACATGAGGTGGGAAGAATAGCTTGGCAATATGGTATACTTAAAAAGAAAGCTATATTCATCAGTTGGCTGAGGAAAATTTTTTACCACATAGTTGTATTAATGTGTGCATGTGTGTGTGTGTGTGTGTGTGTGTGTGTGTGTGTGTACATGTATAGATATCTTGAGTGCTCCATTATTGATAATGGAGAAAAATAAATTGGAGAACCATAATGAAGGGGCTGAGAGATGCAAATGCCATTAGAACAGATGATCATCCCCATGGGCATCAAACCATATTCATTTTGACTCCAGGCTCCAGGCTCCAAAAGCATTTTTGAGATATAGGATTCACAAAGGAATACCTTCTCCTCCAAATAGAATGGACCATTTTGTCCAATGCTTGGCTGAAACTTGGGTATTTGGGGCCTAGCCTCTCCTTCTGAATCCTGACACTTTCATCCAAAGTATTAACTACCCCTTTGCTTTGGGTCATGTACAACTTTAAGGCTTTGGAAATGAGGAACTATTTATATTCAGAGATATTAGAACTTTGGACAAATCATGTAAGCCTACCCTACCCAGGTCTCAGTTTGCACATCTGTAAAATGAGAGTGTTGAACTTGTGCTATCAAATTCAAATAGAAACAACTTCCCTAAATCTTACATCAGGATCCCTGATGGCCACATTTTGACTAGAAAAACCACCTATTGACATTATCTATATCCTATGATGCTTTTATTTAATTTGTCAAATATTTCCTAGTCTGATTCAGGATCCCAGAGGCTGATTGAAGCCTGTGCTCATGTATTTGATATGTGTTTGAATTAGACAATAGTTAGGACCCTTTCCACTTTAGAATCTATGGCGTGTTGTGCTTTTAAAATAAATTTGGGAGGTTGAGGTAAATCTTAGTAGTTATCAACAAAAACAATCCTTTAAGAATGAAAAATCTCACATTAACTTTTACCTTGTAATAAGGTGATAGTAGCAATAATTATTAATATAGGACAAGTAGGTGGTACAATGGATGGAAAGGTGGGCATAGAATCAGGAAGGCTCATCTCCCTAAGTTCAAATCTGATCTCAGACACTTTCTAGCTGTGTGACTCTGAGCAATTTACTTAATCATGTTTGCCTCAGTTTCCTCATCTGTAAAATGAGCTGGAGAAGGAAATGGAAAAGCACTCCAGTATCTTTCTATTACTGAAAAGACTGAACCACACACAAAAAAAATAATAATAATAATTGCTACCTTTAACATAATACTTTAAGGTTTTTCAAAGTACTTTACATATTATCTAATTTGATCCTCACAACAACCCTGTGAGTTATCCACATTTTACATTTAAGCAAACTGAGGCAAATAGAAAACAAGTGACTTGCCTAGAGTCTGAGGCAGGTTTGAATTTAAATCTTCCTGTATCCAGCCCAATGTCCTATCTACTGCATCACCTGGTTATCTGTAGCAGGAAACCATGAATTACTGTGAAAAGGAAGAAAAAACCCATCTACTCTGTGCTCTTCTCTAAGTCCATTAAAAGTTCCATTACCATTAGTTTTCTTTCTTTTTTTTTTTAATTGCACCTTTTTTGTAGTCAAGTGGATACTGCCTAGCTCAACATCTGCCCCATAATAGGAGCTTAATAAATGCTCATTGATTGATTGCCACAATCAGTCTCTCAGCCAATAGCACTATTACAGAGTAGAAAGTTTCTCCGTTCTACATATGGGCTCATCTCCAGTGTAGTCAGGATTTAAGCCACACGAGACAAATCTAACCTTATCTAAAGATTACAGTATTGATATTTAATGGACCACCATTATGAGAATGAAGTCCTAGTTATCTGACCCAAAAAAGTGACACTCCAGTCACCGCACTGAAAGAATTTACAGATGTGACTCCGAACCACTGCTGGTAATCTTTTGAAGAAATATAGGGGATGGGAGGGTGGGAGAATAGAGAGAAGGCACCAAATGCTAGACACAAAAATATTATCCTGGTTTTCAAAAATTAAAAGGAAATGAATATTTATAGCATAGAGTCATAGACTTGATATCAATACCTGTTTTAAATAAATTCTTGAATGGATTTGTAACAGCCCCTCTGGGCTCATTCCTCTGCTCCAACTTGAAATGGGTGGCGTCACAGACATGGGGAATGCAGTTACGAAAGCTAATGAGATGGGCTGGGTACATAGTGGTAACAAATGGACAGCTGGTGGGATGTGCGGCTACCTAAGAAATACTAAAGTAGCAAGGACGGCTTCCAGCATGCTCTGCAGATTCTCCATGGAGGACATAGGAGAGCACAAAGACGAGAATTGATAGGGACAGAAGTGGAGCAAGATAACTTAGGTATGTCGATATATCAATGATCTCATGGATGAAAGTAGTTTATTGTTCCCTCATTGTTTCATTTCACAATCCATTTATGTCTTCTTATCTTGGGTAATTCTTCAATACATTCTTACATAGATCTACCACAAAGAATGATTCAATGCTCCAGGGACCTTCCCCTAGCTCTTCTTGGATTTTTTGGGCTGTCCATTTCCTCTTATTCTTTACTCACAAAATGTGACCAGCTCACCCGCTCTTCAGTCCATGAATTTCCTCAATGAAGTACTAGACACTTTCTCCAATATATTATACCCCAATTTATTTTCCTTTTATTCAATCCTAGACCTAATTCATTATCCATCTATATTTCATATCTAATGTGGATACACTCATGCATTGGCTGCCTTACTGCATCTCCCAACATGGACAATAATAACATTTTCCATTTGTTTAGTTTTTCTTGTTTTCAATATGTATGCCATTAATACTTATTCTTTTGGGGGGTAATTATAGATGGCACTAAAAAGGCTTTGCAATGTCTTGGGCTTTATGCAATTAGCACAATTCAATTAAACTCAATAAATATTTAAGTGCTTACTATGTGCCAGGTACTTTGTTAAGCAGTGGGGATACAGATTAGAAAAAGAAAGTCATTTTTTGCCTTCAAGGAACTCATAATCTCATGGAGTAAGTTGTCTTATTCATTCTTTTTTAGTCATATCTGACTAAAAAAAGGGGTCAATCCTTTTGGGGTTTTATTGGCAAAGATGCTGAAGTAGTTTGCTATTTCCTTCTCCAGCTCATTTTACAAATGAGGAAACTGAGGCAAGCAGTTAAAACAAAGATCACACAACTAGTAAATGCCTGAGACTGGATTTAAACTCATCAAGATAAGTCTTTCTGGGGCAGCTGGTGGCGCAGTGGATAGAGCACCAGCCCTGAAGTCAGGAGGACCAGAGTTCAAATCTGATCTCAGACACTTAACGCTTCCTACCTGGACAAGTCACTTAATCCCAATTACTTCAGCAAAAAAAGAGATGTCTTCCTGGCTATAGCCCTGGTATTCACTCCATCACACCACCTTGCTGCCATTGGGAGAAAAGAAGGCACAAAAGGAAGCTGGAAATTGGGTTGAGGGGGTGGGGGTAGGGCACCAGTAGGTACCCTATCTAGGATTATTTTGTGCAAAGACACGGAAACCAGAGAGAGCAGCAGATGTGAAGTGGAGTGAGCCTCTATAAAGAAAGTCATTGAGAAGACTGTGTGCTGTATCTTCTAGCCCTCCAAAAAGAGGGGAGAGGGAAGTGAGCGAGGTGGTATCCATGGCTTGAGTTAGTAGCATAGTAATTAAATTAGAAGTGACCAGTTAATACAGGGAGGGAATATCTTGTTCCATGGAGTTGAAACCAGGCAGAGTTACAGATGGAGAATGGGGTGTCAAACAGAAGTATATGAAAAATTTCATCCTCTGAAAGGAACATTTCTTTCATTTGGACTTTGATCCACACATCCCCTAGTATAACACTTTGGGTGAACATGTATTTTCCCAGTTTATTCCTCACTTAACATGAATAATCAGGGCCTTGGTATAAAGAGTTATCTCTATACTTAGCTTTATCATAGAACCTGCTTCTATACTTGCTGGATTGAATTGAAATGAGTGGCACACAGTAGGGAGTGAGTTTGTTATTTGTTGGTGATTGATTTTTTCCTACCACAGGAACAGTCATATAGATACCTGTGTTGGACTCCTGGCCTGTGAGCTCCTATTTAAGAAACATCTCTAATCTTAGCCTGCATGAAAGAAAAAAAAAAAAGTGTGTCATTTTAACATCTGCAACACATTGGTCTATATTTGTACCTGAAAATTTTGTAAGAAAGGTGAGAAAGGAAGGAATCAGAGCTCTTTGGGATTTTTTTTTTCCCTCCTAAAACACACCTATGTTGGATCAATTCACATTAAAAAATTTTCTTCAAGATGCTGTCAGCAAATGAATTGGAAGGAACAAGGCGTTCGATTTAAAACCTCCATGTGTGGCTTAGTCATAGTCATTTCTGAGGGTATTTTTTTATTTGTTTGATCACAATATCACAGAATTTCCAAATTGGAGTAGATTCAGAGGTCTGTCTCTGAACAAAAATGCCCTCTGTACCACAGTCACTGGGCGTTTGTCCTGCCTTGATGCAGAGACCTCTGGTGAGACTGCCTCGGAAAGCAGTCCAGTCCATTTTTGGCTTGTTCCAATAGTCAGGAAAATTTTCTTTCTTTCAAGCCTATCAGATTTTCATTTGTCTCTTCTTATTCTACTTCTGGGGTCAAATAGAACAAATTCAATACCTCTTTCCCTGTATTGCTCCATCATCTCCTCTTTCTGCTAGTAGCCCAGATTCTTCCTCTGATTTTTGTGTAGTTTAAACTTGAACATTTTCGTCATCTTTGTTTCTTTCCTTAAGACACTTGTTCTTTTATCATCATCCTTCCTAAAACACAATAGTAAATAAAATACTCCAGAGAGTGCTGACCAAGGTGGACGATTCCACAATCTCTTAATGAAGCCCAACATTGTACCTATTATATATAAAGCAAGAGATAGCATGGAGGCTAGTATATAGAGAGCTAATCTAAAACCAAGACCTGAATTCAAATCTTACTTCTGATGTTGCAAGTGCTCTAGGCTTTTCTCTACAACTGTAAGTTTCCGGGGCAGAATGGACAGAGCATCATCTCAAGTCAGGAGGACCTGGGCTCTAATGAGCTTCGGACACTTACTAGCTGTGTGACTCTGTGACTTCAATTGCCTCAAAAAAAAAAAAAAAACAAAAAAAAAAAACCCTATAAGTCTCAGTAGAAGTACCTATCTGTATTCATAGAGGGATTTCTTCATCTGCAAGCTCTCTGTATCAAAGAAATCATAGGTCCAGTCTCTATCCTCTAATTAAGTGGATCCATGAACCTATAGATGATGTTATCCCCTCCTTTCCTTTTAATCCTATGAGGATACAATGGGGTTTAGTCCATTGAAATGTACCTAGGTAGGAAATGAAAAGATGGATGGTTTAGTAACTCTTTTTATATGGAAACTTTTCCCTCCAGCTCTCAAACAGAAGGGCTAATCTTTTTCTTTTTTTTTGGGGGGGGGGGGGGAGGGAAGGGGCTGAGGCAATTAAGTGACTTGCTCAGGGTCATACAGCCAGAAAGTGTTAAGTGTCTGAGGCTGGATTTGAACTCAGGTCCTCCTGACTGAGTACTGAGTGCTGAGAGTATTAATAAGATGTGAGTACCAAGAACAATGCAATTCCACAAGATAATTTCCTGGTGATAAGATTTCTGGGCACATGATGGAGGTCAGTCCAAAGATCAAATGTCAGTTATCCATTTGGCATTCAAGGCTCTTCATAACCCATCCTTTCCTATTTTCCTATTGTGGATTTTACTTCCCTTCACCAGTTTCCCTGGTCTACTTGCTTTTCCCTGCCATGAAACTTTCATCTCCAATTTTTGTGCCTTTGTGATGGCTGTCTACCTCTATCCCCTTGCAGGTGTTCATCTTAATTTCCCTGGGTTCCTTCACAATTCTGCTAAATTTTACCTTCTACAGAAGATCTTTCCCAGTTTCCTCTCCTAGGGTGCCTTCTGCTCTGGGATCACCTGCCATCCTCTTTGTAAACATCGAGTACAACTATTTTTCACTTGTTGTCTCCCTCATAAGAATGAGAACTCCTTGAGGCTAGGGACTGGTTTTGCCTTTCTTGGTATTCTCAGGGATTAGTAACACAAGCCTGGAACGTAGTTAGACTCTAAGAAATGCTTGTTAACTGAGAGGCTTCCTTTTTTAGATATCTTACTCAGAGATTAATCATGTCTTCCATAAACCCTCTAGGAACTGAAATCAAGGACATTAACTTTGAGTTTGGAGATCTTCATTTTCCTTCTTCCTTTGCTTGAAAAGAGACATGCCTTTCCCAGAGCTGAGATGTCTTTCCCATTCCCCATGGTCCTTTCCATATTCCACACGGTGGTCAGGATCACACCTGTCAGCTCTTTCACTAACCAGGAATGCAGAACTAAACTTTGACTGGGGTACTTAACTTGCTCAAGCTCAACTAGGTGCTCACTTATTATTTCCGTACCTATGATGAGAATCACCTTTCTGGAAGCCATTCTTGTCCATTTTAAGTGCAAAGGTCATTCTCCTTGGCAGAGAACACAAGCCAAAGAAGATTTGAACATTTCTGTCCTTTTTTTGTTGTCAGTTATAGTGTTTCCCATCCACCCAAAGCAACATTCTTAGTGCATCTTTGATCCTCCAATTTTTTCCTGATATGTTCAGTTGCTTTTCAGTCACATCATCCTTCATGACTACATTTAGAGTTTCTTGGCTTTTTTGCTATTTCCTTCTCCAGCTCATTTTACAGATGAGGAAATTGAGGTAAGTAAGTGTTAGAGGCCAGATCTGAACTCACAAAAATGGTCCTTTCTGACTTAAAGCCTGGTATTCTATCCTCTGAGCCATCTAGCTGCCCAATAAAGGCCTAAGTAAGAAAAACACAACAACAAAAAGCAAAACCAAAATTTTTTTTTTCCTGTTATCCTTGATTCTCCTTGTCAGCCTCAGCTCTTTCTGTGATTTGGGATGCCTGCTGCTCTTTCCCCAATGCTTCTACACATTCTCTAGAGTGCTTCTATCCTCTGTACAAAGCAGCTAGCTGGCTTAATTGATAGAAGACTGGGTCTGTAGTCAGAGAGCCTTAATTTAAATCCAGCTATATATACTTTCCTAGCAGTATGAACCTGGGTAAACCACTTAAGTCTTGTCTGCCTGAGTTTCTTCAACTGTTAAAATAAGGGAAAAAGTAGCATTTGCCTCCAGAATTTTTGTGAGAATCAAATGAAATAATATTTGTGAGGTTTTTCACACATGGCCTAACACAGAGTAGGCACTTATTGTAAAGGTTTTCCATATATATATATATATATACACACATATATATATAATGTCTATCAATCTATGTTTATATATATAATGTTTATCAATCTATATTTTATATATGTATGTATATATATAAACATATAAATTGTTTGGTGAGTTCTATGTGAATCTCCCACTTTTTCTGCCTTGTCAGGATTGTTTCAATTATTATTAGAAAGTGAAAGCATCAATATGCCCATTGGCAAAGAAATTAAGTGAAGTACCCAAGGCTAGCTAGTACGAGCAGAACCCAGGTTGGAACCTCGGTCTGATGAGGTCCAGTCTAATGTTCTTTCCGCATAATGGACTTCTCCTGCTACCAGCTTAGGCTTGAATGCCAGAAAAACTATTAGTGTTACCTGAGAATGAGGAAAACAAAGCTAGCCATATTCCCAACTCAAATTACCCTCCAGACGGCTCTATCTCCTGAGTAGCCTTCCCACTTCTGTAACTTCCTTTCCATTACTTGCTTTCTAGATCCTGTTTATATTCTGTTTTCCCCTATTAGAATATAAATTCCTTGACAGTAGGTGCCATCTTGTTTTCTTGTATTTGTATACCTGTGCTTGAGACAGAATAAATACAAAATAAGCACCAGATCCATTTTCTCATATAAGTATCTATCATCTCTTTCTGTCTATCCATCTATCATCTATTTACCTGTCATCTAATCATCATCATCATTATCATCCTCTCTCCTTTTATCCATTTATCATTTAACCATTATTTATTTATCTAAATTTATTATCTTCTAATCATCACTACCACCATTTTCCTCCTTTCTTTCTCCTTATCTGTCATCTATCTATCTATTTATCTATCTATTGTCTATCCATCCATCCACCCATCTATCCTGTTTATCTATTCAATCTAGCTATCCTGTCTATGTATTCTATCTATCCATTTACTCTATCTGCTTATCTATCCTATCTATTAATCTACCTATCTACTTAACTATCTATCATCTCTTTCTGTCTATCCATTCCTTATCTACCTATATAATCATCATCATCATTATCATCCTCTCTCCTTTTATCCATCTATCACTTAACTATTATTTATTCATCTAGATTTATTATCTTCTAATCATCACTACCACCATTTTCCTCCTTCTCTCTTTCTCTCTATCTACTTATTTTTCATCTATCTATTTATCTATCATCTCTCCATCTATCCATCCATCTATCCTATTTGTCTATCTATCCTATCTATCCATTTACTCTATCTGCTTTTCTATCTAATCTTATCTGCTTATCTATCCTATCTATTAATCTATCTACTTACCTACTTATCTATCATCTCTTTCTGTCTATCCATTCATTATTTACCTATATGTCATCTAATCATTATCATCATCATCATCATCCTGTCTCTCCTTCTATCCATCTACTTATCATCTAACCATCTATCTACCTATTTATCTACCTTTCGGTCTTATCTGTCTTTCTCTGTCTATTTATATATCCACCCAAGAATCTATTTATTCATCCATCATGATATCTGCCTCCCAGGCTATATGCCTATCTGACAAAAAAACACACAGGCCTTGCTCTCCCATGGGATGCTATTCAGACTCCTCCCTGAGTCACTGGGGAGACTGACACACAGATGAATACCTCATTAGCACAAACCTCCCCCTCCCACACTGTTCTCTATTATGAAAAGAGTTGCTATTGAAAGTGATGAGAAGTCTCTTAAGCTTTCCTTCTATTAGATATGAATGAATAATTTACAATAGCTATAGTTTGCTGAGGGGAAAAAGAAGCTATGACAGAAAGGAGAAAGGAATATCTTATTCCAGATAGATGTTTTAGATAAAGTTTCAAAAGCTACTTTCTGCTAAGTTAGGAAAGATCCAACAAGGTTTATAAAGAAAAGAGGGAAAGGAGGAAATAAAAACAACAAAACACAAAAATATCAAGATTCCAAGTGATCTCCTTTTCCAGGTAAAATACACAAATATGAATAGCTTTATGGAGTAAAAGCATTTTCAGCTTGGACTCATAAGACCTGGGTTGAAATCCTACTTCTGTACCTATTTCCTGGATGGCCTTAGGCAAGTAGATCTGCCCTTCTGGGCTTCAGTTTCCTGGCTCATAAAATGAAGGGCTCAAACTTGAGGGATCCTGAGTTCCCCACTAGTTCCAGAGCAGTGATACCTCCCTGTTGCTTGGTGTCCTCATCCATAAAATGATAAGGTTGGATGAATTGACCTCCAAATGATCTCCAATATTCCTTCTAGCTTTGAGCCCATGATGCTTTCACCTGTGCCCATCTCAGAAGAGTTAGATAAGAATGGACATGGATTCCAAGTCATGCAGGGAGGCTTGATCAAGAATAGTAAAGTTGAATATTTTAGAGAGAATACCTATTAATGTTTTAATTTCAATTTCATTTTAATTTTATTCTAAACTTTGTGCTCCTTCATTTGTTATAATCTTGTCTGACTCTTTGTGACCCCAATTGGGTTTTTTTGTTTGTTTGTTTTTTGGTAAAGATACTTGAGTGGTTTCCTTCTCCAGCCTTTTCATTTCTTTCTTCCCTGGCCTTTATCACTGAATGGATGTTGCCTCAGCAAAAACCTGTTCAAGACTTTCATTTAAAAAGGCCAAGGCCTCCCATTGCATCAAGGGCCATCTCCAGTCCCTCTGATCTATATCTTGCTATTGGACTCAGATGGCTCTGGAGGAAAGAATGGGGCTGGTGACTTTGCACAGCCCTTCCTCACTTAAATCCAATTCATTTGCATGTCACGATATCCCTATGGTTCTCTTCAAGAACAAAAGACAAACAAGAACCTCAATGAGCAAGAGCTGTTCAGGACATTACTCTTTTGGAACACTTCAAGGCTGCTTTTGAAGGGACTATCACTGAAGAGAGTAAAAAGGTTCAGGGAGGAATTCACCTGGGGTGAAATTTCCATGATAGGGCAAGGGGGAAGCTTGATATCTAATCATATTTATTTTAACTAATTAGTTTTGCTAATTAGGTGCTAAATTCAATTGTTTCTATCCAAATGTCATCAGTGCATTCTAAAATTTGTAGTCCAGGAATAAACCTTGATCAACTCTTCCCCCTGCCATATACATGTTTTGGCTCTGCTTGGAGATGATCTACTCCCTTCTCCCAGAATATTTACAAGAATTATAATACAGAGGATTAATGAAAATTATATTAGCTGAGCTTATCCTACTATGGCAAAAAATATTTGGGGATAGTTCAGAGGATGAGAAAGACAGAGAGACCAATAAAGAGAAATGGAGACAGTCAGGGAGAGAGAGACAGAGACAGAGAAATACAGACGGAGGCAGACAGAGAGACAGAAGCTGAGAGGGAAAGAGAGAGAGAATCAGACAGACAAAGACAAAGAGAATATCATCAAACAACAGAGAAAATGAGCTAAAATAGAGAAAGCAGTGATGAAGACAGATTCAGAGCAAATATTTCCTTGGAACTTGTGGAAGTGTCCCTAGGAATATGACATGTGGAGGACTCCCTCTCCTCCTATAAGTGTGTCCTGGATTCAAGTGCCTACAAGGGATCATTATTGTTCTCCACTGTCCAGGATTGAAGAAGTGGTTGGCACAGAGAACCAGGGCACAAGACCCACCAAAGATGAACTTGCCTGGACGCTGGGCTCTGAAGACTATGACACTCCTGAAACCACAGCCCCAGTGGTAAAGAAGACCCAAGATCTTTGACAATGCATGACAACTTGGGGCCAATAGGAATCCACCAATTCATTGAGGTTCTCATCAGTTATTCAATTAATAAGTTTGGCACTGTGCCAGGCACTATGCTGGATGCCATGGACAGAAGGACAAAAAAAGAGAAAGAGTTCCTGTTCTCTAGACTTTTTAAGACATTCTATGTGGAAGAGCTATGTGTACACACACATATACACACATATACACACACAAACATATACAGACAAAATACAAAACAATACTAGCTAGCATTTATAGAACAAGTTAATGTGTGCAAAGGGCTTTATAAATTTTATCTCATTTTATCCTCATAGTACTGGGATATAGATACCACTGCTATCCACATTTTACAGATGAGGAAACTAAGGCAAACAGAAGTTACGTGACCTACCTAAACCCATACAACTAGTAAGTGTCTCAATCTGACTTGGAACTCAGATCATCACTTAGTTTTTGTTTTTTTTTTTTAATAAATATGAAATATAAGCTAAAAGACATTAGTTATTAGGGGAAAGGGTGGTGGCAGGAAGGGCTTCATATAGAATAGTGCTAAGCACTTGGGGTATAAAATGGGAGTGTTACTGATTTGGAAACCTATTAGAATTTGGTTCTAAGAGTGTTTGTGTGTGTGTGTGTTTAAATGAACTGATGACTAGCTCCCAAAGCTTCTCTGATGACCTGTTGATTTTCAGTTTTGTGTTGCCTCTGCATGTCTTCCCATCTGCTAGATCAAATAATCATCACCTGGTTGCTAAGCTTCATCCAGGGGAGGTGACAGGGGTATTTCCCCAGGGCACAGAATTTAGAGAGAATCCATTTTAGAGGATGCTGACTAAACTTATAATTCCACGGTGGAGGAAAAGAAAAGACAAAGATTAGCACCTAATTTGCAAGAATAATTAGTTAAAATAAAAATCTACATGATAGTAAGTTGAATTCTTTCTTTGCTCCCAATTCCACCCCACTTCTCCCTCAACTGAGGTCTTGATCTAGTCCATTTGTCTCAGGGGCTATTTATGATGTATAGATATAAAAATATTTGGTTAAAATTTGCTTGGTGGTGGTGATATGTATTGTAAGGACCCTATAACATACTTCTTGGGAAGTATAATTGTTCAAATAATATCAAAATTATTAAACTATTCAATGGCTTTCAAGTGACAATTCTCTAATTATACCTACTTCCATCAATTCTCATTGCATCACTACCCAAAAGTTTTGATACAGGAGCCTATTGATGTCTATGGCAAATGCCTAAGAAAGGACAGTAAAATGTCCCCTGTTGAAGAGGACAGGGCCAATAATTTTAATTTTGTGCTTTTTTATTTTAATATCGCATTCATTCCAAATATATCCTCTTTCTCTCCATTCCCTCAACTTCTACCTAGAGCTACCTAGAGAACTTATCTTGGTTAACAAATAAAAAAAAAAAAACATAGGATAGAGGTATAGTAAATTCCCTCTACTATATAAGCTTGGATTTTCCCTGAAAGTTATAATTTTATTTTTTTATAAATTTTTTTTGCAGATGAAAAGAACTATTATTTTTTATAATAATAGCTTTTCAAAATACATGCAAAGATAGTTTTCAACACTTACCCCTGCAAAACCTTGTGTTCCAAATTTTTCTCCTTTCCTCCCCTAGACAGCAAATAATCCAATATAGGTTAAACATGTGCAATTCTTCTAAATGTATTTCCACATTTATCATGGAAAGCTATAATTTTAGCAAGTTGCCTAGAACATTGAGAATTTAAATGACTTTCCCAAGTTCACACATATTATATATATATATATATATATATATATATCAAAAGCAAGACTTGAAGTATAGTCTTCCTGTCTCTAAGATTGGTTCTCAATTCACCACAACAAAATCTCATTAAAGATTTTAAAAGGAAAAAAAATCAGCAAATTCAGCAACACCGGTCAACAGAGCCATCTCAAGATGTATTCAACATTTTACCCCCATCATCTCCCACTATTTCAATGAAAGGAGAATGGTGGTTTTTTCCTCAACTTTTCTCTGACACCTAGATTAATCATTATAACTGCACCAAATTCAGCTTCATTTTTATGTTTTTATAGTTTCTATTATAATCATTATAAATATTGTTGACCTGGTTCTGCTTATTTGACTTTGCATCAGTTCATATAAATCTTTCCATGTTTCTCTGAATTATTTATATTTGTTGTTTCATATGGGGTGCTAATATTTCATTTCATCCCTGTACTAGAATTTATTTAGCCATTCTTCAAACATACCCTATTTCTAGCTTTTATGACCACATAAATATAGCTAGGATATATTTGGAATGAATGTGATATTAAAATAAAAAAGCACACAATTAAAATTATTGGCCCTGTCCTCTTCAACAGGGGACATTTTACTGTCCTTTCTTAGGCATTTGCCATAGACATCAATAGGCTCCTGTATCAAAACTTTTCTCTCATCAAGTGTCTAAATCTCTTGGATTATGTACAACTTTTCCCTCCCATTTACTAATCTTCCATTTCCCTTCCTTTATCTTTTCTTCAAGAGCCCCTAAACTCAGGAAGCACTTATTATCTGTATTACTTACCTAGCACTGAATTGGAAACTATATTGTAACATGCTATTTCATGCACAGGACTCTAACAAAATTTGAGCCATTTAGCATCCCTACTTTATTCATATTTTATATTCCTGCCTCCAAAATATGTATCTACTAGAACACAAAATATCATTGTTTTTAACCATTAGATGCTGTAGATAGTCACTTATTTGATCCTATTCCACAGGAAAGTTCAGCTAGTGAATTTATGTGTTTCAGCTTGCTGAGTAGAAATGCTAAAGACAGGAGAAAATTGATATTTTTAAAGAGGATGAATGATCTTCTATTCCTCCTATTCTCTGGGTTGCTACACTGATGTTCTAGGGAACATGTATAGTATGGATTTGTCAATGCAGAGTAATGGCACTGTACACCCAACTCTTGGTTTTATCCTTTATTCAACATGAAAATTTGTGATATCTACTGAGTTCTAGTATCTGTCATAATAGAGTCACTTCCTGAGAGAATAAATTGATAGTCTTATTCTTTGATAGAAAAAATAAAAACAATATGACTGAACATAATAAAACAACTACTATAAGACTACAACTACTAGTGCCTATAGAAGACCCAGTCAGCCTGCAGATGGTACATAAACTGTACCAAATCCTGTAGTTCCAGAAAAAGCATGGATTAGTTTTAGTTAACCATAGACTAAGAATGAGTAAAGTAGTACAGATAACAAAACTCATTTCCCAACAGATGTTCAAATGATATCATCTTTTAAAAAAATAACTGTTGTAGATTTTATTTTTGGTTTTGTGTAACCAAAATTTCTTCTTGTCTTGTTATGGGCCAGAACTTGAAACAAGGTGCTAATGCTGATATACTTAGTTCACACTTTTAAAGGAGTTCACACTTTAGACTTCACACCTTTAGAGAGCATATATAAGGACAAGCCCACTCTTGGACTTCTGGGAGATTCACAAATCAGAAGCCCACAAACCCACTCTCTTGGAGGTGGAGTCAAATTCATTCCAACTTCCACCTTTGTTCTGGCTGGAGGCTGACAGACAAACCTTTGGATTTGGAGACATTCGGAGGGAGCTCTTGGAACCAAGGAGAGAGACAGGCCTCTAAGAAAGCTAACCAGGCCCCAGAAAAAGATTCAAGACTTTGAAGGAGACAATAAAGGATTTAGACTTTAACTCCTGGCTGCATTCAAGGCGATTATTGAAACTGAACTGAAATAAAGGCTGCCTCCAGAAGCTCCCCAAGAAACTTTCTCCCAGAGAACGATTATAATTTAGAAAAGAGAACATTACACTGTCTCTTCCTCTTTTTGCCAGAAAGTCTTCTCATATGGAAAAAGAAATTTTTTAAAAAGATCAGCAAAACTAATTAATACATTGAGAAAATGAGAAAATGTGTGATTTATGCATCTATAAATACACAATATATGCAATATATTCAATATTTTCTATGGATACCTTTGCAAAGGAGTGAGGAGGTCTTCTCATATGTCTTTTATAAGGTCATGTTGGGTTTTTGTAATTTCACATTTATGCTTAATTGTTTTGTGGTTATTTCCATTTACCTTGCTATAGTCATTGTGTATATTTTGTTTTCTTAACTCTGCTTACTTCTGCACTGGGTTATGTAAGTCTTTCTATGCTTCTCTGTATTAATCATATTTATCATAATATCCTAGCAATATTTCATTATATTCACATATTACAATTTGCTAAGCCAGTCTTAAATTGAAGAACAGATTAATGCCATATTAGAATTAGATAAAGATTAAGAAACCGAAAATTCAGGGCTAGGATGTTCCACATGTAGTGGGCCTAGATTTATGATGTGGTATATAGACTGAAGCTTGTATGACTGCTGCTTGTCTGTGCAAAGTCCTATTTGTGGCAGAGACACTTAGTGCTTCTTGCTGCCACTAGCTCAGCACTTATGCATGGGGGAAAATAGACTCAATTTCAGACTTTGGCAAGGAGAAGCTTACCGGCCCCATTTTCTCCTAGCATCTTTGCCTTAAGTCACGTTCCTGTGATCCTTTTCAATTCTTCTAAGGCTCTGACTTTGTCTTCAGCAGCCCCCTATTGCTTCTCTGCCCCATCCCTTCTGTTCATTCACCTTTTTCTCACTTCCCACTGGACCACCAAATTCTGCCATTGTGTTCAGTAGAAAAAGGGTTGATGAGGGGTGCTATTATTGCTTAAAACTGATGACATATATTTCTAGAATAATAGATTTACAATTGAAAGTTAATTTAGAGGGTATAAAATTACTGAATTTTATATTTGGAATGTAACGGTACACCCCGTTAGACAAATTCAAACCCTGAAACTAGTCTCCATTATAATATTTTCAGCAAATGTTCAGTATAGCCTTTGCTTCAAAATCCTAAATAAAGTGGGGTAAAGGGCTGGCTTCAGACTCAGAAAACCTGAGTGTGAATTCTGTCTCAACATTACTAGGTATGTCACTCTGGGCAAAGTATTTCTCTTTCAGACTCAGTTTCCTAATCTTTAAAATGGGGCTCATAATAGTACCTAACTCACAGGTTTGTTGTGAGAGTCAAGAGAGATAAAGCAGATCTCAGTGTGCTGTAGGAGTCCTTAGAACTTTTTCAGGGGCTTTAAGAGGTGAAAAATATTTTCATACTAATATTATGATGACTTAATTTCTAATTTAATAAATATTAATATATATGAACCATACAAACAAAAGCTCTTTAGGGAGGTGTTCCATAATTTTTCACAATATAAAGAATTAGCCTGAAATAAAAAAAAAAAATTGAGAACATGTAAGATGTTTTACAAAGGAGGAAGAGGAGAAAGAGGAGAAGAAGAAAAAGAAAAAGAAGAAGGAAGAAGAGGAGGAAGAAGAAGAGAAGAGGAAGGTTAGCTTGAAATTAAAAAAAGTTTGAGAACTCCTGACACATGCAAGATGTTTTACAAAGGAGAAGGAGAAAGAGGAGGAAGAGAAAGAGGAGGAGGAGGAGGAAGAGGAGAAGAAAGAGGAGAACAGAGAAGAAGGAAGAGGAGGAGGAAGAAAAGGAAGAAGAAGAGGAGGAGGAAGAAAAGGAAGAAGAGGAGGAGGAGAAAGAGGAGAAGAAAGAGGAGAACAGAGAAGAAGAAGGAAAAGGAGGAGGAAGAGGAAGAGGAATAGGAGGAGAAAAAGAAGAGGGAGAAAAAGGAAGAGGAGGAAGAGGAAGAGGAGGAGGAAAAAAGAAAGAGGAGGAAGAGAAGAAAAAAGGACATGAGCAAGAGCAAGGATAAAGGGGGAAAAGGAAAAGGAAGAGGTAGTAGAGGTGGAGAAGGAGGAGAGGAAGGAAGAAGAGGACATGGAGATGGTAGTAGTAAAGGAGGAGGAAAAGAAGATGGGAAGGAGGAAGAGGAGGTAGAGATGTGGTAGAGATGCTGGTGGTGATGGAGGAAGAGGATAAGGAAGAGGAGGAGGAGGAGAGGGAGAACAAGGAGGCACTGGGACTGTTCTGAGTGGAATAGTACAATTAACCCAATTCCTTTTACCCTAAGAACGGTTTTGCTTTCTTAGATGAAAGAAGTTCAGACTGTTAATTTCACCCATTTGGGGGGCAGTGTGTCTCCATAAATTGGGGCTGATCATTTTTACTTATTTATGAAGCCAGATTCAAAACGATTCCCTAGGTGCAATTATGCACTTTGAGGTACCATTTAATAAATGACTATTAGTTTACTAAGTGGAATGCTAATAGCCCCAAACAATTAGAAGGCCTCCCTCTGCCTGACCCTCAGGGAGAAGCATTAACTTTTTTTTTTTTTACACCACGAGGAGATGTCATGCAAATCCCAGGTCCTATTATTACTACATTCACTATTTATCCACACACAGGAAGTAGCTCATTCAACGGGCAGGACTGGGGTCATTATTTTATTAATGTCTCATCATTAATTCAGTGTTTTCAATATCCTGGTAATCAGGGTGACAAGTTTACAGATGAAAAACTCCTGATGCGAGAGATCTGTCCTACTCCCCCACCTCCACTGACCCCAGTCTGTTCAGGCTCCAGGTATCTTAATTATCTGCCAACATTGCCAGGTAAGCACATCGCCAGCTGCCTTTCTTTCTAACTGATGCTCTAAGTCATTTTTTCAGTGGGTCAAGAAGTTATCCATTCTAGCTTGCACTGGAAAGGGCACCCGATCACTTTATCTTTAAGAAACAAGCATTGGAGAAGAACAGAGAGGCTGCCAAACTCTCTCCTTTTTTTATTGATGACTTTTTTTTTAAACCTCATATTTATTTTCAAATATATCCATCTTCCTCCTCTATCCAGAAAGCCATCCCTTGCATGAAAGATTTTTAAAATGTAAAAAGCATTCCAGGAAAACCAAACAAAACACTGAATTCATCAGAGAAGATATACAATATTCCTTACCCATAGTTCCCCACCTGAGCAAGGGAGGAAAAGAGAAAAAAATTGTTTCAACTCTTTTTGAGCTGTTTGACTATTTTAATCAGAAATTTTTCTTCTTTCTGGTTAAATTGTCATAAACCTTGTTTATATTATTTTCTTGAGTACTTTGTTTTCAGATCTTTACTTACAAAGATAGGCTTTGAACATTTGGGTATATAGGGCAATTTTCTGTTTTTGTTGAATGGTTGTATGAATTAATGAAGCATTTATTAAGTGCTTACTAGGTACAAAGCATCAGATTGGAGATATAAATAAAAAGTCATACACGTCTGTTCTGTCAAGGGGAGCAAGGGGTCGACGACCCATATGGAAGGTTTCAGCTGCGTGTCAGATGGAAAGGTCCCACGGTCCTTAGAGTGAAATGGCAAAACAGATGGCATGTCCCTCCTTTAATGCAATTTCCACTGATAAAAAATCCTATTAGCTTCTAATGTCGAGCCATTTGACAATCCCAAGGACTTTGGTAGCAAGGATTTCTTTTCTGGGTCTTCAGGAGTTGACAGCCACAGAAGCAGCTGCCTGGTTACATCCCTTAGGGGTTGCTTCCCAAGATGATGATAGCTTTGGGCACTAGGCTAGAAACATTTCTGTCACTGAGACTAGTGGGTTCAAGGTCCTTCCTTCCAGTCTCCTCAGCTTCCTTCAAGTCTTCAGTCAAATCCCCCGTCTACTAGAAATCATTTTGGTCCTCCTTAGTGACTTCCTTCTGATATGGATGCTAGCATATCTCACATGTACCTTTTTATTTTTGGTTGCCCCATTAGACTGTAAGCATTCATTCCCCTTCAGGTTGTGTTTCTGATTCTCTAAATTTTGTCATCATGACTTAGCCATTTGCTCAGCCTGAAACAGCCTTCCACCATGTTGTTGTCTTTCTCCCACTGGAGCGTTCCATGCAGGGTCCTCCACCATCCTCCTTTCCCCTTAACTCTAAGTCTTTAGACTTTTCCCAGAAAGCTCCCTTGTGGGCATTTTCTTGTTCCCCTTCCCCACTTCTCAGTTCCTTTTACATATTGTCTTTATCCCTCAAAATGTAAGCTTCTCAAAGGCAGGGACTGTCTTTGTATTCCCGGTGCTTGTCAGGATAGATGGCGTAAATGCTTTTTGACTGACCAACCAGTGAACAATTTGTCCAGAGTCACAAAGCTAATTATTGTCAGAGATAGTTTTGGAATCTGTTCCTTCTCTCACACTAAATCTTTCCACTACCTTATACCATCAACTCAGTATTATAGGTAGAATTTTCAGGAAATAGTTCTGTTTCTTTTTCTGAGAAATACAGGCAGACCTAGATCCATAGAAAGATATGTAGATATGATATGTAAATTAATAGAGATAAGATCAATATACAGTAGATATAGATGGATAAATCGATATATAGATGGGTGAGAGCGACATAGATGGATGATAGAGATAGATTGATAGATACAAGAGAGATATAAATAGTTACATGGGTGATAGAGAGCTTCATTGATAGATGGATGGGTCTCTAGATAGATGGATAGATAGATGACACAACTCATAAGCTGCTAGAGAAATGTTCATTTTCTCCTTAGAACTATCTGTTCCTGTTTGCAAAGCAAACTGGGAAAGTAAGGCCCTCTTTTCCCCTGGGCCTCCAAAGCTCGCAAAGCTGGGGATCTTGATGGTAACCACCAGTCAGGACTACACCCAAACAACAGATGAAGCAAGTATGGGGAAATGGGGCCAACTATTTGTCTGGTCTGGGTGGCCAAAGCAAATGCATGCTTTGGGGAGTCTACTGGGAACCTGGGAATCTGGGGCAAGCCAACTGTTGCCTTTCCAGGCTTTCACTTTGTAGTAGCTGATGCTGAAACCCCATTGGTACCTCAGCACGCTGATGCCCCCTGGAGATAACATGACAGATAGCAGGGAGGGCCAGGATGTGTGCCCACAAAGAATCAGCCTTGAGAAGATGTCCTATATTTGTTCTTTTTTAAACTTGTATTCTCCCAGCAGATGATCTAAAGGGCTTGGAGACCTAAAAAAGCCATGGCCCGGCTCCCTTCTGCTGAATTCCTGAGGCTAGGCGGCAGAACTTGCTGCCAGATGTTGCTGTTATATATAATACAGTTCATGTGATATTCAGGGGTTGGTGCCAGCAGTTCAATGTGCAGTCTCTGCACAAGAAGCCCAGGAAGTCAGTTCAACGTGGTCCAATAAATCGAATTCCTTCCATCATTGTTGGAGCACCTACTGTGTGCAGGGCACCAGAGACTTTATTTATTATGCCCCACTTCTAATTGTCTGCCCGGACTTAGGCAGGGGCAAAGCTGCATTTTGTAATCCCGTTCATTAAAAAGTATTTTTATTTTTAGTGGTATATTCAATGATGAATGTGCTAAGTCCAAGGGCACTTCCTGCTCACTCCTTCCTGCTGAATTGGAAGATAAAGAAAAGGAGGATTTGGCCATAATTTAAACTTATCTATTATTTTTGTTTGTTTTTATATCACCTTTATTTTCTATTAAATCCCTTTCCCTGATCCTCTGCTACAGCAGAGAATTTTTAAAAAGAAAGCGATAAAAGTTTAGCACGCACCCACCAAATCTTATATCATATGGGGTTGTTTGTACCCATATTCCTCCCAACTGCAAACAAAAAGAAAGGAATGTGGCTTCCTAGATTTTTTCTTTGGGGTCAAACCTGGTTATTATAATTAGGTAACATTCAATTTCAATTCACTTATTGTTGTTTCCATTTTCATTTTTGTAATCGATGTATATGTTATTTTTTCTGGTTCTGCTTCTTTCTGTATGGGTTCTTATTTCTTCCCGGGCTTCTCTACATTCCTCAAATCAAAATAATATTTCATCATATTTATGTGCTACAATTTATCTTGTGATTTACACAATCGATGCAACAAATTCTCAAACAAAACCGCAACTGAAAACATTTGATTCAGATGTAGGGTCTTTAAGTATTGTTGCTTCTCATTTGAACATAAGTTCCCAGAGAGCAGAGACTGTCCTTTTTTATATTTGTACCCCCAGAACTTGAAATAGTGTCTGGCCTATGATAAGTCCTTAGTAAATTAATTTTCATACATTTTTTTTTAACAAGTAAACAAAAAATGGGACTCATCTGAGTTTAATTTGTGTGATCATTTTGGAGTCTGAACAAACCAAAGTGAAGAGTCATAAAGAGCTGACTTCTCTTAGATCTTAGACCTGTCAAGATCAGACCATATAGTTTAATGGAAAGAACCCTGGTGTTATTGTCAGAAAATAGAGGTTTTACTCCTGGATTTAATCTTTGCAACCTGTGTGAGCAGAGGTAAATCAAATAACCTCTAGACCTCTACTTCCTCAAGATAAAATAAAGACTGGGTTAGATGATCTTTAGTTTTATATTTATTTTTTATATTTATATTTATTTAAATGATTTCCATTTTATAGGTGAGAAAATGCCAGGAGGCTTAATAATGTACCCAAATTAACACAAGTGGCATCTCTGAGAATATCAGGGTATTCTTTGTGTCTGAATGGAACCCAGTAGTCATGTAGTATGGTGGGAAGACTAGAGATTTTTTAAGCCTGGAAAAGATTTAAGAAGGTCATGATAGCTCTCTTTAAGAATCTAAAGGTTGTAAGGGTCAATATTGAAAAATTATCCATGCATGTGTTTTGAAAATTAAAAAGCTTTAATAAAAAATTTTAAAAAAATAATTTGAAGGGCTCTTCTTAGGTAGCCCCTCTTCCAGGATTTCTTCTTTCACTCTCTCACTCATTCATATTGGCATGTCAGATCTCTGAAAAGTGTTCAGACACTACTCTTTCAGCTTGAGGAATGGGGTTCTAGTATCACTTTTGTGATCCCACTAGTGGGTTTCCCATTAACAATCAAACAGTTGACCCCTCTAACTTTTAGAAAAAGGAGTTACTTAAAAAAAAAAAAAAAAAAAAAAAAAAAAACTAGAGCAAAAGCAGTTGGCACAAAATCTTATCCTTCCAAATCTGAAGTATACTTTCCCCAAAATATACACACAGTCCTTTGAGGAAGTGGGCACAAACTTAAAGTATAATGTGAGTGAAGCAAGTTGTGTAAACAATGCATGGTGATGGGGTAACACAGCTCCTTACTGGATGTCCCTTTTTCTCTACAAAATACTCATGAAGCTCTCTTTGATAAAGTTCTCCATAAGGTTCCAAGACAAATGTCTCAAAAGCATCCATAGCCATTCTCTCCAACACAAAGGGTCATACTCCTGAAGTTAGCTTTTCTCAGTTGACTGTCAGTCTTGGTTGAATACAGGGTACTAATTCTTTAATGCTATAGTCAATGAAATGGGGGAAGGTAGGAGAGATAGATGGACAGACAGACAGACAGAGACACACAGAGACACACAGAGACAGGAACAGTGAGACAGAGAGAGACAGAGAGAGAAAGAGAGAGAGAGAGAGAAGAGAGAAAGAGAAGAGAGAGAGAGAAGAGAGAGAGAGAGAAGAGAGAGAGAAAGAGAGAAGAGAGAGAGGAGAGAGAAGAGAGAGAGAGAGAGAAGAGAGAGAGAGAAAGAGAGAAGAGAGAGAGAAAGAGAGAGAGAGAAGAGAGAGGAGAGAGAGAGAAGAAAGAGAGAAGAGAGAGAGAGAGAGAAGAGAGAGGAGAGAGAGAGAGAGTGAGAGAGAGAGAGAGAGAGAGAGAGAGAGAGAGAGAGAGAGAGAGAGAGAGAGAGAGAGAGAGAGAGAGAGAGGAGAAAACAAGAGAACAGAAAAGAAGGGAGGGAGAAAATGATAGGGAGAGACACAGAGACAGAATGATACAGAGAAAGGTAGAGGAGAAAAGAAAGAAGAAAAGCAAGAGAAGAAAGGAAGGAGAGAAAAGAAGGGGAAGAGAAGAGGGAAAAAAGGAGGAAGAGAGGAGATATATTTCTTTCATTCTAGAGCAATTTCTTCTCAAGGAATCCTCCAAATTGGAACCTTCCCATCTTCATTTCCTACCCAGTTTTAGTTCTTTGGGCTTATCATTCATGTAACCTCAGCATTCTGCATGATCCCCTCATGGAGGGGATACTCCCTAATACCTCTGATCCTGTAACCCCTCTGAATGGAAGGCTTGGCAAAGCCCCATCTAAGGAGGATGCTCAGGCAATCTCTTCATTTTCTAGAAAGCTTGCTTTCTTCATTATTCCCTTTCATCCCACTCTCTACCTTCTTCCCTTGTTATTTCTTTCCTTTTCTGTGTTGTTTTTCCCCAGTGGATTGTGAGCTCCTTGAGGTTAAGGACTGGCTTTCATTATTTGTGTTGTATTCCTAGAAATTAAGTATATAGAAAGTGTTTAATAAATATTTATTGATTTAACCTAGACTAATTCACTACTTATCTGGAACAAAATTGGACTTTTATTCATAAGACCAGTAGGCTTGACTATTGACTCTACATCATTCACATTGCTTTTTTCTCTTGATTTTAAGAGATTCAAACCCATAAAGATATTATGGGACATAAATAATTTTGTTTGTATGTCTTAAATATCTTCATGTTCATTGATTGACAAATCAAGTCCGTTGAGATGGGATTGAACTCCTTGCTTACACTTTGAAGAAGGTCTGTCCAGACTTGTCCCAGAGGGTTCAAGGAGCCAAGAACAGGTAAAAGCTGCAGAGACAAGTTTGGTCTAGCAGTAAATGTGGTGTTGGGGAACTCCAATTCACTTCATCTTTGAATCTCCTCTATTTTTCCAGAATGCTATAGGAAAAACTTAAAAAACAAACAAATGGAAACAATTAGAGCTATCCAAAAAAAGAGGCGCTGGAGAGGTAGAAAGTTCCCTCTTAGCAGAGGTCTTTAAGATGGAATGACTACTTGAGGAGGGATGTTGTAAAGAGATGGAGGAACCTTCTTCTGGTAGCAGTTGCATTAAATATATCTAAGGGCACTTCTTTTGAAATGCTATCTATATGTCACTAAGTGATATAGTGGATAGAGTGGTGGGCCTGGAGTTAGGAAAAGTGCTTTTCCTGATTTCAAATCCAATCTGATGGTAAATGTTTAATAATTGGCTAGTGACATACTTTTAAGTTTTAACATACATTATTCACACTTTCTCTATCACTTTCTCAAGACTAGATAATTAACATAACAAATAAAGTCCTGACATGTCATTTGCTGATTTTCCAAGGTTGTAAATGCTCACACTGAGCATTGAAAAATCAGTAGTTATGAGCTGGCCCTTGCAGCTATATTTTACTGTACAGTATTTATTCTCTTTATAATCCATATTTTGCATTATTTTTCCCATTAAAATATAATCTCATTGAGCATTAAGGTTGTTTTATTTTTTATCTTTGTACCCCCTCGTGCCTCACAGCAGTGTCTGGAACCCAGTAGACATGTAATAAATGCTGAATGATTGACCATGCATATACACATGATAAATAGAACATCATTTGGAGAAGGGAGGAACCATTAGCAGTTGGGATTGGAGGGATCAGGAAAGTCTTCATGGAAAAGATGGTGACAATATGCAAAAATGTTTGTAGCAGTTCTTTTTGTAATGCAAGGAACTGGAAATTGAGTGGATGCCCATCACTTGGGAAATGGGTGAATAAGTTATGGTATATGAATGCAATGGAATATTATTCTATAAGAAATGATGAGCAGGCAGATTTCTGAAAAACTTGAAGACTTACATGAATTGATGCTGAGTGAAATGAGCAGAACCAAGAGAATATTGTTCACAGTACTAACAAGGTTATTCGATGATCAGTTGTTGTGGACTTGGCTCTTTTCAACATGTGATGTCTGAAGACAATTCCAGTAGACTTGGGATGGAAGATGCTGATGGCATCCAGAGAGAGACTTAAGAAGATAGGATATGGGTTGAAGCATAGTATTTTCACTTTTTTGTTTGTTTGCTTTTTCTTTCTCATAGTTTCCTCTCCTCCCCCTCCCCCCCCCCCCCCCCCGCTTTTTTGGTCTGATTTTTCTTGTACAACATGACAAATATGGAAATATATTCAAAAGAATTGCACATATTTAAATTATATCAGATTGTTTGCTGTCTTAGGGAGGGATAGGGTAGAGAGAGAGAGAAAAATTAAGAACACAAAGTCTTACAAAAATGAATGCTGAAAACAATTGTTTGGTCATGTATACATATATTGTATTTAATTTATACTCTAGCATATTTGACATGTATTGTTCAACCTGCCATCTGGGGGGGAAGGAGGGGAAAAAATTGGAACAATGTTGTAAAATTACCCATGCATATATCTGGTAAATAAAAAATATATATATTAATTTAATTTTTAAAAAAATGAATGCTGAAAACTGCTTTTACATGTATTTAGTTTTTTTTGTTTTTTGTTTTGTTTTGTTTTTCCCCTGAGGTAATTGGGGTTAGTTGACTAGGGTCACACAACTAGGAAGTGCTAAGTGTCTGAGATAAAATTTGAACTCAGGTCCTCCTGACTTTAGGTCTGGTGCTCTATCCATTGAGCCACCTAGCTATCCCTTTACATGTATTTAGGAAAAAAAAACAAATATTATTGGGAGGTGGAAGAAAGATGGTGACTGAGCTGAGATATGAAGGAAGCAAGGGATTCTCCAAGGAGAGATGATTGTTCCAGGTATCCTTGAAAAAGGATGGAGGGAAGAAACGCAATACCTTAGTTATATTAGACAAAGTTCCCAGAATATGTCACAGAAATGAATGTACGTTGAAGATGCTTTAGACATTTTTCCTGCTTTCTTCTGGATGATCCTCTTTCTCTCTTTTTACATTCTGTGTTGAGAGTCTCCAGGCCCTCTTCTCCACTCCCAGCACCTGCAGTGAGGAAGCAGGTGGTGTTTACTACTGAAGGATTGAGGTATTAAATAGTATTGGCTGAGCAAGTCCAGCGAGGGCAGACAGATGGACTGAGACTTGGGATTTCTGGAGTGGGGGGCAATGGGAGAATCTTCCTGAAGCTCTGGGGCCCTTCTGCTTTCACCAGTTTCAGCATTCTCCATACATAACTCTAACATCCCCCTCAACCACCAAAAAATCAAAAACAAACAAAAACCTGTGTTTACCATCTGTGGCTCTCTGACCTTTATGCTGAATAAGTTGACCTGCCGTGGACCCCAGACAATCTGTGGTTTGGAAGGCCACGGAAATATTCTGTTGAGGCAGGCTACGCCAGGCAGCAAAATTAATTTGAGTTAGATGTTTGTTCTTTCTTTTTCTATTTAAATTAACTTTCTTTTTCTGTGTATTTTTATGAGTCATTTGCTGGCTTTCTTAAGTCTAAGTCATTTTAACTTCATTTAAATTTTATTCTGTTCAAAATACATCTCTTTTATAACCATTTCAGCTCTGTTTAATCGGCCTGGGCCTGGATTTCATTGAAGTTTTATGTTTATACTTGTTTTTCTCTGACAGTTTTATGAGATTCATTTTGCATGTTTGGGGTTTAAACTTTTGGGCAGGCAGCCCCTTCTCTCTCTTATGCTGCTTTTCTCTCACTTCTTGGATTTTTCATTGAAGTAATCTGACTCAGAAATCCTTAACCCTTTCAGCTCTTTTGATCTTCCCTCCTCCCTCTCATGGAGCCTGTTTAGGGCATTACCACCATGCTTCACTTGACTTGCCCACCTTTCTTGTCATTCTCCTTGTAGCTGTTCCCTCATACCAGAGACCAGACACTGGAAGATTTAAGTCCCAAACCTAGCCTGATGGGTAAATAAACCTTGCCCATTGGTGGGTGCCTCATGTGGCTCACTACCTCTAGTAACTCCAACCGTGCAACCTTCTTGCCGGCTGCCTTCCACCATCACCTCTCTCTGGGCTAGATCCCTCCCTCTTTCCAGTTCTGGAATTATTATCAAATCAATGGTACCATTAATATTAAATACTGTGACATTCTACCACTCATCTTCCATGTAACTTTCCAAACCAAAACATCACTTCCAACATATCCATACTCCTCTGTCTATTGTCTCCTTCAATATAACAATATATTGTTACTATATATATATATATAAATAACATTTATACTTTTTTATTATTTTTTAATAACCATCCCATGTAGCATTGATGACTTTCATTCTGTATACACATACACATATGCACATACACACACATCCATCCATATTTGACGAGATATAGATTTGGCTTTTATAGATATGACCTATCAAGTTATTAGTTATTGTTATTGATACTATTAATAATACCTCCTAATCCTGAACATATTCATCTTGGGATACTTTTCTACTGAAGATCAGGAAATAACAAAAAGGCAGCAGGTAACTAGATACAAGCTTGTTTAGTTAAATCTCCATTCTAAATTCTTCACCAAAAAGCTGATGTAGAGAACAACCAAACTTTTCTCGCCTTTCATTGGAAGTCTTGTTGAAATAGTCTTTTGTCCCCAAATTTTAAAGTCTTTACAGTTGTCAGATATAAGGTTATTATATTTATTTGCTGTTGTAAATTGTATGTTTACTCTGTTCCATTGGTCTACCTTTTTATTTCTTAACCAGTATCAAATAGTTTTGATAATTACCTACTATAGTTTAAGATCTGGTACTACTAACCCTCTTCTTTTTATGTTTCCTCTTTTTAATTAATTCCTTTGATATTCTTGACTTTTTGTTTAAATGAATTTTGTTATTATTTTTTTTCTAATTCATTAAAAGGATTTTTGGTTGTATTCTATACATTGAAATAAAATATTTTTTTTTTTTTTTAAGAAAGAAGTCTTTTAGACAGTATTTTATTCTATCAAATCAAATGCTTTCTTATAGCCAACAAACAATCATTTCAGTGGAATCTGGAATTCTCTGTACTTTTTTGTCAAGTGTGAGATTGTGAATGGAATCCAGAACTCAAGTTTATTTGTATGAGATTCATCTCATTAGTTAAAATGATTACTCAATGCTCTGTGACTGAATGAAGAGTAGAACTTGGGGGAAGACACACCTCTATTCCTCTGGATTCCTGCTTTGAAAGAGGACACACACAGGTTCTCTGAAAGCCCCAATGGACAAGAAAGTCTCTGGAAAGAAGCCAACGTATAAAAGAGTCATCACTTTGATCATGTTCCTATCTTTAGCTTCCCATATTAGAGACTTCATGAGATTTCCCCTTGATTAAGATCAGGGACATCCTCTTTCCATGTTGATCTGAGCTATCTTACTTCCAGTGGGAGAAGTAGGTTCTGTGTATGTTCTAATCAGGATAATTCTGTGTAGATTCTAATCCAGATAATTTCTCTGATTTCTGCTTACTATATTAACTTGGAATTATTTCTTATTTGCTATGTGTCATTATACTTATACAACTGGTTTGTGGGTAGGGAAGATATAATTTGGAATGTTCCTTTTTCATGAGAGTGACTTAAATGTTAGAAGTTATTTCCCTTAGACTAACCATATCTAAGGGTGTAATAGATATAATTTTATCCCCTCTCTAAGGAAAGTAGATTAGTCAGTTTTGTGGCCCTAACTTTCTGCTCCCCTCCTGAAAGCAATCAAAGTCTCCCTTGGAGAAGGATGGGTGAATACACTCTACATATAATGAATCACGATTTTCTACCTGAGATCTGCAGTTAGACCCATGTAGACTTTCCTAATATATTTAGGCAACACATATTACATAAAAATATCATCTATTGTAAAAGACCATTTGCAAAAGCTTCCCTGTTGATTTATCATACCCTTATCAAGGATGTTCCCCACAATGCATAAAAAAGATTATCCTCAAAATTTTTATATGGATTGGAAAGAATGCATGTGAGTTGAAGTTATTCACATTTTCATGGTTGACTTTTTTTTTTTTTCAAAGAATAACATTGTTTAATAATGAAATGTTTAAAAGGATTGTACTTGTTACCTATATCAGATTGATTATTGTCTTGGGGAAGGAGAAAAATTTGGAATACAAAATCTTACAAAAATGAATGTTGCTAAAAAAAAGAATGACATTATTTTGTTTTTTTTCCTCCTCTGCTTTTGCTATCTACTATTCTTTCAATAAACTTGACAAATTATCCCTCAGTATCTTTAAAAATATATCATCTCCAGCATGGAAAACTTACATGTAGAATTGGTTTTCTATGACTGTTTTCCCCATGTTTATTTCCTTTTATGACATTTCCCCTTTTCCATATATTATATCAAGAACTGTGTGTTAGAATCTAAATGTGATTGCTCTAGTTTTTGTGGTCCTAAAAATTTTGTTATTTACAAAAAAAAAGAAAAAACTTTATAGACTTTCCATTTTTCATCTTTATCTTCTTTTTCTGATGTCTTTAAATGTCCCTTGGATGACTTGTACCATTGGGTCTCTCATCAGGCTTTCTTTAAATTTCTTCTTTTCTTCCACGGCTCCCCACTTTTTTATGAGACAAGGCTGGTCATAATTTTCTGCTATCCTTCTTCATAAGATTTAACAAACAAATTGATACGCTAAGGTAATATTGCCTTTGGCTGCCAAAACTCTCCACTTAACAAGTAGAAAGGGAGCCTTCTCTGACTAAAGTGGTTTCCGATCTCTTTTTGGTCTTCTTATCAGGGTAAATTAACTTTCATTGATGAAATTCTTTATGAAACAATGTTCTTTGGTGTTGATACTCATTTTTCCACCTATTTCCCTTTATTCAGCATTAGTAGCTTGTTTAAATAGGTTAGGTTGGAGTTTTAAATTGGAAGCCATATTCTTCTTCTTTTTTTTTTTTTTTTAAAGTTTCATTCTTTTAGTTTTGAATTAGTTCTGATTTTGCTCTAACAAATCAGTGGTCTGACTGGTACTCAGGCAGCTGATTCAAGAAAGACTCTTACATCAGGAACAAGTTATTTTTTTCCATATTAATTTCCATATTAATATTAAACAACCCTACAAACAACAATTTGTTAATTTTGGATACAATTTTACTCTGCCATGGACTAATTGTGTAATCTTGGTCAAGACACAATCTCTCTGGCCCTCCATTTCCTTTATCTGAAAAACGAGAAATGAATGACAAGAAGAAGTCATAGAATCATAAATTAAGAGCTGAAAGAGATCCCAGAAATCATCTAACACCCTCATTTTTTTTCTTTTTGAATTTCTTATTTTCAATTCATAGAACCAAACAAGCATTTTCCTAATTCAGAAACACATGAAGGAGTTCAAGTCTCATTCTCTTGGGCCAGAGCCACTTGGTTCTAGCCATGGTACCCTACGGTCTTCTGCTGAGCTTCTTTCTAGCTTCCTCCTTTATTTCTTTTTCCACATTTCCTGGAAATGCTTTTCTTCCTCAGAGTTTAGGGTAAATTTTTAAACTTTATTTTTCCCTTTGGCTACTCTATCTTTATACACACACACACACATACATATGTATGTAATAATATACACACATGCACATGTGTACACACATATTGTGTCATGTTGTATGTATATAATATATAAATATATGTGTATATATACATATTATATATGCTTATATACATGTAATATATGTACATATAAATGCATATTTATTTATACACATATGTATGTGCTATATATACTATACTATATATTATGTAAGTATGTATATATGTATGAGTGTATATACATATATATGTATATATATATGTAAAGGGCTAGAACTGAGCAATGCACTTGGATGATGAAGCACGTGAGACTAATTGCCAATTGGACGGTTCCCTATTAACTTGTTTAAGGTTGACCCTCCCCAGCTGTTCTGTGCTGACTTGATTGGTGAGACAAAGAGAGGGAAGTGACTTGTGTGGGAGGAGCAAGAGAAACTTGGGTGGTGGAACTCACGCTCACTTGCACTCGTGACCGGGCGTTGGAGGCGAAGGTAAAGATCGAGAATAAAGACGTTTAGTGATCCTGACTCTTGCTGATTTCTGGAAAGATAGAGTTCCAGCATTTGGGGTCCAACGTGTGGCTGGCACCCTACTTCCACCGAAGTCCTCCTGTGACCAGGAGATTAGGTGAGTATTCTAATAGAAATAAGGAACTTACCTTGTTAAGGACTAAATCAGCAATCTCTAGTAATTGAGATGGGGCAGATGTTAGGTAAATCCTGGGCCTCAGCTGACCCTGCTCCAACCCCAGCCCCTGCCTCATCTAGCAATGCTATAGAGGATATAATTAAGATAATTGATGAGAAAAGTTTACTTGTTCCCATCCCACAAATGAATAATCTCATACACTCATTGATTCGCACGTCCCCTTGGTTCTTAAATGAAGAAAAACTACGTATAGATAAATGGAAGCTAGTGGGACTTGAAATGAAAGAATTTTACTCAAAAAATGGGAATTGTCAAATTTTCCCAGAGGTATTTTACCTATACAACTTGATTCTATTAGACTTAAGCTATCAAGAAGAGTTTAGAAGAAGGAAGAGTTCTAAAAAGGCTCAGAGAAGGAAGCGTGAGGAACAAAAGATAGAAGATAGGCAAACTCAGGACATTGCCAGAGGGCAAGGGGATTTGAATGAGGAATCTGAGGGTGTAGACTCTGATTGTCCAGAAGAAATTTCAACCCCACCTAGAGAGCAGATTATTGATCAGCCCACATCCACTCCACCTTCAGGGACGGAGGGAGGAGGAGTAGTGGGAGGGGCGGTGACCTCATCAGCGCCCCCCCCTCCTCCCACACAGAGCCCCCCCTCCCAACAACTGCCCACTCCTGTAACTAGATTAGAAAGAGGGCTTATTGAAGCAATTGAAAATGGAAAAGAAGTAGATAATGATTTCAAACTTCAAATTTTTCCCGTGATTCAACAGCGTAATTCTGCAGGTCAAGAGAGTAGAAGATATGCTCCTTTTAATATGGATGTCCTTAAAAACCTGAAAAAATCTTGCACTGTCTTTGGGGCTACATCAGATTATGTTAAAATGTTAATACACAATTTGGCTTATGAAACCTTAACCCCTAGTGACTGGAAAGTCATTGCAAAAGTGTGCTTAGAACCTGGACAAAATTTGTTGTGGCTTTCTGAATTTACTGAGCTCTGTAGAATTCAAGCCCAACAAAATAGTCAAAATGCAGCTAATACTTCCATCACCTATGACCTACTAATGGGTATAGGTTCTTATGCAGATGCTTTGGTACAGATTAATTACTCCATAACAGCATTTGAGCAAATTTCTGCTGCTGCTATCAAAGCATGGGCTTCTCTCCCCAGTAAAAACTACAAGGGTGAGACCTACACAAAAATTGTACAGGGACCAAATGAACCTTTTGCTGATTTTGTGGCACGTTTGCAGACAGCTGTCATACAGGCAAATGGTGAAAATGAAGTAACAGACACTTTGGTGAGGCAACTTGCTAGAGACAATGCCAATGAGGTTTGTAGAAGGATTATACTAGGACTACGTAAGGATGCTCCTTTAGAGGAGATCATAAGACGCTGTGCCGCAATGGGCACAAATACCTTTTATAGCCAGGCTATGGTGCAGACTTCCCAAGATCCCAACATGGGGAGACAGGATCCCTTTTGGCAAGGGGTTTCCCGAGAGACTCGTCAATGCTTTCAATGCGGTAAAGTAGGCCATTTGAAAGCTCAATGTTGGCACAGAGACAGAGTGAGAAGACAGGCTGGGAGAACAAGACCCAAAACCCCATGTCCAAAATGCAACAGAGGACTCCATTGGGCCTCAGAGTGTAGACTGATTCAGGGAAACGGGATGAGGGGCCCAGCTCCAGGGCCCCAAGCAAAAAACACTTGGGGCATGATGGCAGCCGATGCCACACCCAGAGAGTGCCTCCAAGTCCAATACCCAGACATGATCAATCAGCCAGGAAGCCATCTGAGGGGAGAAAGGGATTACACAATCAGTCAGCCAGGAAGCAACATGATGGGAGAAAGGGACTACAATTAGGGAGGATGGAGTTGTATGCAGCTGGGACAACTGAGATACCCCCTGGAGAGGTGAAATCTGTTCCTCTCCAACCTATGGATCCCTTGCCTCCAGGCACAGTAGGCTTGACCATTTCACCTCCTGAGAGTACTTACAAGACAGTGTTCATTCATACACTGATGTGGGAAACTGGGGAATGTGTAGATAATATCCCAGTCACTAACACAGGGAGACAATGTGTGACTTATCAACCAGGGGAAGTAGTAGCATCGGGTTTATTGATACAGACTCCTAATAAGCAACCTGGTGACAGTCACCCATGTTCGGACTCCAAGCAGAAAAACCCAGGAATATACTGGACAGCAGCTGTGACAGCTGACCGACCTATGCTCACCATATATATAAATGGCATAGCATTAGAAGGACTGGTGGACACAGGTGCAGATCGCACAGTCATTAGAGGTGCCAACTGGCCCAGTCACTGGCCAAAGACTAAGGCAGACACCTACATGTCTGGGGTAGGAGGATCAATAGCAGCTGAAGTTAGTGCTACCCCTTTAAGATGGGTATTTGAAGGTGAAACAGGAGTTTTTACTCCTTTTATAGTTGAAAAAATCCCCATCAATCTGTGGGGAAGAGACATTTTACAACAATTAGGGTTAAAAATGAGTACTTCGGTTTTTTAGGCAGGGCTGCTGTTGAAGGCCTGCCAACACTTTCACCTGTTCCTATCCAGTGGAAAACTGATACACCTGTGTGGATAGAACAGTGGCCCTTAGATAACAATAAAATTCAGGCCTTACTAGATATAGTACAGGAACAACTTGATCAAGGACACTTACAACCTTCTCTAAGTCCTTGGAATTCCCCAGTATTTGTTGTAAAAAAGAAATCTGGAAAATGGAGGATGTTGACTGATTTAAGAAAGGTAAATGAACAGATGGAAACTATGGGAACTCTTCAACCTGGACTTCCATCTCCTACTCAGTTGCCTAGAGAATGGCCACTTTGGGTTATAGACATTAAGGATTGTTTCTATTCTATCCCTCTAGATAAGGAGGATATGAAAAGATTTGCCTTTTCAGTGCCCAGCGTTAACTTAGCTGAGCCTTATAAAAGATATGAATGGACAGTTTTGCCACAGGGAATGAAAAACAGCCCTACTATGTGTCAAATGTATGTTGCTGCTGCTCTTACTCCAGTAAGAAAAGCATTTCCAAAAGTAATGTTATTACATTACATGGATGATATATTGGGATGTGCACCTGAGGAACAAATGTTAGAAGCATGTCTACAAAAAACCATAGAAACACTAAGGAATTATAAATTGCACATAGCTCCAGAAAAGATTCAAAGACATGCTCCTTTTCAATATTTAGGATATGAAGTATATCCTAAGGTGCTTACAGTACAAAAACTCTCCTTAAGAACAGAGAAGCTAAACACCTTAAATGACTTCCAGAAATTGATAGGAGATATCCAATGGATGCGTCCCGTGCTAGGCTTGACTACCTGTCAATTGCAACCATTATATGACATTTTAAGGGGAGACAGTGCTTTAAATTCACCACGCCAGCTTACAAAAGAAGCTCAAGAGGCTTTGAGACAAGTTGAACTGGCTTTATCCAATGTGGTTGAAAGAGTCACTCAAAAACCCTTGGAAATATCAGTTTTTGCTACACAAGAGGCCCCCACAGCAGTCCTTCATCAAGGAGACAGTGTGATAGAGTGGGTGAACCTCCCAGCACAACCAGAACAAAGCCTTATTCCTTACCCAGTGCTTGTGGCTAGAATTTTATTAAAGGCCATTAAACGAGCAGTACAATTATCTGGGACAAGACCTGATAAGATATATACCTTTTATACTAATGCACAAGTTAATGTGTGCTGCGAAACCATCCCAGAGTGGCAAATTTTATTAGCCATGGCTCCAAATTTTGCACACGGGTCTCCATTAAAGATAACCAGACTGCTACATAATTGGCAATGGATTCTTGAAGAAAAGGTTTCTAAAGTTCCTCTTAAAGGACCAACTATCTTTACAGATGCATCCAAACATAATATTTGCGCTGTGTATTCTCGTGACTTAACTATAAAGAGAGTAATCAGAACTCCTTTTCAGTCCACTCAGCAGAATGAATTGTATGCAATCATTCTAGCTCTTGCTTATTATCCGGGAGACATAAATATAATATCTGATTCAGCCTATTCAGTAGGTGTGGCACAAAGAATTGCCACAGCCCAAATAAAATTTGTAGCCTCCAATATATATCAGCTCTTTAAAGAGCTTCAAGAGCAAGTGAGAAAGCATCCAGGTAAGATTTATATTTTGCATGTCCATTCCCATAGTGGACTTCCAGGTCCTATTTTTGATGGTAATTCAAAGGCAGATAGCCTTCTAACCATGCTGGCCAGTACTCCTTTATTTCAAGAAGCACAAGAGTCTCATTCTAAATATCATCAGGCTGCCCGAGCTTTACGTTTGCAGTTTGGAATAACAAGAGAAGAAGCTAGGAGCATAGTAAAAGCCTGTACAGCTTGCCTTCCTTTCCATGCTCCTACACTCCCTCCAGGGAAGAACCCTCGTGGTTTGAGACCTAATGAAATTTGGCAAATGGATGTGACCCATTATAAATCTTTTGGTCGTCTATCTTTTATCCATGTCGTGGTAGACACCTTTTCAGGATTCACATTTGCAATACCAGCAGCAAAAGAGACAGCCCGAGTGGTCACTGAATTCCTTATACAAGCATTTGCAATTATGGGCGTGCCACAAGCAATAAAAACAGACAATGGACCTGCATATACATCTAAACATTTTACACACTTTTGTGCACAGTATAAGATTTTACACACCACGGGCATACCCTTTAATCCTCAAGGGCAGGCAATAGTAGAGAGAAGAAACAGAGATATTAAGACACTCCTCCAAAAACAAAAGAAAGGGGGAGCCACGGGTAACCCTAGAGAACTTCTAAATTTAGTTCTCTATACCATTAATTTTTTAATTTTTGACAAAGATGCACTGGCTCCAGCAGACAGGTTTTATAACTCACCGGAAGGGCAGTGTCCAGTGCGAGCAGCTCCACTGTCTTTAGATAATCGCCAAGTGATGTGGAGAGACCCACAAAGTGGTGAATGGAAGGGACCAGATAGGTTAACTGCTTGGGGGAGAGGGTTTGCTTGTATCTCTACAGATGGAGAAGGAATCAGATGGGTGCCAACGAGCCGTATTCGCCTTGTCCATCGGAGAGAGACAGAGCAGACCCTTGAAACGAAGGAGAAGGCCCAAGAAACATCGGGTGGTTCCGTTGCTGACTGTGCCCACCACTGAAAGAACCTGGCAGTTATGGCGTTTGACCCATGGACATCAAAAACTGTTGGACTTGAAAATCCTCAGAAATCATTGGATTCTCTGAGATATCATAAGACTATTGTAGGACTGAAAGTCCTCAGGAATCATTGGATTCTCTGAGGCATCATAAGACTGTTGCTGGACTTCAAAAACTTGTGGGGATCATTGGATTCCCTAACATATAAAAAGACTGATGTGGGATTTCAAAAACTTGTGGGGATCATTGGATTCCCTAACAGTGAAGCAATGGACAATAGATTGGTTTTGGACTATTTCTTGGTTGCTGAAGAAGGGGTATGTGTGTCTGGTGTCTACATACCCTCCTTCTAGGACTTCTGGAAATCTCTTACAATACCATGTTGATTTATATTGTTTGTTATGTCACTATTTGCATGTACAATTCCTGTTTGTTACACCACATCGAGTCTGCACTGATTGTGGGGAGAGTCACCACTAATAGCCTCTGCGTTATTGCTATGTGCTTGTGTAATAACTCCCATGCTGATGGGTTTGTGCATACTTGTCTCTAATAAGGCCCTTCAATCCAGAAACCCGCTAGCAAATCCCCACTTCTCTTTGGTGCTTCTCATCTCCCTTCCTGAGATGTCAGGGAGGGCGTGATTATCTCCTTTTTAGTGCTTTCATCTCCCCTCCTGAGAAGTCAGGGGGGGCGTGATCACGTCCTTTTTGGGGTTCTCATCTCCCTGAAAGGTCAGGGATGGCGCGACCTCCTGTGGTCTAAAACAAAAGAAAGCGGGAGATGTAAAGGGCTAGAACTGAGCAATGCACTTGGATGATGAAGCACGTGAGACTAATTGCCAATTGGACGGTTCCCTATTAACTTGTTTAAGGTTGACCCTCCCCAGCTGTTCTGTAATGACTTGATTGGTGAGACAAAGAGAGGGAAGTGACTTGTGTGGGAGGAGCAAGAGAAACTTGGGTGGTGGAACTCACGCTCACTTGCACTCGTGACCGGGCATTGGAGGCGAAGGTAAAGATCGAGAATAAAGACGTTTAGTGATCCTGACTCTTGCTGATTTCTGGAAAGATAGAGTTCCAGCATATATATATATATAAATTTGTATATACTTATACACACACATATATATATATACTATATATTAGTCAGATTTAAACTAAATTAGGTTACATTTAAACACATATAATTTTTGTGCTATATATACTCTATATTATTTGGATGTATATATATATATATATATATATATATATATACACATACATGTGTGCATATATAAATATGCATATATTTATATATGTAATATATACTATACATTATGTGAATATGTGTATACATTCACACACACATATATATGAATGTGTGTATATTTATACACACATCTAATATATATGCTATATTTGCTCTATTATGTGGCTGTATGCATATAAATATACATGCATATATATATATATTTGTGTGTATATGTTGTGTATATATTTATACTCACATATATACACTATATATACTATACTGTATATTATGTGAGTATATGTGTATATGTATATATACATGTGTATATATATATGTATTATATATATATATATATATATTAATACACACACACTTATATATGACCACAGTCAATGGTCTTGTTCTGCATATTTGAAATATTGAAGTCTAAATCACCAACTGCCAGAAATCTAAAAACATTCCTGAGCTCTTTCAGGCAATTCAGAGTACCTTGTAAGAGTCAAGCCTTTTTTTTTTTTTAATTGACTAATAGAAAGGATTATGAAACAAACCCTTTGTCTCCTCAAAGGAAGGTTAAATATTGGCCCTGATCCATGACTTTGTTAATCATTCCCAATTTCCTTATCAAGTTCGTACCTGAAATGACCTCTTTCCACTAAATGGAAAAGATTTCTTAAGACAAAGAAAGAATATTGGGTATTGTCTTTGTTGTGAAGATCAAGTGAAAAAAATGCTCAATATAATGTCTGGCATATAGTAGGAGCTATATAAATGCTAACTTTTATTAGAAAGACGAGTTCAAATGTGGTTTCAGTCACTTACTAGATGTGTGACCTTTGGCTACCATTTGCCTCAGTTTCCTCAAGTGTAAAACTGTAAAAAAAAAAACAAAAAAAAAAAACACCAATTTCTCAATAATGTTGTGAGGATCAAGTGAGATTGTATCTGTAAAAAAACAAAAATGCTCAGCATGATGCCTGGCACATATAAATGTTCATGTCCTTCCTATTCTAGGGTCTGGAGCTATATTTGGATTGCATAAATGAATTGTTTGACTTGAGAAAGAGACCTCTGTGTGTGTGTGTGTGTGTGTGTGTGTGTGTGTGTGTGTGTGTGTGTGCTGAATAACACCATTGGAGTTCCACCTAATAGCCCAAAATAAACAAGACCATTTGATGCTGTGAAAGATAATGTGGCAGAATCTGTTCTCAAGTCCTGTCTCTGACACTCAACTACTTCACTTGGCCACAGTTTTCTCCTTTATATGTAGTTATATATATCTTGTTATATGTAATATAGATCTTGTTATGTATAACCGGACTGGGCCTCCCTAGGACCTTTCCAAATCCATGAACTTATTAGCCAACTCACCAGTTAGTTAGTTATAGTTCTGGTATAAATAGTAATGAAAATTTGTTAATTTAAATCTGAGAACAAACGAAGGATTCTCTTAAAAAGTTAGAAAGTGAATGGATGCCCGTCAGTTGGGGAATGAGAATAATTTATGATATATGAATGTAATGGAATGCTATTGTTCTATAAGAATGATGAACAGGTTGATTTCAGAAAAGCCTGGAAGTGCATGAACTGAAGCTGAGTGATGTGAGCAGAAGCAGGTGAAAATTGTACATGATTATGTGATGATCTTCTCAGCAATTCAGTAATCCAAGGCTATTCCATAAACTTTGGATGGAAATGCCATCCACATCTAGAGAAAAAACTATGAAAACTGAATATGTATCAGAGCATAATATTTTCACCTTTTTTTCTTGTTTTTTTTTTTCTTATGGTTTTTCTTTTTTTGCTCTAATTTTTCTCTCCCAACATGATTTATGTGGAAATATGTCAAAAATAAATATACGTCTATAACCTAGATTATTTTGCTTCCTAGTGTGGGGAGAGGAGTTAAAAGAGGAAGGGAGAAAAAAAATTGAAACTCAAAATCTTACCAAAATGAATATTGAAAATCATTTTTTACATACAATTGAGAAAATAAGGTACTAATAAAATAAAATTTAAAAAATAAATAGTAACTGCCTTCAGGAATAGTTGCAAAAATTATTTTTGTTTGACTTTGCTCTGGTTTATGGAAATTTGTTTATTTATGCAGTACAATGTCCTGGTATTACAAGGTGTTTAAAATCTTTAAGCCATGGATTTAGATCTAGGAGAGAGTTTAGAGGTTATGCCATCCAACCTTCCCACCCTCATAGTTTAGATGAGGAAACTAGGGCCCAGAGATGATTTGAACCCGGGTCTTTCACTTCAAAATCCATTGGTCATTGATTGGTTTCTCTTGTATCCCCATATCCTTTTCACCAGAAGAAGATCAAAAATATCGAAGGCCTGGCCCCACTGAAAGGCCATTACTTGCAGATTTCTTCTTCTGTCCTTTTGTTCTCACTTCTTCAACATTGCTTCCCCCTCTCCCCCAGCAAAATGAGCTTCCCTGTTCATGGGCAGCATGCAGACTGCTTCTTCTATATGGAGGACATCATTTATCCCAAGGTTTCAACTGAATTCCTTATAGGAACATCATATGGAATGGTAAGCTGCATTGCATTTTCAGGGTACTTGACATATCCCCACATTGGAGAGATTTTAGTAGAATATAAACTCCATAAAGGCAGGGGCTTTTTTGTTTTTAATCTATAAACCCCTAGGTCCAAGCATAGCCCCTTGTATGTTTAATGAATGTTTTTAAATTGCCTTGAATGTGTATCCTTATTTTGTACATTTTCAACCTAAAGCCATAGGTTTCACTTGTTATGTTGTTTTGGTTCTTTTCCTGGTGATTATCTGCCATAACTGACTGATCTTCTTTTTGGATTTTCTCTTTCTTATGTTGAACTTGATATTTTCTCTGATACTAGGCTTGTCAGATCTTTGTGGGGAGTTTTTGTTCCTTCCTCTTTCCTTTTCAGTTTAAATTCTGCTTTTCACAATGTTCCAGATTATTTATTATATTTATTTATGTAATATAAATACATTTTTTTTATCATTTTTATGAACAAAAAGATCATCATTTCAATATTGTAGACTCTGGTCCAAAACTCCAAATCCCATTTTCAGATACCACCTTATCTAGTTGTTCACTTCCATCTTCTACTTTTGTCTCCTCCCACCTCTACTCATTAGGAGCAATGAAAACAACCCCTTTCTCCCTAATTTTTTGCCCAGGACTTTAGAATCTTGGCCAGTACTTTCTAGCTTCCTTATGAATTATCGTTTATTCCTTCTATGAACCAACATAAATGAGAGTGGTTGTCAGCTCTGACAATTGTAGTCAGATTTTGAGCATTTCTTAAGAGATGTTCTGATACATTATAGATATTATACCTTTCTTTGGAAAGACAACAGACTTCTGTTGGGGGATTCTAAAACTTATTGATATCAATAATTTATAACCACACTAAGACTTTGGTGATCCCTTGTTTATATTTATTTTCAAGGTCTAGAAGTAGTTTCAGTGCTTTTATTTGTTGGCCAATAAACATTTATTAAGCCTCTACTAAGTGCTAGGCTAGACACTAGGGTTACAAAGAAAAAGGATACTATCTGCCTTGAAAGAAGTTACAATATAATGGAGGAGACAAAGCACTCTATTTTAAACTTACACACCTAGTTTGGAGTTTCTGGAAATTACAGAAAGAGATCTGATTGCAGATTGGGTTGATATGTTGTTGGATTGAATTATCCATTTAAGAAGGGCGTGAAAGATGTTTAACCTATATTGGATTACTTGCTGTCTTGGAGAGGGGGAAGGGGTAGGGGAGAGGGAGAAAAATTTGGAACACAAGGTTTTGCAAAAGTGAATAATGAAGGTTCATGTATTTGGGAAAATATTAATTTTTCTTTACAAAAAGGCAGTATAGCATAATGGATAGGAAGATCTTGTCTTATCTCTGATATATTGAAATAACAGAGTAGATAAAATTTGGGACTCAAGATTCAAAAACCCTGGAGTTTATGATACAAATAAGATAATTTCTACAATTCTTGAGAAAAACAACTTCGAAAGACTGTACAACTCTGATCACAGCAAAAAATCCCTACTTCAGTGACTGAAGATAAAATACATTATGAACTTAAAATTCACAGAAAGACGGAGATTTGGTGCATGGCTGGGTGCCTTTATTTTACTGAACCAGGCACATTTATATGTGTTTATTTTTTATTTTGTAGTTGTTGCTCATCGGAGCAAGTGTGAGGGATAGATTATAAATGCATGCAGAAATAGACTTCAAAAAAAAAAAAAAAAAAAAAAAGAAAATCTGAGTTCCAATCCTGCTTTGGTCATTATTAGCTCTGTGACTTTGGGCAAGTCACATGGTCTTTCTCAGCCACAGATTTCTCAAAAATGAGGATATATTAACATCTATTTCACAAGGGTGTTGTAGGAATAATATGAGAAAACATTTGTAAAGTGCTTTCCAAATCTTAAGATGCTACATAAGTGTTTGCTATTACAATACATAGATTTCATGTTAGATAATATGACATATAAACATGAGCTCTTCTACAAATTAGCTATGGGACTATGTGCAAATGATTTAATTTCTCAGTTGTTGAATTGCCTTCTTAGAGGGGATTTTCATAACTAGAGTTCTTTACAACAATGAAATCACAGGTCCCAAGCTACCCAGCCCTTAAAAATACAAGCAAATCACTAGCAATACAAGATGAAAAGCCAACAATTGCTTCCCACTCCCACCTCCACACCCTGAGGCAATTGGGGTTAAGTGACTTGCCCAGGGTCCCACAGCTAGGAAGTGTTAGGTTTCTGAGGTCATATTTGAACTCAGGTCCTTCTGACTTCACAGGGTTGGTATTCTATCCACTGCACTAACTAGCTGGCCCTAACAATTCCTATTTTCAATGAGTTTACATTCCACTTGGGGATGGAACTTAGTGGGAACTGAATAGTTATGTACTTGTGGGATAGTTAGGTGCTGCCATAATGCACAGAATACTGGCCCCCAAATCAGAAAATCCCATTTTACTGAGAGTTCAAATCTGACCTCAGATACTTTTTAGATGTGTGATCCTATACAAGTCACTTAATCCTATTTTCTCATCTGTAAAATTGGCCAAGAAAATTCCAAATGGGTTCACAAAGAGTTGGATACAACTGAAAATGACTTAACCACGCAGCTAAATATATCATGAGATTCTGATGTGATGAGGATAAGGAGAGAACTAGAAATCTTTATCTTGGGAAATTTAAAGAGAGAGAGCTTACTTTTAGCTGAAATTTTGATTAAAAATCGAATCCAGGAAATGTCTACAGAGAACTTTATGGGCTTGTGAGAAAAGCAGGGAATCAAGCCCAGGATGCAGCCACCCAATGGAAAACCCAACTATACCAATTGATAAAAGCGTTTGGTAGTCTCACTTTTTTTTGTAAATCTGATTTGGCCAGGTACAGAGGTTGGATCACAAAAGCCTCTGAAGTCATTTTTGACCTCCTAATTTTAATACTTACTATTTTCTTTTACTCTCCTTTTCGAAAATGGTCACAGAAGAAAGGTCATGAGAGAATTCCTTTAGATTCCTGACCAAAATACCAAATTTAAAAAATAAATAAATAAATAAAAAGTTTGGATATAAGTCAAGTTGACAATGAGCACAATGGTTAGACCTATTAAATGGTGTTTTAGTAACTACTCGATTTCCAATTTCTGAGCTTTTTTTCTGCTTTTTTTCTTTGTGATGTCAGAGAAGTTTTCTTGGATCTTTACAACAATTGACCTGATCTGATCACATGTAATACCAATACCAATACAGTGGTGAATCTGTACCTTATACTTTTCATAGACAATTGGAAGACTACCCAAAGGCCAGGAGTTCAATAAAAATTAAAAGGGCAAATTCAGCCTGGAGAGACTTACATGAACTGATGCTAAGTGAAATGAGCAGAACCAGGAGTTCATTTTACATGGCAACAAGATTATACGATGATTAATTCTGATGGACGTGGCTTTCTTCAACAATGAGATGGTTCAGACCAGTTCCAATTGTTCAGTGATGAAGAGAGCCATGTGCACCCAGAGAGAGGACTGTGGGAACTGAGTGTGGTTCGCAACATAGCATTTTCACTCTTTCTGTTGTTGTTTCCTTGCATTTTGTTTTCTTTCTCATTTTTTTCCCGGTTTGATTTAATTTTTCTTGTGCAGAAAGATAATATAAATATGTATGTATATATTGGATTTAACATAAATTTCTACCATGTTTAACATATATTGGACTACTTTCCATCTAGGGAAGGGAGTGAGAGAAGGGGAAGAAAAATTGGAACACAAGGTTTTGCAAGGGCAAATGTTGAAGAATTATCCATGCATATGTTTTAAAAAATAGATTTAATAAAAATAAAAGTAAAAAAAAGGGAGGGGCAAGCTCATTGAAACACTGCACCCAGATATGTCATAAACCATATGGAGACAGACAGCCATCATTAAGGAATTAGCCAGATCTTCTACCAGAAAGAAAGAAAGAAATGAGCTAGAGATCACTGCTGACATGTCCCATAGGAACACATAAATATGAATGCTTCCAAGGACAAAATAATGCCCACCAATGGATGCTCTACACCACAATTCTGCAAATGGAGAAAACTTTAGATAGAAAACTGGATAGCATTTACATAGCACCTTAAGGTGACACAATATCTCATCTTGATGATCACAACATCCATCACAATCTCAAAATATTTAATCACAAATTGATCAGCACAAGATAGGTGCTATTATTATCCTTATTTTACAGATGAGAATTAAGTTGTAAAAGTCACACATTTCCATGTCTAGATTCTGAGCTTTTCATTTTTAAAGACTTTGGTTAACTCCAGACCAAAACAAACATTTGTAGAATGTCATTAACCTTGGGAAGGGCTGAATTGTGTTTTCTAATAACGAATATATCACAAATTTGAAAGTTATCATGGCACACTTATACTCACTTACACACACAGACACACTTACATATACACATCAGTATTCATTAGCTTTCCATTCCCATTTTATTTGTAGGGTAAATTCAACTTGTGTGTGACATTTAAAGCCTATTCATCATAATCTGGTTCTCGCTTATTTTTCCAAAAATATTTCATATATCTGTCCTTTCTCAATGTTATTTCCCATACAAATTGACCACTTGCCCTTTCCTGAACTTAGCATTAGATCTCCAGCCTCCCACCTTAGCCTTGACTTCCATTTCTGGAATGTCCTCTGTCCACCTCTTAGACATCTTGCCTTCCTCCAAGGCTTATCTCAAGCTTTTCCTATGTAAACTTTTTTTAGTGGCTGTCTGGTAGAGTAGAAGGGTAGGACAAGGGGTACTTGGAGTCAAGGGTTAAATCTGTCTCTGATATAGCTATATGATCCATTCACCATTTAATAGAACCATTATTTCCTTGGTACCTATCTCTTACCAAGCAAAGACAGATCTCAGTCTTCTTCTGGTAGGAGCTCCCATACAATGGATGAAATAACAGATTAATACTATATCCATTGATAGTAACAACAATAACAGCATTTATAGGATGTGTAAAATTTGCAAAGCACTTTATTTATGTTATTTCATTTGATCCTGGAAACAACATTGTAAAGGACATGTGATTATTAGGTCCATTTTACAAATGAGGAACTGAGGCAGATTTGCCAGGACTCATAGAGTTTTAAGGTTTTTAAAATACTTTACATATGTTATCTTATTGGATCATCCCAACCACCTTATGAAGACTAGATGACATTATTAATCCCATATATATATATATGAGGAAACTGAGTCAGAGAGAGATTGTCAGCTGATCATATACCTAGCAAACATTGAGATGGTATTTGAACCTGAGTCTTCTTCACTCCAAATCTAATGCTTTATCCTTTACACCCACCAGCTGCTTAAACTCCATGTAACTCCATGGCCTTCCCCAGTATTTAATGAACTATTGTTACAATTTAAATCTCCTGCATTGAATGGAATCAAAGGTAGAGGAGCCTGTCTTTGATAATGTAACTGCCAAAGTAATATTCAAAGGCCAATCTAGCCATTCTGGACAGCTGCCATATATGGTGGCAGTTTAGTGGACCTAGTCATAGAAACTGGATTCCCAGTGACCCTGTATTTGGAATTCTCGTATTGTGAACATCAACAGATGTTCAGCCAGGAGCAGCATGTTTCTGATGGCAGAAGGCTCCATAAGCAGACACCCAAAGAAGCCTGGGAGAGACTGCATTGCAGAGGGACCCCTGCATGCTGAACAAAGACTGCCTGACACTGGATTTATTCTTTTTTTTTTTTTTTTTTTCCCTGAGAGAAAAGGAAAGGGAGGTACAAACAATGAGAAGAAATAGATAAGCACTACAAGTGGGTGATTGAGTAGAGGTTCTGGGGAATAATTAAGGATAAGAAGGAATACTGAGAGAAAGAGGGAGGATGAAGCACACAAAGGTAGAAAGAGCTAAGTGAATAAGCATGGAGACTTCAGGCATTTTGTGCATTAGGTACAAATAAATAGTAGCCTGGGCAGCTAGCTGGTGCAGTGGATAAAATAGGGGACCTAGAGTCAAGAACTCTCATCTTCCTGAATTCTGGGCAGCTCACTTTACCCTGTTTGCCTCAGTTTCCTCATTTGTAAAATAATCTGGAGAAAGAAATGCAAATCATTCCAGTATCTCTGCCAAGAAAATCCCAAAATGGTTTATGAAGAGTTGGAGGGGAAAATGTCTGGGAAAAAGTACAGTAAACACTCACAAGTCTTCTTACTTCTAAGATTAGCTGGATCTTTTTTTTTTTTTTTTTTTTTTTGAGGCTGGGGTTAAGTGACTTGCCCAGGGTCACACAGCTAGGTTAGCTGGATCTTTATGTTATTAATTAGACAATAGATTAAAAACTGAAAGTGACCTTAGTTTTGTCATTTTATTTACTTAAGAAGAAAGCAAGATTCAATAAGGGAAAGTAACTTGCCTGAGGTTATACAAGTTTTAAATGGAAGAGCTGGGATTTGAATGCAGGTAAAAAGGATTATAGATTTGGAACTGAAAGGGACCTACTTTAGAGGCCATCAAGTAAAATACTCAAATTTAACTTGTGGAGGGAATGAGGGGGAGTGTTAACAAAAGGCTAAACTCACAAAGGTAGTAAATGGCCCACTTAAACCAGGTCCTGTAGCACCTTGCCCTTCTGTTGTATTCTTTGCTCTTTGAATTGTACCACCCAGTCTTTCCCTCTCCTTCATCTATAATCCTATGGTCTATTGATGATCTTGGGGAAGGGGTGGGTTAATTTGCATTTGTTCAGAGGTGGTAGGTAAGCACTTCTAAGGAACACTTTATTTTTTCTATATTGTATTATCATTCATATTCATTTATTTCTACAAATGGGTTTTGTTTGTCCTTCTTTCTCAAAAAGGACTGTGACATCAGGAAGGGGATGCCATGACGTGCAAGTTAATTGGATTGAAGTGAGGGAGGGCTGGGCAAAGTCATCTGCTTCATTTTCCCCTCCAGAGCCATCTGGGTTCAGTGGTCAACCATAGATCAGGACAAATAGAGGGAGATGGCTCTGGTTGCAGTGGAAGACTTTGGCCTTTTTAAGCTAAGATCTCCGTTTGAAGCAATGCCCAGTTATTAAGGCTAGGTAAGAAATGAGGCGAGAAAAAAGCTTCTTTTACCTAGTCAAAAACAAACAAACAAAAAAAAATCAGTCTGGGCAGGGAAGACCCTCTGTGTTTCTGGCTCAACAGAACAATTGCTATAAATTTCACTCTGAGTCAATCAGGACCCAAAAAAATGACCAAGTGGGACTTGATCCGGGAACTATTGTTGGTCAATCAGTGAAGTGGAATGAATTGAGTTTAAGATTTAGTTCTAGCTGGTAAATCATTAAAAAAAAAAAAAATAGGTTTCAGTAATCAAAATTTACATTCAAACACCAGCAGTTGAGAATATGATACCTTATGTGGACTGAGGGAAGAGAAAAAAAAAAAAAAAAAGGAAAAGAAAGGAAAGGAAAGGAAAGAAAAAAAGAAAAGAAAGGAAAAAGGAAAGGAGAGGAGAGGAAAAGAGAGGAAAGGGAAAGGAAAAATAAAAAGAAAGAAAAGGAAAATAAAAAGGAAAGAAAATGAAAGGAAAAAGGAAAAGAAAGGGAAAAAAAGGAAAAAAGAAAGGGAAAGAGGAAAGGAAAGGAAAGAAAAAAAGAAAAGAAAGGAAAAAGGAAAGGAGAGGAGAGGAAAAGAGAGGAAAGGGAAAGGAAAAATAAAAAGAAAGAAAAGGAAAATAAAAAGGAAAGAAAATGAAAGGAAAAAGGAAAAGAAAGGGAAAAAAAAGGAAAAAAGAAAGGGAAAAAGGAAAGGAAAGGAAAAAAGAAAGAAAAGGAAAAGAGATAATATTGCCCAAGAGGCCAGTTCCAGTTGGTTGTCCAGTTGGGCAGCTCCTATTCTTACTCACAGAGGTTGTTGTTTGTCTTTCTTGAAAAGTACCATAATAGGGAGGAGATGCGATGATATATAAGTGAAGTGTTGAGTTTTGATTCTAGATTTCCCATGAAGAGAAGGTACCCTGGAAGAACAGAAGGGAGAGGGATGAGCATTCCAGCTTCATTCAGGTCTCAGCTTTGCCATTGCTTAAATGTCTTGACCACAAGAAGGTAAATGTAATCCTTCCAGGTCTCAGTTTCTTCAAGACAGGAGAATTGAAGAGATGACCTCTCCTTCCAGCTCCCAAACCTTTAAGTATAAATATAATTTATAAATAAAAGTTTCCTTTTAATGCCTTGTAAGCTTGGCTTGTTCTTTGCCACAGAAACCAGCAGATGGCAGTGTCCTACAAAGATTTATATTCTATCACCACTTCCAGAAGGCTGTCTGTCTTAAAAACCATCCCAGTGTTTCCAAAAAAAAAAAAAAAAAAAAGTACCAATGGCTCTCTCCACAAGGATGTGCAGTGCCCTTAAACAGTGGGATAATTGCACTCAGTATTATTAAAAAATTTAAATAACAATATGGATTGGTATCTCAATAGTAGTATCCAATGAATTTTGGGAAACACTTTAGTTATAACAGGACAATGAAATGAATTTAAAATAATGTTAAATCAAACTAGTTTTGCTAAATCAAACTAGGATTTCTTGTAAAAAAAATTTTAAAATCAAACAAATACAGACTTAACAGAGTAGATTAATATCAGCACAGCTGGATCCTGGCCAAATTCTTTATCCTTTTTCCATGAAAATTTGGGGACTGCATTTGTATCCCTGAGCTCCCATGTATGAGTTTCAGCCTTCTCTTTCTTTGATTCCAGACTACCATGACAATGCCCAACCATTTCCCAATCATGCAACTGCATATATACCTCCCCTTCTGGCTGTTCTGTATGAATTATCTGCAGCCTTAGAATAAAAGGTCCTTGAGAGAATGAGCTATGTTGTTTACTGTAGTTATACCCAGAGCTTAGTATGTAATACTTAGCAAATATTTTTCCATCCATCCATTCAAAAAATTTTGCAACATTTAACTGTTTACTTGCCATCAGTTTGAAGCACTTGAGCTTATATATAAAGAGGTCTTCCTGTTGTCTAAATTACTCCTCATTTATGATGGAAACATTCATTAGTCCAAGGTGCAAGAGTAATGGTTAGATAGTCCTGTGTCTGAAAAAAAAAAAAAAAAAAAAAGATCTGGAGATGTTAACGAACTAGAAGTTTGATGGGAGTCAACATTGTAATATGGTAGTACAACAAACAAACAAAAATCTAATGCCGTATTAGACTGAGATGAAGAAGCAGTACTTGGCCCTAGTCAACTACATCTTGAAGCAATACTATATTCAGTTCTGAACATCAAAATTTAGAGGAGACACTGATAAGTTGGAGAGGTTCTAGAGGAGAGCATTCATATACATGCAAAGAGATAATATCAAATGAGGATTAGTTGAAAGAATATTTAGGGGCAGCTAGGTGGATAGCTCACCAGTCCTGAATTCAGGAGGACCTGAGTTCAAATGTAGCCTCAGACACTTAATACTCCCTAGCTGTGTGACCCTGGGCAAGTCACTTAACCCCAATTGCCTCAGAGGGAAAAAAGAAAAAATAACTTATAGAAGAGAAGAATGGGGATGAGGGATAGGCTTGGGGATGATCGCTATCTTCAAGTATTTAATTTGAAGATTGACTTGTTCTTTTCTTTCCAGGTGCCAGATTTTGATGCAGTAGTTGAAAGGGACAAAGAGGCAACTTTAGTCTTGATGAAAAGGAAAAGATTCCTACCAAATGGAGCTATATCTATATATTTACATCTGTTTCTATAATCTATACACATATCTTTCTCTCTCTCTCTCTCTCTCTCTCTCTCTCTCTCTCTCTCTCTCTCTCTCTCTCTCTCTCTCTCTCTCTCTCTCTCTCTCTCTCTCTCCCTCTCCCTCTCTCTCTCTCTCTCTCTCTCTCTAAGAAGTTGGTGAGAAGGAGCTTCCAATCAAACCCACTGTAAGGACCTGGAAACGCTTGAGTCAGTATGGGTGTCCAAAGGATTTGCATGGCCATGATTTATCTGCAGCCCCTTGGGCTGCAGACTCATCCATCTTCAATATGTACAGAGCATACATATCTCTATCAAGAGACAGACAGACAGACAGATAGACAGATATAGATAGATGATAGAGATATAAAAAGATACTAATAGATACATATAGATTATAGAGATACAAAAAGATACAAATAGATACAGATAGATGATAGAGATACAAATACAGATAGATAGATACAAATAGATACAGATAGATAGACAGATAATGATTTATCACAAGAACTGGTGGATTCTGAAAAAGGACCATCCAAGATGCTGGAGAGGGAGAGATCATGGCAGTTTAGCTCCCTCCGGTACCTCTGCACTATTCAACCTCATTTACTACCATTCAACTCCAGAGGACAGGGGAATCTTCACCTCAGCCATCACCGCAAGATGCAAGACGTCCACGATTTCCAAAGAACTGAATCTCACTGTGCTCCCTGGGGAGGAGCTCCACACAAGTGCTTCTCACTTTCACTGTAATCTCCTGTGCGACCACGAGGTGGCGCAGCGTGGACAGCAGTCACCAAGACCCAGACCTAAATTCAACTATTATTTTAAATACTTCCTAAGGCGTGATTCTGAGCGGGTCCCTTAACCTCTGAGTACTTTTTCCTGCGCTGTAACCTGGGGGAGGGAGAGTCATGTACCTCCCTGCTAGGATTATTATGAAAACCGTGAGAGTGGATATTTGTAAAGCTCTTGCAGACCTTAAAACACTGTATAAGTGCTAGATAGACTGCTGCTGATGATCCTTTCCTGTATCAGTGCTCCGGGTTAAGGACTTTGTGAATGACGCGGATCTGGGAAGTGTAAGGGAAACTGCCGGCTGGAGTTTTTAATAAGAGCAGATCCTTACATGGGCTGAGCCCGTTAGATCTCGGGGAATGATGCAGTCGTGGCCCGTTCCGATCTGAGCTGCGTTCCCTCCCCCAGCAGCCAATGGGCAGAGCCCGGGCCGGTTCTTCCTTTCGTGCCGCGTGACGATCACTCACCCTTCCCCCACACCTCACCCGCCCCACGGCTGCACTTGTAACCCGCTTTCCCTCAGCACCTTCCTCCGCCGGGGCTTAAGTTTGGTTTTGAAAATCACCCTGGTTAACTGCGAGCTCTGCACATCCCAGCCCTAATATGAAACCTGCTCTTTGGCTAGCTGACCCAGAAAGTCCCAGCCGCCCCGCGCTTCCCAGAAGGTGTAGGGGACTCAGACAAAAAGGTTATTTTGTGATCTCTAGTTTTTAGGGTGGCGCTGTTCTTTTAAGTACTCATGTGTAATGTTGGACAGGAGCACCAACCCTGAAGTCAGGAGGACCTGAGTTCAAATTTGATCTCAGACACTTAACACTGCCTGGCTGTGTGACCCTGTGCAAGTCACTTAACTCTGCCTCAGGGGGGAAAAGTTTTTTACCTTAGAGATTTCCATCTATGTGATCCTACACCTCATTTGATCTTTCTGTACCTCTCTTCTCTTCTTTTCTTTCTTTCTTTCTTTCTTTCTTTTCTTTCTTTCTTCTTTCTTTCTTTCTTTTCTTTCTGTCTTTCTTTTCTTTCTTTCTTTCTTTCTTTCTTTCTTTCTTTCTTTCTTTCTTTCTTTCTTTCTTTCTTTCTTTCTTTTTCCTGAGGCTGGTATTAAGTGACTTGCCCAGGGTCACACAGCTAGGACGTGTTAAGTGTCTGAGATCAGATTTGAACTCGGTCCTCCTGAATTCAAGGCTGGTGCTCTATCCACTGCGTCACCTAGCTGCCCCTGTACCTCAGTTTCTTTATCTGTAAAATGAGGACATCAAACTTACTGGCTTCCACAGTCACCTTAAAATTTTTTTTTAAATTCTGAAAATCATCACTTAAAAGGAAATTGGAAGACATTGACCTATTATTGGACAGGGCCTTGAAGTGAAAGAGGCAAACTTGGCAAAAGGTTTCAAATGGAAGAGTGCCAGTTTTTATTTTAGGTAAGCTGTTTGTTGGTGAGAAGGGCTTCCAATCAAACCCATTGTCAAGGACTTGGAAACACTTGAGTCAGCATGGTTATGATTTACATGGCCATGATTTATCTGCAGCCCAAGCTCCAGCCTCATCCCAACTCCAATGTGTACAGAGGATGGAAACCAAGCTCTATGGGGATTCTCACAATTCATGTCAAGCCAAGTCAACCTCAGAATAGAGATACAAGGACAGGAAATGTGAGTGGGGAACCTCATGGTTTCATTTGGGGAGGGCTGCATATGGAACATTTGCAATGGAATCCAACTGCACATTTTTCCTCTCACACTTCAATTGAGGAATTTTAGAACTGTCGTGGACCTTAGAGACAGAGACCACCCCAAGTGATGATCACCTTACAACATCTCAAGGAAGTGGCCATCTGTTCCTCTCTTGGATACTCCCAAAGATGGGGAGCACACTCTCAAGAGAAATCTTTATTTTGTTTAAAACTGGGTTAATGGAACACTAAGTTGGAAGGATAGAATTGTACAAATCTGTAATTGAGAATCATTTTATTTAAAAAAAATTTAATTATAGCTTTTTTTATTTTCAAAATACATGCAGAGATAGTTTTCAACATTCACTCTTGTAAAACCTTGTGTTCCAAGTTTTTCTCCCTACCTTCCCCCACCCCCTCCCCTAGACAGCAAGTCATCCAAAGCAGAAAATAAGGACAGCTAGATGGTACAATGAATAGAGTACCAGCACTGGAGTCAAGAGGACCTGAGTTCAAATCTAGCCCCAGACACCTAACATCTATTAGCTGTGTGACCCTGGGCAAGTCACTAAACGCCAATCGCTTTACAAAAAATAATATTAATAAAATGTGTGAAATAAAATACATGTATTACAAAGGAAAACAATTATATTGCTAGGAATATGTGACTTCTTCCTCTTACAAGTTCATGGGCCCCATGAAATCTGCCTATTGTGGACCCCTGCTCTTAGGCTACAAATTTCATAGCAATAGTAGTCTTAATCTTCCCTGAAGTTCATGCTATCCCCCTTTATCAACTCCATGCTCATCAAATGTCCAGTGGACTGACAAACAGAACTTATTCAATCCACATCTTATTTCCTGCAGTTTTAATTCATTTTTCCAAAGCACTTGATAAATATCTGAAGGACAGAAAGTCTTCTAATCTTGCTGACAAATATATATCTCCTTCTTTCAAGGGCTACAGATTCTCTGCAATCATCACTAGATTTTGTGCTATAGAAGGATCCTCTAAATTGACCTCGAGGTCAGCACTAAGGAGGCAACTATAACAATTTGCTACTTGAAAAGGCTCCTGGGGGAAGGAGAGTGTTTCTAGAACTAGATATAAAACCCTTAAGCACAGGGATCACATATCACCTTTGAACCTTAGTTTCCTCATCTGAAAATAAGGTTAATGATAATGAGCAGTTTGGTGGTACAAACTACTGGGTCTGGAGTTGGAAGCTTCATCTTGTGAGTTCAAATCCAGATACTACTTGTATGATAGCCCTTTTTGCTTCAGTTTCCTCATCTGTTAAATGAGCTATCAAAGAAAATAGCAAACTGCTGCAGTATCTCTAAATGCCAAGAAAAATCTAAATGAGGTCATGAAGAGCTAGACAAAACTTGAACAACTAAACAACAATAACTTAAGTATTTTCTTCAAAGCTTGTGGGTAATTGAAGCTCAAATAAAATCAGGTACAGAAATTGCTCTTCAGTGGATTAGTTGTGCCACACCTAAAACTATTTTAAAGTCATCAAAACCATTTGGTGCTGGCTGAGAAATAAGAATAGTTGATCAGTGGAATAGGTTTAGGTTCACAGGACAAAATAGTCAATCACTATAGCAATCTGGTGTTTGACAAACACAAAGACCCCCAACTTTTGTGATAAGATCTCACTATTTGACAAAAATTGCTGAGAAAATTGGAAAATAGTATGGAAGAAACTAGGCATTGACCCAGACCTAACACCATATACCAAGATAAGGTCAAAATGGATTCATAATTTAAACATAAAGAGTGATATTATAAGCAAATTAGAAGAACAAAAGATAGTTTACCTCTCAGATCTGTGGAGAAGGAAGGAATTTGTAGCCAAAAAATATTGGAGTTCATCACTGAATACAAAATTGATAATTTTGATTATATTAAGTTTAAGAGTTTTATACAAACAAAACTAATGCAGACAAGATTAGAAGGGAAGCAATAAACTGGGAAAACATTTTTATATTTACAAGTTCATTTCTAAAATATATAGAGAATTGACTGAATTTATAAGATTCAAGCCCGTTTCCAATTGATAAATGGTTAAAGAATATGAACAATTTTCAGATGAAGAAATTGAAACCATTTCTAGTTGTTATGGGACAGAAGTCTGTACTTAAAACAAGGATTCTTAAAAGGTGCTAATTCAGTGGAATTGATAAGACAATTGTTATCTGGTTTAAATGGTTTCCTGTGATATAATGATTGGTTTATATTCAAAATAGAGCTTATAAAGCTGAGACAAACTTAGCCAGAGTCAGAGCCAAAGACAAACTCGGAAAGGATCCAAAAACATATTCATTCATCCCATCCCACTGAAACCAAGACTCCAGAAGTCCTCAAAAAAGCTAGCCCAGGCCCCATGCAAGGAAACTAGATTGTGAAGGATATAATAAAGGATTTGGGCTTTAACACCTGGCTATTTTTGTAGTGATTAATTTGTTGAAAGGAAGGCTGCCCCAAGACCTCTAAAAAGCCAACAAGAACATTACATCTAGTCATAGGAAAGGCGCTCTAAATCTCTATTGATCAGAGAAATGCAAAGTAAGACAATTCTGAGGTACCAGTACACACCTCTCAGATTGGCTCATATTGACAGGAAAAGATAATGATGCATGTCGGAGGGTATGTGAGAAAACTAGGACACTAAAACATTGGTGAAATTGTGAATGGATCCAAACATTCTGGAGAGCAATTTAGAACTATGCCCAAAGGGCTATCAAAATGTGTATGCCCTTTTACGCAGCAGTGTTTCTACTGGGCTTGTATCCCAAAGAGATCTTAAAGGAGGGAAAGGGATTCACATGTGCAAAAATGTTTGTGGCCTCCCTTTTGATAGTGGCCAGAAACTGGAAACTGAGTAGATACTCATAAATTGGAGAATGAGTGAATAAATTATGGTATCTAAATGTGATGGAATCATCTTGCTGATTGTTTCTTATAGAACAATAATATTCCATAACATTCTTATACCACAGTTTATTCAGCCATTATCCAATAGATGGGCATCCATTCAATTTCCAAAATCAGTTCCAATTATTCAGTAATGAAGAGAATCAACTACACCCAGAGAGAAAAATATGGGAAATGAATGTGGACCACAACACAGCATTTCCACTCTTTCTGTTATTGTTTGCTTGCATTTTTATTTTCCTTCTCAGGTTTTTTTTTTTGTTTTGTTTTGTTTTTACTTTCTTTCTAGATCCAATTTTTTCTTATGCAGCAAGATAACTGTATAGATATGTAGACATATACTTTAACTTATTTAACATGTATTGGACTACCTGCTAATATTCCAGTTTCTAACCACTACAAAAAGAGCTGCCACAAACATTTTTGCACATGTGATGGATAGCATCTTTCTTACCAAGTCAAGATCTTTCCATGTTTTTTTTTAAATCTACCATTTCCTACACTGTAGCAATTTTCCAACCTTGTCTGGTTATTTTAAATAGTCTAAAACACTATTGATTAATATGGCTGACATTTGGTTTCCCTATTTTTCTCTTTTGATTAAATCTATTTAGGTTTAACTTTGTCAACAAACACATTGAAGTGAATGTCTATTCTATTCCATGCTTGCCATATGCATAATAATTAATTATTAAATTATATACAGATTCTTATTTGTAGGATACTTTGAGTAATCTGTGAAATCCTTCCCCCATGCTTGGAGTGTTCTACCTCCTCACTTCCATCTTTTAAAATCCTTCACAACTCATTTTGACTATCACCTCCATGAAACATTTCTTGATCCGTCCACAGCTGCTACAGCACCCAACCTCCATCCAAAAAACCCCGTCTATTTGTATTTATTTTTTATCTATAACATGAATGCTCAAACAGGAACCTGTTGTCTCTTCCACTGGAAGCTCTTTAACGGCAGAGAATGACTTTTGTGTCTAATGCTCCAGACATAGTTAAATATCTAATAAATATTTGTTGATTTATTCTCCCTCTAATAATGCAAATGTTAATCTCTTTAATAATTATATATGTATAAACACATATGTACATATACATAAACACATATCTATGTATATGTGTATGTTTACTAGCTTAAAAAAGAGATAAACATTTAGAATGTATATATATATATATGAAATTTGGCTCTAACAATAATTTTGTCATTATATCATATATATTGTAGCACTAACTATTTTAGAGACAAAGAAATTGAGGCAGGCAGAGATTGAATATTTTGCCCAGAGTCCCACAGATAAGTACTTGAGTCTTCCTGACTATCTAATGTTCCATCCACTAGAACCTAGCTGCCTCTTGGACTTCTTATACATGTTCTATTATAAGTCATCCCTAGAGGATCTTCCCATTATTTCAGGAGGCTTCCTGTTTCATGGGTGAAGAACTATGGTTTAAGTGATTTGTCCCTGGTTGCAAAACTAGTAAGTGCCTGAAGCAGGATTTTACACAACTTTCCCTTCATTTCCAAGGCAATAATCTACTCATCATCCAACATGTCTCATAGGAAAGAAATGATTATTAAATAACCAAATATTGGGGAGATGCAGGATTTTTTCCCTTCCTCATTTGGAGATTAGATCAAAACTTAGTGCTCCAATGAGCAAGAAGAATGGTGATATGAAATCTTGGGAGTTGTTGCCCCACCCAATTAGAAAGCCTTACAAAGAATTTAATTTAAGGTGAATTCATGCCCTTTGTGTTCCACCCAGGCAGGTCTGAGAAGTAGATTCTTTGTCCAGATTGCCTGAGGCTGGGGGGCTTGTCTGGAGTGAGAAAGATGAGTCTTTTCCTTTTATTTTAGAATAGCTCAATCTTTCATTTTAATATTTGTTCTTTATGCTAATTGCTAATCAGAAAAGATTGCCATCCCCAGGACACTCACCTACTTTTCTAAGGGGATATAAGCATTGAGTGGGTTCCAAGAGGGATATTTGGCATTTGAGAGTGTCACTGATTCCTTTTATTAATTGTCTGCTAGCATGTCCATAAAATGATTAATTACCCAGGAGTTATGGCTTTCAAACTTTTTATGTCACAATATTTCTCCTGGGCCTGAGAAGAGTCTGAATTTTACTGCATAGTTAAGATAGAACTTTACTTTTTATCTTTTGGGTAGGACATAATCCTTTAATAGGAAGGGGGGAAGATACACATGATTTTTTTTTCAAACTTTTCAAAAGTGATTCTGATATGGTTAGCATGTGCTGAAGATATGTATTGAATTTGAATGAATTTCCAAGGGATAAATGATAAAGTTAGTGAGGGAAATATTTGATTCCTCAAAAAAACAAAAACAAAAAACAAAAAACAACTGATGACTTGAAGACATCATAGAAGTATTATTGAAGTTGGAAGGGAACTCCAAAAGTTTGGATTCATAGAAAGGTATTGTGAGGTGTCTCAAAAGAATTTGCAGGCTTGAACCCATTTCCTAGTCAAGGAGCAAAGTTTGTTGTAATTGTAATGCCATTACAAGCGGGCTAAGTTCCCAGAAAAAAATTAACAAAGTCCTTAGAGAGAGGAAACCCCTTTATCCAGCTTTCTATCATGGACGTGTTAATTCAATGGCCCAGAGGAATGGTCTCCAGAATCTGGTTATCACTGACCAACAGATTATCTGTCTGACAGTAAGCAATGAACTGGGGAGTGGCTCCAGAACTTGGTTCTTACTGACCAGATTATCAGTCATCAATGAATTAAGTAGTGGTCTATTCAGAATCAGACAGATTGTTGCTCTTAGAGTGGGAAATCCCTGAGAATTACTGACTTATTGTTAGAACAAAAGCTCCCCTGAAATCAGGGGACCTCAAATGCTATATTACGGCAGTATGGAAAGAAATATGAACTGGTGCAAAGGGAAAATATGTAAAGGAAACAATAGATGATCTGTAAGGTCTCTTCCCAGTTCTAACTCTATGATTCTATAATACATACAAGCATTCAAGCAATCATGATTACAGCAATGTAAATAGAACAAAATATCCAAACTGTAATTTATGTTATTATTATGGTCATTTGGACCCAGGAAAAAATTGAGAAAATAAACTTCCCTCTTTTTGCAGAAGTGAGATACTATGAATGTGGAATATTGAATATTTTGTCTGACATAATTGATATGATAGGTAGTTTTGCTGAACTGATTTTTTTTTTAGATATACAATCTACAAAAGATTTTAAATAGAGTGGCAGAGTGTTTGATAAATACAGAGAAATGATATAAGATCTTGATATTTGACAAAAACTGTTTGGAAAAGTAAAAAGCCTTCTGGGAGAAATTAGGGAGAGATTAACATCTCATAGCATATATCAAGACAAATTCCATATATATGTAGTTATTATCTTAAGCACTGAGGATACAAATAGAAAATTCAAGACAGTCCATGTTCTTAAGTATCTCTCTTTCTAAGGAGAGACATGAAACATATAGATGTGAGTCAGATGGAAAGAACCCATGGTCCTTAGGACTCTAATCCTTAGGATTAGGGTTGTTTTTGTTATAAGACCAGCTAGGTGACACCATGGATAGAACTCTGCATCTAGAATAAAATACCTCTTCCTGAGTTCAGATCTGGTCTTCTAGTTGTGTAACTCTGTTTGCCTCAGTTTCCTCATCTGTCAAATGAGCTGGAGGAGGAAATGGAAAGCCACTCCAATTTAAAAAAAAAATATTAGTTTTTGATGCTGAACCATTTGACAGTGTCAAAGACATTGCTGACAAGAACCTTCTTTTCTAGGTCTTTATAGCTGTGACTTCAATAGCCACAGAAGTAGTTACAAGGCAACTCTCCCCAGCATGAAGACTGGAAGGTCTCGGAATAAAACATGACTGATAGTCAGGAGTTGCCTGCATTTCTAGGACTTCCAGTCTAGCAATTCAAGGTGGCAGTTGGGTACTTTCTTAGTCACATTAAGAAAGGGGGAAAGTCCTCTCCATAGCAAATTTTCTCTTCAATAATAGCCATAGGACTAGGACTGGAAGTAGGGAGTTGTCAATCTGGGGCTCATTTGTTATTGTTATTTTTTTTTTTTAGCTGTTGAATAAAACAAGCATTTCTATAACATAGTGTATAATAAAAAAAGATAATTGCATGAAACTGTAAATCTATTATGTTCAACTTGTTATTCCTTTTAAATATTTAATGAAGTTATTGTGTATTTCTTTTTTTTCTTCCCTTCTCCCTCTCCCCCTATAGATGGTACCATTAGACACAAATATGTGTCTAATATATGTTAGGATTACTAAGTGAGAACTCAGGTTGTCTGGATGGTGACAAGGTGAGAATTCAGGTTTTCTGGACAATTACAAGGTGAGAACTCAGGTTGACTTGATAGAGGGGGCAAGCTCATTGGCTGGGGTGGTTCTTCCCAGAAGCCCTTGCATTATCCCACGCCCATTCTCTGGGAGGATAAAAAGAGACAGCACTGGGCGCAGAGAGCAGATCGGCCTGGAGAAGGATAAGAGCTGGAGGAGATTCAGAGCCAGGATTCAAGAAGAAAGACTCTCTGCATTACATCAGGCCTGACGGGGCTCTCTGCAGGAAGGGAAGTCACTTCTTTGGACAAGAGTTAACAGCAACTACCTCGAGACAACGGTTCGTTACAGGAAGAAGAATCTGTCGGAGAGATTTGAGTAGAAGACACAGCAGATCTCTTCCCAGAGAGCGATCCAGCAGCTTCTAGAGACGACAGCTCGTTACAATTGGCGCCCAACGTGGGGCAAGGACTTTTGCTTATCCTGACAAGAGGAGCTAGACCAGACCTTCGCATTTTGGCGCCCGAACAGGGACAGACACGGTCCTGATTCCAGTGGAAAAGCTTCCGATCTAGATCTCAGTCTCTCTGACCCAGAACCGTGAGTAACGAGGAAACTTTGTTAAAGATTAAGTGAGCATGCTAATAGATAAATAAGGAACTTAACTTGTTAAGGGCTAAACCAGGAATCTCTTATAGCTGAAATGGGGCAGATGTTAGCTATATTCAATCCCTGGACCTCAGCCGACTCAACCCCAGCCCCAGAAGCAACCTCAGCTCCATTCAGGAGTGGTACTATAGAGAGTATAATCAAGATAATTGAGGAGCAGAGTTTACTTGTAACCTGGGTACAGATTGCTAAACTCTTGGCTGCATTAAGACGCACATCCCCTTGGTTCTTAGAGGAAGAAAAGATAGATGTAGATAAATGGAAGCTAGTGGGATATGAAATGAAAGAATTTCAAGCAAAAAATGGGCCTCGTTCAATTTCTGCAGAAGTATTTTATATCTACAACATAGTTCAATTAGCCTTAAACTATCAAGCAAGTTGTAGGAAAAGGAAAAGTTCTAAAAATGAACAGAGGAGGAAGTGTGAGGAAAAAAGGAAAGATCAAGATCTTTCCCTAGAGCAAGAGGATTTAAATGAGGAATTATGGTATGATTCTCTTGAAGAAGCTTCAACCCTGCCTAGAGAACAGATTATTGACAGGCCCACATCAACCCCACCTTCAGAGATGGAGGAAGAAAGAGGGGAAGAGGCAGAAACACAAACAGAATTGCCTGTGAAGAAGCCTAAGCCTATGACAAGATTAGAAAAAGCATTGGTTAAAGCTAAGAGAGAAGGACAGGATATAAGTGATTTTATACATGCATATCCTGTGATTGAAAATACTGACTCTGTAGGTAAAAAAAGGAGAAGATATGCACCTTTAGATTTGAATAAAATTAAGGATTTGAAAAAAGGTTGTACCCTTTATGGGGCTACATCAGCTTATGTTAAAATGTTACTAGATGGTTTGTCTTATGAAGTCCTAACCCCGAATGATTGGAAATCCATAGCAAGGATATGCCTGGAACCTGGAGAAAATTTATTATGGCTTTCGGAATTTCATGAATTATGTAAAATTCAAGTCAGATGCAATTTGGAAATAGGAGTTAACACACAATTCACTTTTGAGCACTTGGCTGGTGAAGGTCGGTATGGAGAGAATTCAGAACAGACTGATTATACCATGACAATATATGAACAAATTGCTAAGGCTGCAATAAAAGCTTGGGGTGTCCTTCCTGGACAGAAAGATCGTGGAGAGGCTTTCACTAAAATACAGCAAGGTCCCAATGAACCTTTTGCAGATTTTGTGGGACGTTTGCAAACTGCTGTCAAAAGAACTATTGGAGAAAATGCAGCTACAGAAATAATGACCAGACATCTGGCTAAGGAAAATGCCAATGAGATTTGCAAAAGAATTATATGGGGATTAGACAAAGATGCTCCTTTAGAGGAGATCATAAGACGCTGTGCTACAGTGGGAACAAATGCTTTTTACACTCAGACAATGATGAATGTGGAGAGACAGGGTCCCTCCTGGCAAGGGCCTTCTAGAGAAACTCGGAGATGTTTTCAATGTGGAAAAATTGGACATCTAAGAGCTCAGTGTAGATTTGGAGATACAGTGAAAAGACAGGGTGAGAGAAGACCTAAAACCCCATGTCCAAAATGCAACAGAGGATTCCATTGGGCATCAGAGTGTAGAATAATTCAGGGAAATGGGATGAGGGGCCCAGGTCCAGGGCCCCAGGCAAAAAAGACTTGGGTCATGATGGCAGCTGATGTTACACCTAAAGAGCCTTTAGAAGGCCAGGACTCTGATTTAATCAATCAGCAGAGAAGCAATCACATGGCAGAAAGGGATTACCTGATAAGTCAGTCAAAAGGCAATCAGATTGCAAAAATGGATTACACTTGGGGAGAATACAGGCCTTTTAAACCAACAGGGCTGTGCCCAGTGCAAACAACTCCAATGTAATTGTCAGATGATGAGAAGAGATTTAGAAAGCGGTTAACTGCCTGGGAGAGAGGGTTTGCTTGTATTTCTTCAGCAGGAGAAGGAATCAGATGGGTGCCAACGAGTCATATTCGCCTTGTCCACCAGAGAGAGACAGAAAAAGAGAAAGACCTCAAAATAAAGGAGAAGATCTAAGAAACATCTTACACCGAAAGAGCATGGATAATAAAAAGACTGTTAAAGAACTTTAAAATCAGCAGGAATCATTGGACTTCCTCACACAAGATGAGACTAATGGACAATGGACTTATGGACATTTATAAATTTTCAATTTATGATTATTTGATTATGATTATGTTATATACTTCTAGCATGTGTTATGTTACTATGTTACTATGTGCTTATGTAATTCATGTAATTATCTGTAATACTTCCCATATTGATGGATTTATGTTTCAAGGTCATTTATGTAATTATCTGTAATACTTCCCATATTGATGGATTTATGTTTCAAGGTCATGACTGTCCTATGTTCTAAATCAAAAGAAAGGGGGAGATGTTAGGATTACTAAGTGAGAACTCAGGTTGTCTGGATGGTGACAAGGTGAGAATTCAGGTTTTCTGGACAATTACAAGGTGAGAACTCAGGTTGACTTGATAGAGGGGGCAAGCTCATTGGCTGGGGTGGTTCTTCCCAGAAGCCCTTGCATTATTCCACGCCCATTCTCTGGGAGGATAAAAAGAGACAGCACTGGGCGCAGAGAGCAGATCGGCCTGGAGAAGGATAAGAGCTGGAGGAGATTCAGAGCCAGGATTCAAGAAGAAAGACTCTCTGCATTACATCAGGCCTGACGGGGCTCTCTGCAGGAAGGGAAGTCACTTCTTTGGACAAGAGTTAACAGCAACTACCTCGAGACAACGGTTCGTTACAGGAAGAAGAATCTGTCGGAGAGATTTGAGTAGAAGACACAGCAGATCTCTTCCCAGAGAGCGATCCAGCAGCTTCTAGAGACGACAGCTCGTTACAAATATATATATATAGATAAATATAGATCTCCACACACATTATCCACATCTATTTCATCAGTCCTTTTTCCAGATGCAGATGGAGGCTTCCTTCATAGGTCCTTTGTAGTTAACTTGGTTATGATTTAGTAGTTTTTAAAATAATATTGTTGTTATTGTATCCAATGTATCCAATGATTCTGCTCATTTTGCTCATTATTTCATGCATCTCTTCATGTTTATCTTAGATCATTGAGCTCATCATTTCTTATAGCACAGTAGTATTCCATTGTAATCAAATGCACAACTTGTTCAGCCATTCTCCAGTTGATGGAAATTCCTACAATTTCAAGTTTTTTGCCACCACAAATAGAATTGCTATAAATATTTTATAACATATGGGTTCTTTTCCTTTTTCCCTAATCATCTTATTAGGGAGAACAATCTGGAATTATGCTCTCAAATTTATTGATTTGGGGTTGGTTTGGAGCACACTGCCATTTTTAAGGTTCTTGGATGGAGGAACCTATGTTATTTCCCCCAGAATCTAAGGAAAGTTGCTCATTGAAGGAATAATGATAATGATTTGATTTGACTAGCATCATCCTCCCTGGGAGTAAAAGAGAGAAGATGGAGAGTACTGGGATGGGTCAAGCCCCAAATATCTGCTATATGAAGTTTTAGAAACAACAAAGAAAGTCACTTAGTTAACTTTCCCTCCTCAAAAAAAAAAAAAAAATCATCAACTGGCTAATTCTTTAAGCTATAATAAAAACTCCTCAGCATTGGCTCCAAATCTGCTTTCACCTACTTTTCCAGACTTTTCAAATGCATGGTTATCCCTCCCATACTCTGGGGGTTAGGGATATATTGCTCCCACAATCTGGAAAATCCACGTAAAATTTTTGACCCTCCCTTTGTTCCAGGGAACAAGTCTGAATTTTTTCTTTTTCTTTTATGGGTGTTTACAAAATCTTATTGTAAAATTTGGGTTGATATTATACAATACTATGCATATATTTTATTTTATTTTTCATTCATTAAAGCATTTTATTTTTCAAAACATATTCATGGATAATTCTTCAACATTAACCCTTGCAAAACCTTGTGTTCCAATTTTCCTCTTCCTCCACCTCATTCCATAGATGGCAAGTAGTCCAATATATGCTAAACATGGCAGAAATATAACTATCCATTATTTTATACATTTCTGAATTTCTAAACTTTTTCATTGTCACCTGTGGCTTCCTCAAAAATCCTCCAAATTCCCATTTAATTTCTTAAGTCAAGCTGAGATATATTGCAACCATAAAGGGAAAACTGTGATCTCTTTCAAAGACCATTTCCAGGTCTTTTCATAATCTTTCTCCCTTGCCTGAAATGTGTTCCCTCCTACCTCTATCACTTTGAATTCTTAGCTTCCTTCCAGTCTCAGATCCCATCCATGTAAAGCCCTTCCTGACCTTCTCCCCTCACTTCCAGTTATTAGTAAATACTCTCCCTCTCCTCCTGTAATTATTTACTGTCTACAGACCATTTACTGGATCCCCCAATAAAAGGCAAACTCTTTGAGGGGAAGGATTGTTTGGCTTTTCTTTTGGTAGCTTCAGCATCCAGAATAGTACCTTTGTATGTAGTAGACATGCATTGATTAGAACTGATGTGAATTATTTCAATGGTGCCTTATAAGAAGGAAAAAATAATAGAAAATCATGGGTATGGAGGAGTATTAAAATTGAGTCAGATCTGAAGAATAAACGAGGTCTAAACGTATTCAACTAAACTGAATTGATATTCAATCACTGAGATGTAGGAGAGAGAAAGATACTATCGAAATTGATTTTGGACATCATGGGCAAGCAAAAAATCAGAGGTTGCTGGGATATTTTAGGATTCATCTGTTTAAATAAAGGCATATAGGAAGCCCAAGCTATTGCCTATGGTGCAGGTGTAGAGAATAAACATAATTAAAGTCATCTGTGGACCATGGCAAATGGACAGTGACCTTAGGCCATATTGAGTAACAGGATTACCCAGGGGGGTAAAAAAATATGGGAAAATCTTTGTGTGACAAGAGGGAGGCCAAAAACAAATGTTCCCAATATATATTCATTTTAAAGTGGAAACAAGATTAGTTGTTCCTTGGGAGATCTTAATATAATTTCCCTTGAATTCATTTTTAGTGGCAGTGATAAATTCTACATGTGGCAAGATTCAGTGATATGGAACAAAGTGATGGATGAACTAAATGGATTTACTAGTTCTACTAATTATTATTATTAAGTGAGAAGCAGGTAGGGGGTATACTGGATAAAGCATTGGAGTTAGAATCCAAAAAACTGCTTAAGCCTCTTATTATTTGTGTGACTCTGGACAGGTCACTTAACCTTCACCAATGATAATAATAAGTGTTTTATAGAAGGCTTTTTAAAAAGAGTGCATCAATTAGGTTTTCAACCCCATACACCATCTTTTAAAGCAAAAACTTGGTTCATTTTTTTAATAAGTTTTTGAAAAAACTGGAAAAAAAGTGCAAAAAATTTAATACTGACATAGTATACACTCAAATTTTGCCAAAATCTTATTTATTAGTTTGTGTAGCTTAACCCAAAGCAAAGCATTTTTTCCCCTATTCTCCTATGATTCCCAGTACTAATCTGTGGATGTGATGGGAAGAATATTATTCTACCCTGCTTTATCTAGTTACCTCCCTCACAGGCTGATTTCAAGGATCAAATGGGACAAGTATATAGAGCACTTTGCAGATCTAACAGTCCAGGTATGAGTCATTATCTGTTCATTTCTTTTTTTGTTTGTTTGTTTAGTCATTTTTGATCAAATGTGTGCCTCTCCACTGACCTTCAACCCTTTTGCCTTAAATTTACTCTAAATGTAACTTAGATATTGTATGCTGTATTTATATGTATACATGTTGTCCTTGATGCAATGTAAGCTTCTTGAAGAAAAGGATTGTTTCATTTTTTTATTTTCTATTTTCGAGGCTTGCTATTATAATGTTTACAACATGATAAGTGCTCAAGAATCACTTGTTGATTGATTGGGGTAATTCTTTTAAGAATCCAGCCAAGGGGGCAGCTAGGTGGCACAGTGGATAGAGCACCAGCCTTGAATTCAGGAGGACCCGAGTCCAAATCTGGTCTCAGACACTTAACACTTCCTAGCTGTGTGACTCTGGGCAAGTCACTTAACCCCAGCCTCAGAAAAAAGAGGGGAAAAAAAAAGAATTCAGCCAAGGACCACACAGGTAGGAAAACCCCAAAGCCAGTATTCAAATCCAGATCCCTGTTGCCTCTAAGTGAATGGGTACCCTTTCCATCTCACACTATAGTGACTTTATGAAAAAAGGTCAATGACTCCCATTTCATTCAGAGCCATCTCCACTTATCCTGAGCTATATCTTGCCACTGGATCCAGATGACTTTAAAGGAGAAATTAAGGCAGGTGACCTGGCAGAGCCCTCCCTCAACTTCAATCTAATTCATTTGTAAGGCATGGTATCACCTTTCTGATGTCATGGTCTTCTTCCAGAACTGACAAACAACAATAATGACTCTATATTTCATTCCATTCATTACAGAGTATGATAAATTCCTTAGGAGAAATCTGACCTCAGACACTTTACATTTCCTAGCTGTGTGACCCTAGGCAACTCACTAAACCCCAATTGCCTAAGAAAGAAGAAAAAAAAGAAAGACGGGATGTTTTCATTTATGAGCTTTTTGGGTTTTAATTTTTTTGGGGGGGTATCTTCAGCAATTAGCACAGTCCTTAATGTTATGATTGTCTATGTTATCATATTACTTAAAGAATGTTTTTTCTTCTTGCATCCAGATGTTTTAGGTGAAACTATTAAAAATGGAGTTTTTCTGTTTGGACATGTCTACATATATTGTATTTAATTTATATTTTAACATATTTAACATGTATTGGTCAACCTGCCATCTGGGGGGGAGGGGAAAATTAGAACAAAAGGTTTGGCAATTGTCAATGTTGTAAAATTACCCATGCATATATCTGGTAAATAAAAACTATTAAAAATTTTTTTAAAATGTAGTTTTTCTGGGATTGTCAGTGACAAAAACTACAGTGGAACTAGATAGGTCCCAGAATGTTTTCATGGTTAAAAGGAATGTGAATTTATTCCAGCACTTTTGTGGTAGGAAAAAAATTGGAAACAAAGCAGATGCTTATCAATTGGGGAACATTAACAAATTGTGGTACATGAAGACAATGTAACATTATGGTGTCATACAATTGTGAATATAAAGAATAGAGAAGTATCAGAAAAATCTATGTGAACTGATGCAGAGTGGTAAATGCAGTGAGGAATACAATATACACAATGACTACAACAGTGTAAAGAAAGAAAAATGAGCACAAAATCATCAAAACTAAATTCCATGAACAATTTCTATTATGTTAGTTTGGTCTCAAAGAGATATACCTCCCCTAGCTTTTTTTTTTTTTTTTTTTTTTAAATGTGGGGAACTATAGGTGTGTGATACCATACATCAAGTCATATTTTTTGATTGATTTTGTGGAATTATTTTTCTTCTTCTTTTAAAAATTAATTTTTAGTAGATATTTTTTTTCCTTGAGGGAGAATGAGAAGGGTTATAGTAGGAAATATAAATAATGTAAAAACAAAAACTATCAATAAAAGTTTTCTTAAAATAAATTTAACATGCACTGCATTTTCCTAAGTAAAGTCATATTGAAGGAAAATATGTATTGAATCTTGCCCATGTCAGGCATCTGATAAATATTTAATGAATAAATGGGCATTGTTGTCCAAGGAAATTACTGTATTCTAGTTGGAGGAAAGAAATAACATAAGAAAATTTCTCATAGAAATCTGTCCACTTTTCTGAGTGGTCACCACAACTTGATGGAGTGCTACTTCCAGAGTATATTCAAGTAGAGACAGTGAATACCCTTTAGTCATTGAAATAACTTGCTTCCAATGTCCTCTATTTACAAATTGGTTTTATCTTCTTTGACAGTCGAAGACAGAGCTCCTCAGGCTGGCATTTAAAGCCCTTCATTATCCTTCCAGACTTATCTCCTTCACACACCCTATGTTCCAGCCAAGCCAGGCTACAAGCTGTTCTTTGATTTGGCATTCCATGCTCAGTGCCTTTGCAAAAAAACCTATCCTCTGTGCCTAGAATGCATGCCCTACTTATTTCTGCCTCCAAAAATTCTCATCTTCCTCCAAGACTCAACTCAGATGCCAATTCATCCTTCCATGGAGCCTGCCCTGTTGTCCCAGGTTGTAGATACTTTCACTCCCCCCAAACCATATTCTTGTACTTATTTATCTATGCTTGTATCTCCCCAGTGGGATGACAGAGGCTATTTTGCTTTTGTTTTTGCATTCATACCACATAGGATAGTACCTCCAATCAATCAATCAACAAACATTACAGTTAAATAACTACAAGCTACAGATAGATACATAGCATGAATTAATTCCTACCTGTGATGAATTCACATTATATTGGAAAAGGAAACCAAGTGCAAATATAATATGTGCAAAATAAATATAAGGAAAATAAATAGAAAGTTGCAAAGTACAAGTTAACTTGGGAAAGAGAAATGCTTTTAGTTGGGAGGTGGGGGTGAGTGCATTCTCTGAAATGGCTACTACAAAGCAGCATGAGTCTTGTATCAGAAGACAGAGAAAATCAAGTTGACTGGATTGCAGCGTACAGAAGGAAGAGTAATATGTAATGAGGCTGGAAAGAGACTAAAGCTAGGTTAGAAAGGACTTTAAAAGTTAAACAGAGTTTACATTTGCACATCCAAAGAATGTAGTAAATGTTTATTCAGTTTAATTGAATCTGCTTTTAAAAAAAAATATTTGAGGTGTCTCCACTTGGAGGATCACGTTGGTCACTGACCTCCATTATTACAATATTAGTCTAGTCAGAATCTTCTGTTTATTGGGTATTTGTCGGTCTGTTCATGAGGATAGTTTGGTCACAGCACATTTTAAAGAGCTGTTTTCTGAAGTGCTCAGATTGCCCATATATTATTCTTGGTTCATTTTCTAATATATTTAGCAGATTGACACATTTTAGGCACATTATTATATCTATTATTCTAATTTTGTTTCAATCAAGATAGCTTGTTTCATTGGTAAAAAACCATGGTTGTTTTTACAGACCATTGTAAATTATGTTCTGATCTACAACAGAAATAAGCTCTGTTTTGCATTTGAGGTAAGAGTAAGGATTTTCACTTCCTACCCCAATTAAAACAATAACAGAAGGCCTAGACAGCTGGATTGAATCAGTCAATCAATCAAAAATCTTAACTAGGTACAAATAGGACCTTAATCAATCTGGGAAGAGATCTCTGGATTATTGGAGAGCTTTGATCATTGACTGAGACAGATGATGTCGCCAAGAAATGGCTTGTAAATGACTGAAAGAATCAACCAGACCTATAGGATTATGATTCACAGCAAACATGTTAGAAATCATGCATTATCTGATATATGAATTGAAACAGAAGCCTTGATAATAATGAATATCTTATATATGAATCATAATTTCTGATAATAAATCATAATTTCACAATGCCCACTTTTAGTAACAAAAATATTGATAATATTATCTGATATATGAATCATAATTTCTGATAATAAATCATAATTTCACAATACCCACTTTTGGTAATACGAGCCTATATAGGGTTTGCATTAGAGCAAGGAGTAGTAATGAGAAAGCCAAGGCTGAAGACAGATGAAATGTTCAAGGAATGACAGCTTCAGGCCTCTGTAAGGTAGCTGACTTTGGAGGCCCAATGAGAGCTACCTTGAGGGAAACTTCACAAAGGGGAGGCCATCATTTGCCTGGGACCAAAAGTGGCAAATTTGCTTTTTGGCCAAGGGTGCTCTCTGAATGTGTTTCTTACTCCCTCCAAGGCCTTTTTTTGTGTCCCTGTTTTGAGGGAATGTTCCTATAACAACTGTTCTTATTATCCCTGCTTAATAAACACTCTTTCTAAAAACTAACTGTGACTGATAATCAATGGAGACACTACAGGTGACAAAACTAGAGACTCCAGGCCTAAAGGTCACCCCTAATAGCTTAATAGGAAAAAAAAGTCACTCACCTTTTAGGTTCTTAGTCCCTGAATTGGTTCTCTTTGTTTTCCATTCTACCATCTTATAAGTAGGACCTGCTTTTGTTGACCTGGTTATTCAATAAGCATTCATTTGGCACCTACAATACACCAGGCACTAAGGATGAAACGACTAAGAAAAATAGCCCTTCCCTTCAAAGAACTTAGATTTAACTGGGGCAAAAAGTTTATCTTTATTGGTAAATTTTTGGTGTCACATTTAATACATTTGTTTTGTAAGCTTAGAGCTGAAAGTTTCCTTAATCAATTAATCATTAAACAAAAATAGTTGATTAATTACCTACTCTGTGCCAAGCACTGAGCTGGATTCTTTAACATAAAGACAAAAATGAAACAGTCCCTGACCTCAGGCCCAGAAAGATTAAATGTCCAGGGTCATATGGGAAATAACCACCAGAGATCCAAGTTGAACACAGGTCTGTCTTCTCCCATTCCCACTCTCATTCCCCACTCCCTCACCCTTCTGCTCAGGTCCAAAGCCAGGATTATCTCTACTCTACCACAAGGCTTTAAGTATACTTCAGGCCTCCATAAAGCCAGCTGAATGCTGGAACTGGTGCCCACAAGACTGCAAACACATTTATTTGACTTCATTGCATTGAGATTGCCTGCATTGAGATATGGCTTTAATATTTTCTCTGCATGAACTCTAATGGTTTTGTTAGTTCTTTTAAAAAAATTCTGCATCTGAGGCCTTTCAAATGTAGGAATCATGCATATTTATAGGCCATCCACTTTATTATATTTTCAATAATTTGACATTTATTGATCATGAAATCACCCATCCAGGGAAGGTTGCCCTTCTCCTATCTGTATTTAACCCCTTTAAAGATTATATATGATATCATACTGTACATATCATACTATATTACTATCTATTTATATATCCTAACTCTTGCCAATTATGGGTAATTGTTAATATTTATTATGCCCATTCAAATTGGCAAGGGCCATGGAGAACTAAGGAGCTAGTGATCCAAAGAGTGAATCTCATCTTTGATTTAATTTAAAATTCTACAAAACTTTTTCTTAGCTTGAAAGCCTTACAAAAAAAAAAAAAAAAAAAAAAAACCAGACTATGGGCTGGATTTGGAGCATCTATCCTAGATTCCTTGGTTTAATTTCACCCATTATGGCATGAAGGTAGAATGCTAGAAATAGCAAGATGAGTTCAAATATAACTACTTCCACTTGTTTGCTACACAAGTTTGGGAAAACCAGACTCTGAGTCTCCATCTTTGTAAAATGAGGATAATAAAATCTGTGATCTCTATCATAAGCTCCTGTAAGTTCAAGTAAGATAAAGTATATAAAGGACATTGAAAGTTTAAAAGTGTATATAATTTTCAATTAAATTTCTGAATCACTTTCTCTTGCTACATATAGTAACAAATTCTCCTCCTCCTCCATTTTTTTTTTTATGAAATCAAACAAGCATTTCCATAATATAGTAGAATTAAAAAAAAAAGATGTTGTACATGAAACTGCAAATCTATTATGTACAAATTACTATTCCTTTTAAATATATAACAAAGTTATCATATAACTTTCTTTTTCCTAATTTTTTATCCTTCCCAGATAGCTATTATTAGACACAAATATGTTAAAAATCATTCTATACTTGCTTCTATTTATTAGTTCTTTACTGAGATGTAGATAGCATCTTTCTTTATATGTCCTTTATTTTTAATTTCTGTATTTATAAGAGTCAAAATGACTTATTTGGTGGGGGCAGCTGGGTGGTACAGAGGATAGAGCACTGCCCAAGTGTCAGGAAGACCAGAGTTTAAATCTTTTGTCAGACACTTGACAGTTACTAGCTGTGTGATTCTGGGCAAGGCACTTAATCCTGATTGCTTTGCAAAAAAAAAAAAAAATTAAAGTTGTTCTTTTTTCCTCCTTTTTATTGTTTTCTTTTTTTCTGGTTATACATGTACACTATTTTAAAATACACATTTCTTTATGAATCATGTTGGAAGAGAAAAATCAGAGCAAAAGGGAAAAATGACAGAAGAGAAAAATAGACAAGAGAAAGGGGGGGGAAGTGAAAATAGCATATATTGATTTCCATTCAGTTTCTTTTCTTTTCTTTTTTTTTCCCTGAGGCTGGGGTTAAGTGACTTGCCCAGGGTCACACAGCTAGGAAGTGTTAAGTGTCTGAGATCACATTTGAACTCGGGTCCTCCTGAATTCAAGGCTGGTGCTCTATCCACTGCGCCACCTAGCTGCCACCTAGCTGCCCCCTCCATTCAGTTTCCATAATTTTCTTTCTGGATGCAGCAAAGTTGTTCTTAAAACAATATTTCTGTCACTCTATACAACATTACTTTGGTTCTGCCCATTTTACTCTTCATTATTTCAGAGGAGTCTTATTTTCTTGTTTTCTTTTTCCCTGTCTCCCCCCTTCTCTCTCTCTCTCCCTTTCTTTCTTTTTCCTTCTCCCTCTCCCAATCTCATCTCTCTGTCATTCTGTCTCTGTCTTTCTCTTTGTGTGTCTCTCTTTCATCCAACAAACATTTTAAGGATCAACAATTTTCTGGGCACAGAAAAAACAACTAAAAATAAAATAGTTCTTGCCCTCAAGGGACTTGCAGTCTATTAGAGAAGACAAGATGTATCTAGAAAATTACATTTTCTGGATTGTGTTGCCATCAGTTCAATGGAACATGCAATGTAGGTGTCCTGATTATTTCTGGAAGGCAAGGCTTCTGCCTTTGCTTAGGGATGATGGAATAATCCCTTTATGGGTTCTTTGGTCCCATAATAGCAGCAAAGGATATCTATGAGCTGCCCATTCAATCAATTTCTCAAGCACTTTTCCCTTTTCTCTCCAGAACATTCAGCATGTAAGACTCTCTCTCCTAAGTCCCATGTGGAGAGTGAAAGGGGATGTGGGCGGTGCCTTTCTTTATCTTGGCAATACGATGAATACCCATGGAATCAAACATGTCTGAACCTGGATTTTGAAATGCTGGCTCTTCAGAGGAGATAGCTTTGGAGATAGTCTTGGGAGTTCAAAAGATCAGGATGGCTTTGGTCCTTGTTACAAAAGTGTTCTTCAATTACACCTTTCTCAGAGAAAACAATCACCAGGGAAAGGATGCTTTGAATAAGTTTTGACCAACAGTTCTACCAAATGCTTCATGCTTTGCTTTTTTTGTTGTTGTTGTTGTTTTTTTGGGTTTTTTTTTTTTTAAGTTAGCCTTCTGGGAAAGTCTAACAGTAGTTATACATTATCACTGCTTGTTTAAAGTTTTACTAATGCATGCTTGTGAGTCTCTTGTGTTAAACATTGCTTTTGTATAGAAGAAATAAATATCTGTCCTATACCTGATTTACATTATATTTTGAGTACCTTTCTACTACCTGTTTGGAGAGATTCTAGAGCTGAATCACACCTAATCTTTGAGTAACTTTTTTCTCAGGAGTGAGGCATAAAGAGCCTGAGAATTCCATAAAGAGCTCAAACTCTCTCTTGAGAAATGAGGTTCCCCAGAGAATGAAACCTACTTCCTCCAGGAATCTGTTAGAGTCATGCATCCAGTGTTAAAGACGAGTCTCAGGAAAGAATAATCATATTAACAGCATCTCTGGGCCTTGCAGTAGCTATTTGTGTTTTTATAAACACAAGATAATATGAAATTATGTCAAGATGGAGAGAATATTAATAAGTTAGAGCATTAAGAAAGCCTTTTTGTAGGAGTTAATATCTGAAATGTGCTTTTTAGGTCAGAGAGTCTATGAGGAAGTGGTGAGAAAAGAAGTATAAGAGAAAACAGTAACAGAGAGTGCATGAAGTGAATCCTAACATTATTTAAATCTAGAAAGAGACATAAAAGTCAGATTATAGAGGTTTTTAATGCCGGGTTGAAGAGTTCCTTTTATTTTATCCTAGAGGGAATAGGGAGCTACTGAAGACTTGGGTAAAGAATTCACATTGACAGATCTATATTTTAGGATTTGTCAACTATCTGTAATTCTGATTTATAACCTAAGGAATACCATTGTACATCCAGAAAGTTGTAAATAAAAAATTGTGAAAGATCTATATCTTCATGAAGAACTACAGCATCAGTGTAGAAAGCCAACTCCAGGCTTTATTGACTCTAATGTAAATCCAAAAGGTTGAGATGACACTCAATTATCTCATATACAGGGTATAGAAGTATAACTGTTATAGTTGGAGAATTTTGAATAAGTGATTATATGTTAGAAAGAGTCCATGTAGGGGGCAGCTAGATGGCGCAGTGGTTAGAGCACCAGCTCTGAATTCAGGAGGACCCGGGTTCAAATCTGGTCTCAGACACTTAACACTTCCTAGCTGTGTGACCCTGGGCAAGTCACTTAACCCCAGCCTCAGGGGGGAAAAAAAAAAAGAAAAGAAAGAGTCCATGTCTAAATCTTTCCTACCTTTCCATCCAGCGATTTCAAAATGAGTAAACAAGTAAACAAGTAAGTTTGAGAGGGAAAAAAATCCTCTTTATATCAAAATATTCATAGGATTTCTTTTCTTGTAGGGAAAAAAAAAGGTCACCGAGTGGATGCCCACTTATTGGGAAACTGATATAGCAATGAAATAGAATGTTATTGTACCATGAGAAATTAGAAATATAAGGAAGCCAAAGAAATATGATAAAGTTTGTATGAACTGATACATAGTGAAGTAAGCAGATCCAAAAAAACAATATTTGCAATGACTATAATGATGAAAATGATAAGAGCACTAAAACTAAATTGAACGCTATGGAATTAAATGAATGGACTTGACACCTTAACCCTGGAAAAGAAATGTGAAAGCATTCTCCTAAAGGAAGAGGGATAATATAGATGTGGGATATAGGGTGTGTTTGTTGCCTGTGTAGATAATGGCTAGGTCCAAATAGATTAATTCAAAAATAGCTCTTTATAATCTAACTAAACAAGTTCCTGACATTGCCAAGGAGACATTGCCCAATGTCTCTAGTATGGCAAGGTGGAAATTATAAACTTGACAAGTCTCTTTCTTATTGAAATCTTTCTTGTTTTTTTCCCTAAGGTCCTTTCCCTCAAGAGAGTCTGGAACCATCAGTTCGTCTTAAACAAAAAACAAAATACTATTTCTTTTCCTAAGGTCTTCCCAACTTTGCCTTTTATATAGGCAGTAATCATTAAGTAACAACATCAAGTAATCATTTTCTTTAGCAATGAAGGAAGGCTTACACAATTTCACAAACCTTAAACCCTAGTTAATGGGAATATTGGATACTCTGTCAGATATGGTTGCCATGTTAGTTAGATTTTAAATGTGCTGTTGTTATGATTACAGAGGAAGGGTCACTGAGTAGTGAAGGAGGAGATGTTAATATATCAAAAAATGATTGTAAAGTAAAACCAAAGGCATCCAGGTTACCTTTATTTAAAAAACAAAAAACAAAAAACCCAACTAATTCAGGCTGATTCTGATAGACTTGTGATGGAGAGAGCCATCTGTATTCAGAGAAAGGACTGTGGGGACTGAGTGTGGATCACAACATAGTATTTTTACCTTTATTTCTGTCTCATTTTTCCTTTTTTGCTTTAATTTTTCTTGTATAGCATGATAAAGGTGGAAATAAGTATAGAAGAATTGTACATGTTTAATCTATTTTGAATTACTAGCTGTCTAGGGGAAAAGATTTGGGAGAAGGGAGGAAGAAAAATGTGGAACACAAGATTTTTGCAAGGGTGAATGTTGAAAATTCTCTTTGCATGTATTTTGCAAATAAAAAGCTATTAATAAAATATTTTTTAAATAAAATTTTTAAAAAAGAGGAAAAGAAAAAAGGAAGACATGAGAGGAGACTTTCTCTATGAAATTATGTGATTATCTTAAGTTATGAAGCTGAGAAAAAACTGCTGGCAACAGATGTGACAAAGAAATTTTGAGAAATACATCTAAGAAATGTTTCTAGAAAATTGGATAAACTTCAAGTATAAATCCAAACTATCCAGTAATGAACTAAGAGATAATTGAAATATATTCCCTTTAGTTTCAAGAGATATTCTAAATATTGAAGGGAATTGTGTAGTTTGTCATTTGTTTTTAAGTTGATCTCATTTATATCCACTCTAATTACTGGCAATAATTATGGGTTGTAACAACAAGAGGAAATTAATGAATAATAGAGGCAGAATGATAGTACAGCTAGACCTCCCCTTGGATATCAGTAATACTTTGGATATGTCTCCCTGAGCTCCAGATGAACCTTCCTTCATGAGAGAGTTGGATATGGCCTCTAAACTCTCTCCAACCTATGATCCTATGATGCTAATATCCAATGCTCTAAATCACTAAAAATAAAACAAATGTTAATTAAAACAACTCTGAGGTAACCATAAAGGAAAATGGTGATTATTTTGAAGAGCTTAGGAGGACAGACCCATTGATGCAGAATTGTTGGACTACCATTTTGGAAAGCAATTTAGAACTATTTCTAAAAAGTCATTAAACTCTTCATACCCTTCAACCCAGCTACACACCTACTTGCCTATACTCTAAAGAGATTAAAAAAAGAGGAAAGGGGCCTATATATACAAAAGTATTTGTAGCAGTTCTTTTTGTAGTGGCAAGGAATTGAAAACGAAGTTGGTACATATTTGTTGGGGGCATGGCTGAATAAATTATGGTATATGAATATAACGGAATACTATTTTACTATAAGAAATAACCAAAAAGATGGGTTCAGAGAGACATGGGAAGACCTACACAAACTGATGCATGCAGACTGAAATAAGCAAAACCATGAGAATAATTTACATATCGATTAGCACAATAGAAAGAACAATATTTATTTATTTTGAATTCAATAGTATTTTATTTTTCCAACTACATGCAAAGATAGCTTTCAACTTCATCCCTGCAAGATTTTAAGTTCCATTTTTTCCCCTTTCCCTCCCTAATCTTCTCCCCTCTCTAAGATAGCAAGCAATCTGATATAAATTATATATGTACAATCATTTTAGACATATTTCCACATTTGTCATGTTGTGCAAGAAAAATCAAAACAAAAGAGAAAAACCATAAGAAAGAAAACAAATAAAAATGAAAATAGTATCTTTGCACTTTTAAAAATTTATTTTATTTTTTATTTTATTTGCATATATCATTTGCACTCAGTCTCTTTGGATTCAGATGGCACTTTCCATCCCAAGTCTATTAGAATTGTCTTGGATCAGTGTTTTGTTGAGAAGAACCAAGTCTGTCATTTTTAATCATAATAATATCTCTGAAAGACTTAAGAACTCTGGTCACTTCAATGACCAATTATGAAACCAGTGAAATGATAATGAAACTTGCCTTTCCTCTTTTGGTAGAGAGGTGATGAACTAAAGGTGTATATTTTCGGACAACTCCAGGAGAAGTGTCAGGAGCAGAACAGAGGTCTATACACAAAATTCATTGATCTCACCAAAGCCTTTGTAGAAAATGGCAAAATTTGATTACCTGAAGAAATTTATCAGTGTTTCATATAGGTTCCATGATGGGTTCTGGATAATAGATAATACTCTTGTGCTTTTCCAGTCACTAATGTAGTCAACCAAGCTGTGTGCTTGCTCCCATGACTTTTAGCATGATGTTTTCAGCAATGTTGTCAGATGCTTTTAAAGAGGATGAAAATGGCATCAAAGTCAGCAACTGTACCGATGGTGAACTATTTGACTTGAAAAGACTGTACGCTAAGACTAAAGTGGAAGAAGAGTCAGTATATGATTTTTTTTGTTCACAGATAATTGGGGCATTCAATGCAACCTCTGAGGCTGAGATGCAAGAACATATGGATTGATTCTCTGCTGTTTGTACTAATTTTGGCCTGACAACACCAAGAAAATACAGATTCTCCACCAATCAGCACCATACCATGCAAATGTGGAAACATTAGTTACAGCAAACTGAGAAACAGGAACTTATCCTAATACAAATAGGGTCTTACTTTTTTTTTTTTTTTTTGTTCTCTTTTTTTACTGAAGCTTTTTATTTTCAAAACTTATGCAAGGATAATTTTTCACTATTTACCGTTGCAAAATCTTATGTTCTAGTTTTCCCCCTTCCTCCATCCCTTCCCCTAGATGGCAAGTAATCCAATATATGTTAAACATGGTTAAAAAAAATAGATGTAAATCAAATATAGGCATACCTATTTATACAATTATCTTGCTGCACAAGAAAAACCTGATCAAAAAGGTAGAAAAATGAGAAAGAAAATAAAATTCAAGCAAACAACAAAAAAAGTGAGAATGCTGTGTTGTGATCCACACTCAGTTCCCATAGTCCTCTCCCTGGATATAGATGGCTCTCTTTATCTTTGGGATTGAATCATCTCATGGTTGAGATGTTTTAGTTTAATACAATGATAGGGAATGGGATGGGTCACAAATAACTAAAATCTGGGAATGCCTTTGGTAGGAAATGGTACTGGAGTTAGGACATGAAAGGAGTTAAGAGTTTCAAGAATTAATGAAGAGGGATAATAATCTGGGTATAGGGGGCAGAGAGAGAGAGAATAAGGAAGATTCCCAATGACAATTAAGATACCATTTGACTAGGATCCCCTTCAAATAATGCCTAGTATAAAGTTTTTCCTTCATCGTATTCATAGTATCATTTTCTACAGCACATTATGCTATACTAGTTAGGGTGAAAATATTTGGAATGCTTAGCTATTGTGTTTTTTTTTTAAATCATCTGAAAATGGCAAAACTCCATTTGGATGGCACTTATTTCAAATGAAGCACCAACAGTCCCTATTCTGTGATTGCCTGACTGTTCCATGGCAATTAAACATGCAAATCCCTTGCCCTTTGTTTATCATCATCTCTGAGAAGGATGGGTTTTTCCAATCTGCTGCCTATGCATCCGTTTAAACTAATGATGATGATGCTTATAAACCCTTCCTGTTCCACACTGCCTTTCATTCAGAAGAATCAGACCCTAAGGTGCTTTTAGAGACCAGTTTATAGCTTCATTCTGTCTTTAGCAACTGTGGCCATTGAGGGAGTCAAGGAAGGCCTTATTAACTTTTGCCAACACTGAGGCATAAACATCACATTAGGAAAGCAAATGGCAAGCAATTCAACCAATTGAAAAAATAAAGGGAATTTAGGAAAGCCAAAAAAAAAAAAAAAAAAAAAAAAAAAAAAAAAAAGAAAGAAAGAAAAATGATTCTGACTGGAGACTGGTTTAGCTGAAGGTTTCAATTAATAACAGGGGATCCATCTCAGTACAGGATCTCTAATGTCTATGGATACGGTGTTTAAGTAGTGACTAAACAGGAAAGGAAGAGGAGTATATAGCCCACTCAGTTACTGGGCCCATATCCCCTTATCTTTCAGTAATCCCACAGGACATGAAAGGCAACACCCTGTACTCTCAAACCTGAACCAGAATCCACTTGGAGTCAAATCCTTGCTATTTTGAGCTGCTCCCATGCTATTATAAAGCCTCTCCCACTGGCTTCCTTCCCTGGAAATGCCAGCCAATTCAGGGTCTGGTCATAAGTCAGCGTTGATAATTCTCCCTAGTGGACATTTCCCTGGACTTCCTCTGTGGTGCAGGGGAGAATTCTGTGGCAACCTCTCTCCAGCATTATTTTTATGACCACAAAGGCGAATAGATAATGGTCCTCAGTTTCCTCATCTATAAATTGATGAGGTGAAGTTAAATGGCCCATTCTGGCTCCAACTGTCTAACAGGAAAGCTTCAGGAAGGATGGAAACACATGCCAAACTTCCCTGGTATTGATGATATTAGCCTAAGATAATGTGAACTATTACTTGCTGCTCTTACTGCTAAAATACAAGCAGTCACTTAAATTAGTTTTCAGACTCCCTTGAGGAATCCCATGAAAATGAAGAATATTTTAGGTCAGTGTAACATCTGTGAGAGGTGCTGTGACCTCAACGTCAGCATCCTCCTAATATCTGTATATCATTAAGGTTTGCAAAGCATTTTAAATATTATCTTATTTAGAGCTGATTCAGGCCAGTTCCATGATGGAGAGAGCCATCTACACCCAGAGAGAGGACTGTGGGAACCGAGTGTGGATCACAACATAGTATTTTCACTGTTTTTTTGGTGTTGCTTGCTTTTTGTTTTCTTTCTTATTTTTTCCTTTTTGATTTGATTTTTCTTGTGCAGCAAAACAATTGTGGATATATTTAAAATATCTGTCTATATATCCACCCACCCGTCCCTCCATCTATCTATCCACCCACTCATCCACCCGTTGATTTATCCATCCACCCATTGATTTATCCAACCATTCATCTATATATCTATCCATCCATCTATCTATCTATCTGTCTGTCTGTCTATCCATTTATCCATCTCTGTCTTTCTGTCCGTGTCTTAGTCTCTGTCCATCTCTGTCTCTCTGTCTCTCTGTGTCTATCTTTCTGTTTCTCTGCCTGCCTATTTGCCTTACAGTTCAAAAATCCCTCTGCTCAAGGACTATACATTGCAGAGTAAGATGCAATGAATATTGTTAGGAGTTTCCTCATTAATAATTCCAGTTATCAAAGAAATTCAAGTTTGGACACTTCCCTATTTCCACTCCCACCCCCAAAATAGTGCCTCTGTCCAATTTTCTTTACCAGTTAGAAAAGGAAGTTAGTTAAGTTAAAAAAATGTCTATGGATAGTACCCAAAATAAAAGAAGCAATAACTGGAATATTCTTTCCTTTTTTTTTCTTCAGTCAGCCAGCATTAATTAAGTTCTTTATTACATGCTGAGCATTGTGCTAAGTGCTGGGGATATTAAGAAAAACTGTTCTCTGCCCTCTGTTGTGTTCAGATCTGGGTACCACGTCTTAGGAAAAACATTGATAAGTTGAAGAACGGTGTAGTGTAGAGGATAATTTTGAAGGAACTGAGAATATTTAACCTAGAGAAAACAAGGAGATGTGATTGATAGCCATCTTTAAGACTCACCCCATTGAAATGATATTAGACTTGTACTTTTGGGTCCCAGAAGACTGAACCATGAATCCAGAAGTGACACAGGGACAAATTTAGGCTCCAGCTAACAAAAAAAACCTCCCAATAATAGGAATTACCCTAAAAAAGGAATGGGTGGGTAAACCTAGAAATGAGCAGATTCCACCACAGTTAAGTCTTTTAAGCAATGACTGAATGACCATTTGCTGGTTATTTTGTAAAGGGGAATATTTTTCAAGTGAAAGTTGGGCTAGAGCTCTACTGAGGACCCTCCCATCTTGGAAACTGAGTATTAAATGATGGTACCTTGTGTTAAAGAACTCAAAACCTTAGTTTAGTTACTGTGAATTTCTATGTTGTGCAAACTAAATCCACAGAAATCAAACAAGCAGAAAGGTCAGCCTAAATCTTTCTGCATCAAAACTGATGTCTTAGATGGAGATTTCCAGACTTCTCCCTTTCATCATACCCCAGTTGCTGAGACCGACAGGTGCACAGATCTCCCATTCCCGGTTTCCTGCTACTACTACCGGAGTGAGGGGGTAGGAAAATCATCTCGTGGTCAGTCTCCTGCTTCAGAGGCAGCAGCAGTAGGCAGGGTTAAAGTTTGAGGGAATCAGCTTTCAAGAACACCCTGGTCCAATTTTTATTAAGATATGTTTCAACATTAAAGGGTTGACTTAAGTACTTCAGCATGAGGCATGCTGTTATATGAGCTCAAATTTGGACTCACAGCAGAAATCACACATTAAATATTAATTTTTTATTTTTGGCACGAAGTCAAATCCCATAAAATGTCCCTAGTTTTGGAAGACATAGAGTATGAGAATCCCAGAATTTTAGAGGTGGAAGGATATGTGTAACCATATAGGCCAACCTATCCCAAAAAGGAATTCCTCAATCATGGAAATAGTCATTCAACCATCTTTTATTACGCAACTAAATGGTAAAGTCATTTTGATAAGCCCTGAAGATATAGAGAAAAAGAGGAAGAGTTCCTGCCTTCAAGAGACTTATATATTAATGGGATTTAGCCTCTACTTGAAAATCCTTCAAGAGGGGAAATCTACCACTTATTAAACCAATTGCTTCCTCTTTTTGGATAACTCTAATGTTAAGTTTTGTCTCATAGAAAACACCATCTGAATCCAGAGAGAGAATTATGGAGACTGAATGTGGATCAAAGAATTATCTCTTCTTGTTTCTTTACTTGTGGGTTTTTTTTTTTTTTTCTTTCTCTCTTATTTTTTAACTATAGGAAATATAGCACATGTTTAAATGTATAGTGATTGCTTGCTGCCTTGAGGGGAGAAAGAGGGAGAAAAATTTGGATTGCAAGGTTTTGCAAAGGTGAATGTTGAAAATTATCTTTTCATGTATTTAGAAAAATAAACTACTGTTTAAGTTTTTTTTAAAGAAAAACATTTTTCATTATATCAAGGCTAATTTTTCCTTTTTTCCAGTTTCTATTCATTGTTGCTGATTCTACCTTTTTTTTTTCTTTTTCTTTTTTTTTTTTTTTTTTTTTTGAGGCTGGGGTTAAGTGACTTGCCCAGGGTCACACAGCTAGGAAGTGTTAAGTGTCTGAGACCAAATTTGAACTCGGGTCCTCCTGAATTCAGGGCTGGTGCTCTATCCACTGCGCCACCTAGCTGCCCCCCTGATTCTACCTTCTGAAGTCAAACTGGACAAGTTAAACTTCCCTCCCTTTTTCCCCCTTCATATGTCAGTCTTTCAAACACCTAAAAGCACAGATATCATGACCCATTGAGTTCTCTTCTCCAGGGAAATCTATAGTTCCTTCAACCAAAACTCAACCAAGGCATTGTCAACTTGGCAGGCAATCTCCAATGGAATGTCTCCAGGGTCTATCCTGGCTTCCTGCTGTTTAACATTTTTATCAGTGATTTAAGGGTATAAATGACATGTCATCAAATTTTCAGACAATTCAAAGCAAGAAAATAATTTCTTCTAGCTTCATGTGCTATGGATTCAAGGCCAGATGGGGTTTAATAATTTCAATCCTAAACTGTGGAATCCAGAATAGTCAATCAATAACCATTAGGTGCCTTCAATGTGTGGAGTTCTGTGCTAACCCCTGAGAGTATAAAGAGGCAAAAGATTGTCTCTAGAGTTCAAGGAGGAACTCAAAATTTAAGGAGGTAAAAGATAAGAAAAGAACCTCCTACAATTAAGTTCTAAGAGGATGAATGGCAAAGTAAATATATATATGTGTATATATATATATATATATTTTTTTTTTTTTTTTTAAGTGCTAGAATTAAGAGGATTAGGAAAGGCTTCCTTTAGAAGGTGGGGTTTTAGTTGGGATTTAAAGAAAACCCAAGAAGTCAAGAGGTAGAGATATGGAGAGAGCATGGGTTTAGATAGAAAGAATGGCCAGGAGCTGAGAAATAAAGTCTTTGTTGATGGAACAGCCAGAAGGTGGGAATCACAGGATCCAGGAGTACCTGGCAAGGAGTCAAATGTAAGACAAGTGGAAATATTGGAGGGAGCTAGATTATGAATAGAACACAATAATCTAGATATCCTATGTCTAGGGGAAAGTACACTTTGTTTCTCTCAACAGAACTCAAGATTATATGACCATTTTGACTGCCACAAATTATTCTTTACTCATATTAAGCTTGTTCTGTGTTTGTTTTAGAAAAATTTCTCTTCAACTTTTATGCCTTTCCCATCTTCCAATCATGAAGCTGATCTTCTGTACCTAAATTTAAGATTTTTACGTTTACATCCTATTGAATTACAACTTGTTGGAGTCACTCAGATGACCTAGACTGTCAAAATCTTATTGGATCTTATTTTATAGAAGTATATTATAACTATGCCTTCCGTTTTATGTCATCTGAATGCCATTTATAATAAAAAAAAAAATCTGAGTCACGGATAAAAATGTAAAATAGTTCTAGATCCTAGAGACCCTTCATAGGAGATATTATGACAAGTTAATATTGACTTTTTGCATCCAGCTATTCCATCTCTACATTCTTTTCACACACAAAAATAGTATGAGATAATTTATCAAAATCTTTAAAATACAAGTTTACGATGTCCCCAGAATTCCCTTTAGTTAGCAAATTAATAATTCCAACAAAAAGGGAAATTTGATTATTCTGAAATGATTTTCTTGGTAAGACCATGATGGCTCTTTTTAATGACACCCCTTTCCAGATGATTACTAAACATCTCCTTAATAATAATCAGGTCTAAAATTTCCTAACAACTACAGTCCAGTCCATTGGCCAATATGTCCTTTTTGTTTTATCCAAGCCACATTTGAGAAGTGTTTTTTACTTTTTCTTTGGGGCTAGGGTGCCTATATTAGTACCTATTGGATCTCTGTCTAGTAATGGTATCCCAGTTTCTTCCTTTTTGCTATTGGGTAAGATATTCTAAAAAGCACTGGAGCTGACATTGAGAACTTAATTGATTCTTTGATAATTTGCCAACTCTTTGGACAAAGGATCATTAATTTCTTGGGTCACTGATAAAGAGTAAAGGGGGCCATAATATTTATCAATGGGTACAAGAAAGAGCCTGACATCTTGGAAATGTTAGTAGGTAAGAAATGCTGGATAAATCAGTAAAGATCAATCCCCATTACCAAAGAAACAAATTAAATAACAGTAATCTCCTAATAATGGATCAATAACATTCTCTTTTGAAGAACAATAAAAATGCATTTAATCCTTTTCCAAATGGGAATTTATGTTGTCCTTGTTTGATCAGTTAAGGGTGACCTGGGGAATGAGAATGAGAATTAAGTTCCCTACTATCCATCCCACTGTTTTTCTAATAGTAATACCTTCAAAGAGAGGTATAGAGGATAGATCCTATTCACATCTAGTGGAGAGACAGAGCATGTTGAATAACAGATTGGCTTTGAAATCGGAAAGATTTGAGTTCAAATCCCACTTGGTGCTACAAGAGATTCTCTAAGACAGAGATTCCTAATCTTTCTTGTAACCCGGACCCTTGGCAGTCTGTTGAAATGTCTTCTAAGTATAATATTTTTAAATAATTAAAAGATATGTTAAAAATTCACTTAGAAAGTGGTGAAAATAAAAATGTGACTCTTTTTTTCCCCTTCTCACTTCATAGACCCCCTGAAAATGACCCTTGGTAAGAATCCCTGATCTGAAAGTAACAATCACTAATCTCATCAGTGGAGGAAATTTCCACAATAGGAGTTCCTCATGATTGAAACTAGAGTCCTAGAGAAGCTCTCCTCCCAAATGTCCCCAGGAAGGATGGATTGAGGAAGGGACGGTATTCCAATTCTTTTTTATTTGAAGAGAAGAAACTTTACAAATTAGTAAAAACATAAAACATTGGCATGGGGAAGAATATTTCCATCTTCTAATGGCATTCTGGGGAAATTCAGCTTAGATTGCATTTTCCTCTCCCTTCCCAGTATCTTCCACAGGAGGGAATGACAGTTTGCATTTTGAATTAGCCCACCTGCCTTGTTTTGGTTTGTTCTGCCTCTAGCCCCCACAGAGGGTCCAGCTGGGCTGCCAGGGTTGGCCAACTCACAAGATCAAGTTACAGTCAAGGGAAGAAACCACTGGCTGACTGATGATATTTGAAACTAAAAAAAAAAAAAAAAAAGTTCTCTCCTCATTGCTGATACAAAAGGGCCCTGCATAGCATTGTTGTGTACTTTGTCTCCAGGAAGGGTTTGGTCCCTCATTCCCATGGTATCTGTGGCAAAGACGGCATAAGAAAATAAACTTTCTATTGACCAACTTGCAGGATAGTAAAGTAAAGGCCCTTCCAAGTCAAGATTCAGTCTTGTCATTCTATTTTAAAGAGTAGAAGTGGGAAGGAGGAAGGGAACATTAACCAAATTCCAGAGTGTGAATGATAGTGGGACACTCAAATTAAATCTCTCTTGCTGAAACGTTGTCTAGTTTTTATTTATTCAGCACAGGGTACACAAGCTACATTCCCATTCATTTTCTGTTGTGGCGTAGCATGCAGGCCAGATGTAGCCTAGACACATGGGCAGGAGCAGTTTTTATTGGATGTGCATTGTCTCATTGCATTTTAATTACATTCACCCTTTGGTGACTAAGCACGAGCGGAATATTAATGTCCCTCAAAAGGTTCCAAAAGAGTAGGGGAAAACAATCAGCAATCTCCTAATCCTTTCTGTTTTCCTAAAAGATTAATTTGACTAAGATTCTGAGACCTACTAATAGATTCCTGCTTTGTCCCTTTAAAAAAAATTCCAAGACACTGCATTTTTAGTATTTACAAATTTTAGGCTTTTGGAACAGTGCCATGAAATATGTATTTTGTTTCTTGGCAGCTCCCTCAGGAGAATTACACAATTGACTGCTGTATAAGTGTAAACAACAAAGGCGAGAGTAAAAGAATCAAGCAGGGGGTGATCACAAAAAAATTTCTCCAATTTTCTATAAGTAATAAAGCCCTAATCCCTTCCAATTTCAGAAGAGAATCCCATTGTATTTTCCTGACACAGATTCTCATGTGTATTTCTGCAATATATGTTTGCACCCTCTAAACCCAGGAGTTGAGGAATAGGAAAGCCTTCCCCTCCTTTGCTTTCTTCTTTAACTCCTGGATGTCTGTTTAAGCTTCTTGGAGGAAATTCAAATTATCAGCCTATTCCTGATGGAGAAAGATCATCTCTATACTTGAGTCAATTGCCCATTATCCTGTTACCAGACCAAATGAGATACTTTACATTTAAGACATGTTCTTTTTCAGAAAAGAGGCAATTAGTAGAGTAATTCTACACAAATTATGTGACAAGTTCTATTATGTGGATATTGACAGAAAAAAAAAATAGCAAAATGCTTCGAAGAACGCCTTTGTTCCAACAGCAGGTCCCATTTTGTAGGCGCACATCCCACTGGGATTTTCTCACAGCTTTCTTCCTGAGATGAAGTATTTGTTATAGGAAGGCGGCAGTGTTCATGCATCCATTTCTTCATGTTGTGCACTTGTTTTAAATACTTTAATAAGTCTAATAAATCTAACTCTTTTCCCAAAGAATTACCTAAAAGCTTTTGCTCCACCTCTACTTGTTATTGCCAAGTCTCAGACCAGACAACATGAAACACTTGAAAACTTTAAACCATATTTAAAATGTCAACGCAAGGTGTTATTTCATTTCAGATGAGTAACTGAAAAACAAAAACACTCCCTTCTCTCAGTCTATTGTTAGCTACTAATAAGTGCCCAAATGGGAGATTTCAGGCTTCCCTGGGAGAAAACCAGTCAAGAAACACCTCCATTTAAAAGAAGATGGAAAAGATGAGAAAGGTTGCCTTTTGGGACATCGTTGGCTCATATTGGAGACTCAACATTGGTGGTTTTCTTGTTTGGGTATTATTTAATCCATCCAAAAAAATTCTGGGAAGATTTCTGAGAATATCTGTGCCAATTAACATTCCCTAGCTTCTGTCAGTTGGAGCAAGTTTGGCTAGCTAAAGCAGAGTAGTTTCAGCTCCTTTTGCTACAAAAATGGGATGCCTCGAAAGCTGTAGTTCAGTAGGATAAAAAAAAAAGTCCCAGAAGCCTCTGTCTGTTGCTCTCCATTTCAATTCTTTCCTTTATGAAGCTAAGTTTCCATTCAGGCTTCATTCCATTGACAACACTTAATTAACTGCCATATCCTGTCTGGCATAAATCTACAATGCTCATGATAGAACACAAAGACTAACATCAATTTCCTTTGTAAAAAAAAAATTTTTTTAAGAATAGCAGGAGAGTCTAAATCCAGCATCATCAATAGCACCAACGCAAAGAGCATTACAAAATATTAAAAGTGCTTGACAAGTTGGTGCTCTGTGAAATACTAAAAATATATCACATTTAAAACAACATCCCAGTTCTTCAAAGGAAATGCAAACACTCTTCATAACACACTTAACAAAAGCAAAGACAACTCCGGTTCTTTGCTACTCCTATAATAGTTATTTGAATAGATTTGTCCATTCCTTGAAATCCCAAAGTAGCATTTCAATATAAATCTGATTGTTATTATTTTTTTTAGTCAGATCTTGATTTTTCCACATTAATAGGATGAAAACAACGTGAGTAGTTCAAAAGCAATTTAATTATCTTTGGGTTGGAGAGGTTTTTTCATGTTTTTCTAAAGCTATGGATGTGTCTAACTTCTGGATGTCAGAGTAAAAGAAAGCCGCACTGGGAAGACCTGACTCAATGAACTCTGGAAATGGTCCACTGTTCTAACATTTCAACTCTCATTTGTTTTCTGTCATCTATTTTCAGGATCACTTAAAGCACCAGGCTAAGGAGGAAGACACTACAAGATTCTCCCAAAAGTGTGGATGGCAATCAAATGTAGAGTGATGTAGAACAAATGAATCATAGGTTCTAGTGCCGGAACGACCCTTAGTGGCCACCTAATTCTACCCCTACATGTTAGAGGGAGGGAAACTGAGATCTGGAGAGGGGGAATGACAAAGCCAGGATTCAGACTCAGATTCTCTGCCTCTAAGTAGCCTGCTCTTTCAGCCAATAGCTATAAATACTAAGTCAAGAATAATAATTTTAAAGCAATAACGATAATAGATGATTTTCCCAAACCCCATCCTTAGGGAGAAGCTTAAGCGAGAGACTTCATATAATCATAAACATTCTTTTTAAAAAATATAATAATCAACTTCTCTTTATTGCCTTGCCCCTAAATGCAAGCATATGATATAAAGCATATGAAAATAAGCTATTTTAGGATCACACAAATCTCAGAGGTCATCTAGAACAAACCATTTATTTTCCAGATGAGAAAACCAACGGCCACACACGTATAATAAGTAGCAGAGCAGGGAGAGTGAATAAGTGTTTGATAGTGGTAAGGCAATTCTTAGACAGTCCAATGGCTTGGGCAGTCAGAAAGCTTGCCAGATTAGATCTGGGAGCTCTTTACCTGGATGCCTCTAAGGCTAAATCTGTGCACCCAGCAGCAAAATCATTATAGAACCATAACTTTTGATCGAACCAATCAGCCACCATCTGCTTACCCAACTGTGGGATTGGCAAGGCCTCAGAAGAATTATTCTTGCTCCAATCAAATAGAGCGGAGGCCACAAATGTATACGGGTTTGATTGAAGGCAGAGTTGGACCTTGCCAGCAATAAATCAGTCCCTAAAGGTGTAGACAGCCTAAGAATAGTCAGTCTGGGATGATTTAGAGGGAATTCTTCCCAAAGACAAAGAGATGGATTTAAGGCCACTTTAAAATTTCTTTGTGCCCAGTGGCATTAAACTAACTAGTGCATGAGAACCAGACTAAGTGATAAATAAACACCCCAGCTCTATCTTTGGTGGCATTTATTATGCCCATCCCTGATTCTGCCGATGACAGGGTGGAAATCTTCACATAAGTTTTTCCATGTGCCAAATAAATAGAACAATACAATTCTCACCTCCCCTCCCCATTGCCTAGATGTCTTTTTAAAAGTAATCAATAATGATTACATTAATGGTCCCTTAGGATAAACAAATCATTCACAATGCCTGGATTTTAATAGAAAATTAGGTCCAATTTTATTCTATCTCTTTCAAATCTCTCAAATGAGGAAAATATTGAGAATGGAAAAATCATATGAATTAAAAACTAAAATATATCTGGTTCCTAGGTAGCGCTCTCTCTCTCTCTCTCTCTCTCTCTCTCTCTCTCTCTCTCTCTCTCTCTCTCTCTCTCTCTCTCTCTCTCCTCTCTCTCTCTCTCTCTCTCTCTCTCTCTCTCTCTCTCTCTCTCTCTCCTTCTCTCTCCTTCTCTCTCTCTCTCTCTCTCTCTCTCTCTCTCTCTCTCTCTCTCTCTCTCTCTCTCTCTCTCTGTCTCTGTCTGTCTCTCTCTTTCTCTCTCTCTGTCTGTCTGTCTGTCTCTCTCTCTCTCTCACACATACACACACACACACACACACACACACACACACACACACACACACACCCCACACAAAATTTCCCCCCTCCTTCCTGCTGTTAATCTTTACCATAATGCTAAAATTTCATCATCGATGTAAATGTCAGAACATCTTCTGAAAGGCAAGAGGGAAATTTAAATGAGTTCCTGATGGCTTTTTCACATGAAGCAATATACTAGTTCCATCCCTATAAAATTCTACAGCTGCTGTATGTCGTAGACTCATTATACCTGCACTCTTAAAAGGATACTTAAAAGAGAACTTTAAAATCTGCCCTATTTATACATTATGTGATTAAATGTGAATTTTTCCAAGAGCAGTGGGCAGTGAAAAGAGTTCTGGATATGTTAACTTTGGGCACAAACTCAGTTTAGCCAACTATAAAATGAAGGGGTTAGAGTCCATGATTTTTGGGTTCTTTCCCACAATTCCAAGTTACTTTATGTCCTTGGGTCTCAGTTTCCTCATTTGTCAAATGAGGAGATTGGATTAGATGGCTTCTCTGGTCCCTTTCTGAGGGGATTATATCTATGATATTCTGAATGACTGAATAGCATACATGTAAAGAGGAAATGAAAGTAAGTCTGAATTCTTGGCTTTTAATGTCTTTCCTCCCCTCTTATTGGTGCTATTGAACTGAGAGAAAGCATATAAGGTAATTATGTAATCAAACCAGCCCTTCATTACCTATTAGCTACAGCACTGTTAAATGGTTGCTCCATTTGGGCAACTGACAAAAGTTATAATAAAACTGACAGGTTTAAGCCACTGGAGTCTTCTCTGGGGGAAAAAAATGACAAAGGGCAACTCACATTCAATTATCAATGATCCATGCCAGCTCCCAGCTCCATTTGCTCAGTAGGGTGTAGTCTAGTCTGCCCAGTTGTTTGTAGTGGATTAGACTGGGCTTTTCACTGGCCATTCATTGGCCCTGAAATTGGGGTTCACAAAAAAAGTTTCTGAAGTGCAGCTATCAGAACATTTTGGTTCTTCCCAGCTATTAAGAGAGTAGTCACAGGATGAGTTAAATTCACCAAACATTTATTAAACCCCAAGACAATATGGTAGAGTAATGACTTTGAAATCTGTCTGACATATACTGTCTAGGTGACAACTCCCAAAATTGAAGCTGCTGCTTTGGGAAAAGGGAACTCTTTCACTGGGAGCTTCCTAAACTGATAAAATTTGTAAAGGGCTAGAATTGAGCAATGCACTTGGATAATGAAGCACATGAGACTAATTGCCAATTGGACAGTTCCCTATTAACTTGTTTGAAGGTTGACCCTCCCCAGCTGTTCTGTACTGACTTGATTGGTGGGACAAAGAGGGGGGAGTGACGTGTGTGGGAGGAGTAGGAAGAGGAAGAAGAATTGAGATAGGGACGCTGACTCAGTCTCTCCTGGCGTTTGAGGGAGGAAGGTGTGTGTGAGATTGGTAGGCCTAACCCCCTGACCTTGACCGTAAAAGATCAAGAATAAAGACATTTAATGATCCTGATTCCAGCTGATTTCTGGGAAGACAGAGTTCCAGCAAAAATTATAGGTCAGTTCCCATCGCCCTCAAGAAAATTACAAGGTGTTGTGAAAAGCACTGAGGATTAAAAGACAAAAACAGAATATTAACAACAAATACTTACACAGTTTCTTTTTTTTATTAAAACTTTTTATTTTTCAAAACATATGCTTGGACAATTCTTCCATATTAGTTCTTGCAAAATCCTGTGTTCTACTTTTTCCCCTTCCCCCAGCCCCTCCCCTAGATAGCAAGTAGTCCAATATATGTTAAACATGGTAGAAATATATGTTAGTTCTTACCTCTGCATATGTACTGTCAAAAAAAGTTATAATTATAAAAATTAATAAAAAGATCATTTAAGATTAAAAAAAAAAGAAATATATGTTAATTCCAGTTTCTTGCCACTACCAAAAGGACTGCCACAAACATTTTTGCACATGTGGGTATGATTTCTTTATACCTTTGGGCCTAGTTCCAATCAGGATTTTAAGATAACAGGATCATACATATAGAAATGGAAGAGATCGCTTCCCAAGGTGGAAGAACTCTTCCTGGGGGGGGGGAGGGAACAAACTTTTCTTCACCATGGTGACTATTGTCTCTGAGTCCTGGCTCAAGATCCTTCACCAGCTTCATATATCAGGGAGCAATTTTGGTGCAACTGGACCCACAGAGGTTCCTGGTAAGACGGTAACCCTAATCAGCTGACATTCTTTACCTGCAGACCATAACTTCTCCGATTACTTTTGTTCCAGGTGCAAAACAATTACCTGAGGCAGTTAGGTGAATAGCTGATAGAAAGATAAAATGCTGTGCTTGGAATCAGGAAGACCTTGAGTTTGAACTAACATGGACCCTTAGTAGCTGTGACTTTGGACAGGTGATTTATCTTCTCCCATTCTCAGTTTTATCACCTATAAAATAGGAATAATAATAGCATTTGTCTCACTGAGTTATTGTTAAAAACAATTGAGTTAATATAAGGGAAGTACTTCATAAAACTTTTAAAACTCTACAAATATCTGTTGTTATTATTCTTATTTTACAGCTGTGGCCCAGGCCATCAGGCCATTGGGGAATTCAAGAAAAGCCATGGCTGCATTTTGGCTGCCATTTTGGCTGTCCAATTGGATTCGCTCTGGTCTTTCTTCATTGTCATTTTCCCGTGCCTTTTGCTGACACGTTCCTCCCTTGCGTATCACTGAAAGAGGCGGCTGGGATGTAGGCACTATACCCCGTGCCTGCCAATGCTGGCAGGTGGTCAGGGCTTGTGCCGCCCCAAATTGGCAACCCCTTAAAAACACCACCACATGGCCCGGGGGCAGCCTCCCCCTTTGATGGCATTTCAGTGGGGAGGTGGAATCGGCCCCACACCCACCACCTGCTTCTCACCAGTGGAGCTGCCTATGGTTTGGGGAAGGCAATGGTGGGAAATGTCCTGCTCTTTGTTCTCTGCAAATTCAGCAATAGCTTAGAAATGTCTCCCAGGTGGCGGCAGCTGGAGTCACTGACCGAGAGACAGATGATGCATCTTAGCAGCCCGAAAAGAGTGGCAGGTCATTGGTCTTTGTGGCCCCAAGTGCCCAGAGAGGGGGAAACTCCAGTAGTGGCAAACGTGAGAGATGAATGGCCTCCGTGCGTGCGTGTGTGTTTACCAGGGAGGAGAAAAATGAAGGCAATGAAAGTGTTAATAAAGAGAGGGCATGGTAGAGAGAGCTGCACCAGCTGTTCTCACTCTTTTGTATGTTCTAGACCTCTTTGGCAGACTGGGGAAGCTGCAGAATTCTCCAAATCTCGTTGTAAATGCATAAAATAGCATACATAGGACAACAATTATACTGAAATACGATTATCCAAATATTTTAAAAAACAAATTCAAAGACTCTAGGTCTACACTCACCTAGATCTTAGTTTCATTAATTCTAGGGTGAGAAGGGACTTTAGGGGTTTCTATACCAACTATTTTTATAGGGTAGATAATTAATTTTTAATAAAGCTTTTTATTTTTAAAACCTATGCACAGATGATGCTGAAAATTTGTGTTCCAAATTTTTTCTTAAAAAAAGAGTCAATGGCCTTTCAGGTCTCATCTATCTCTAAAGCTATGGACGTCACATTACCAGGAGACCGCTGGTGTGAGCTAGTGTGCTGTGGAAGCTTCTTCATAACTCTTCCCATTGTTGCCTAAGGAATCTCCTCTCCCTCAATGAAGCTCTCAGAAATACTGTGGCAGAATACTGAACAAATGCTGCTTGCCGAAGGCCAGCTTGCGTACCTGTGTGGACCTGTGTGGACCTCTTCCCCGTCACAAGGAAAGGGGGAAATAAATGAGCAGACGAAACAACCATTAGTGGAGAGAATGACAGATACAACTTGACTGTAGATTATATTTCCTTTTAGGAGCTCCCAACGGTCAATATTCTCCTATCTACAGGATTTTTACATAGTCCTATAGGAAAGACATCTTATTCCAAATTTGGGGATGTGTAATCCTTGAGCTAATATGATGCACACACACACAATTCCTTCCATACAGGGTTAAAATTGTGTTATCCCAGGATCTGGAAAATCCACATAAAATTTTTTGGCCCTCCCTTTGTAACAGAGAAGAAACCTGAATTATTATGGTATTAAAATATAAAGTATGTTGGTATTATATAATACATATACTTTAAGCATTTATATGTCATCTACAGCTCCTTCAAAATACCCCCAAAATTCCCATTTAATTTCTTATGCCAAACTGTGATATATTGAAGCTGCTATGGGGAAAGTCAAGATGTGGAAGGGATAACTATATATTATATATGTCAGACACTTGAGCTGTTTCAAAAGGCTACTTTCTTTGCCAGTGACATAAAAAACTTTTATGTTCTTCATTTTAAAACTTTGCTTGAAAACCTGAAAAAATTCTATGACTTATGTGGATAAAGAGAGAGCCTGGGAGGAAGGGGATTGGCATTTGATAGCATAGTAGGTGCTTAATAAAATGCTTATTGATTGATTAGAATTAAGAAGACTTGTGTTCACTTATCACTCCTGACACTGCAGGGAGGACTCTGGGAAAGTCATAAATTATTGATTCAGGACTGGAAGGAATTTAACTTATTAGAGCTTCAGTTCCCTCAGCCTCCTCATTTTATAGATGAGGAAATTGAGACTCAAAGACATTTAGCGACTTACTTGGGCTCACATAGCTAATAAATGCCAGAGACAGGATTGGAACTCAGGTCTGACCCCTGCAAGACTCAGAATCTGCTAAGTCACTTAAAGCTTCAGGCAGCTCTGTAAGATTAAGTCCCAGAAGAGCTGCCAGTGGGGTAGAGTGTAGTAGTGTGAAAAGACTAATGGTTTCAGAGTTCTCCTGCAACCCCATTTTTGATGACTATTGCTGAGACCAGCTCACTTCATTTTGCTGGTTTTAATTACCTGCCCTGGATGATTTCTGAGAGGCCTGGAGAAACTTAGACGAACTGACTCTTATTTAACAAATGAGAAAACTGAGGTCCAATGTGATTGACTTGCCAGAGTCATGCGATTAGCAAGTATATGCGGATGGATTCAAATTCCTGATTCCAACTTCTGAACATTCTCTGCTATTCCATGATTCCAAACTATGGAGCATTTTCAAATTAAAAGGGACCTCTGAGCCATCAGACTGAACCTCATTTTACAGATGAGAAAAATAAATATTAGGGTGTTTTCATCATCACCTGCTTTTCAATATTTGAATCAGATTCTCTCATAAATTTGGAGCTATAATATTTTGGAATCTGTGATTTTATAAGTGATTTTACTTTGCCTAATTGTTTTTCTTGATTTTTTCCCCTCAGGGTGAAATTTATTACTCCATTAAAATTTACCTTTTTGTCACTTCACAAACCATTAAGTAATTATTATTATTCATTTTTTCACCTTAGTATTTTTCCAATTACATTTTTTCCATTAACATTCTAGATGATTTTATAATAAAAAGTCAGACAGGTTTTATCCAGGGGTAGATAGATTTAGCAAAAGACCCAATCAATTACTTGTGTGAAGATATATTTATTAAAAAATAATGAGTGCATATATTTATCAAGTGATTACTAGTATTTGTTAGGAAAGACATAATGTAGATGAATAGGTTTAAGACCTGCATCTGACTTTAGCTGTGTGAAAACAAGCAAGTCACTTCACTTTCTCCTGTGAGCTTCCAACAACTCTCCATGGCTCTAAGCTACGTATAAACTCCTATCAGTATAGAAAGAGGCAATTCCCATAATAAGAAAAATCACATTCAGGCCAATTCCAATAGACTTGTGATGGAGAGATCCATCTGCATCCAGAGAGAGGACTATGGGGACTGAATATGAATCAGAACATAACATTTTCACCTTTTTCTTGATTGTTGTTTGTGTTTGTTTTTTCTTTTTCATTCCCCCCCCCTTTTGATCTGATTTTTCTTGTGCAGTGTGATAAGCGTGGAAATATGTTTAGAAGAATTGCACATGTTTAACCTATATTGGATTACTTAATGCAAGAATGAATGTTGAAACTTATCTTTGCATTTATTTTGAAAAATAAAAAGCTATTATAAAGAAAAAAAGACAGATCACAGGTCATTGACATATCTTTTGAAGGATATATGTATATAGAGTAAGATTTAAAGAAATACAAACATCTGTGTACTAATTAAGTGATAAACAATCTTTAGTTGAATTCATTGCCTTTTTTCGAAGGGGGCAGCAGGGAGTATTTTGGTTTGAGGAGCGTTAGGGAGGGGAGGAGAAGTTAGCATCTGCCTCTGGATTAGATGAGAGTACAGAGAAGAAACTGCTACTAAAAAGAAGCTTTGGGGTAAGGCTGGTCCCATCACTTCTCTAGTCCAGTGAAAAGTTGGGAATCTTGTTTTTTTGTTTTTTTTTTCAAAGGTGCCCAGGAATACTCTGTCTAGGGACTGGAAACCAGCAGTGAGCAGAGCTGGTATAATTCAGAGAGTTGTATTCGATTGAACATCAAGCATCATTTTCTCCCCCAATTCAGATGCCCACTGTGTGTGGGTACTGGTCCAATATCCACCATGAGTCCAGAGACTAGTAAACACCCAAGACACCTCCACCCACCACAGAGAGAGTGCCGCCAAACCCAAATGCTACAGGAACTATTGCTACCTCCCACTCTGGATGGTCTCTTTCCTAGTACATGTTCCACTGCCCCAGCCAGTTCTATAACCACCGAGTAATGTCATCTGTGCTGTACCCATTTCATGCTTCCAAACAACTCAGTTCTTGCTCCACTCTGTAGACATGTTGGAGCAATGAAGCGCTGTATTTGCCTGTAGAGTGGAAAGTGGCTTCCTTTCTCACCTTCCACCTCCCAACCCAACAATACCCAGAGTGCTTTCCATCCCTTGTCCCCAACAAGCTGAGGAGGAGGGAAGGTTTTTTTATCATGCACATTTAAAATATTAATTTCATTTCTATGCTTTTATGTGTAAAATTAAATTTATACTGTTCATAATTGACTGTGAGGATGGTTTGAAAACCTCAAATGTTGAAAGCTGATAATGTTAACTGGTTTGTGTAGCTTTGAGGTCAGCTTTTTATCTACTTTGTCAGACTGACTCTTAAATCTGATAGAACTTTAAACAATAATTGATTACTCAATAGATCACCAAGGAATTTAGTGCTTTTCATTACTGGTTTTTAGGGCGAGCCTGGGGAGGACAGTGCTGGATTGGGGAATAGATGCTCCTTACAACTGACTTGCTTGAGTTAAGGCCACACTCAAGGCAAAGAGGGCTCTCTGATCCCTGGGTTCAGATGGTCCCCCCCTTCCCTATGCCCACAGATGGAGAGCTCCAACTGGGTGGTGTATGAAAGGGAGAGGTCCAAAGTCTTGGCTAAAACTGCCCCATTCCCATTATGGAAGCCATCTGGCAGCTGTGGAAGCAGGAAGAAAAAGTATTCAGCCTTCTCACCTCTTTCTAGTCCTGATAGCTTGCATTGGCTGGTCAGAATCAGGTTAAGAAATCCTCAATTTTCTTCCTGATATCATAGATATACCGGTTTATTATTAAATCTTAGGAGAGGAGGAGAAATAATGCTAGATCTCTTTTCATCTCCAGTGTAGAAAAACATACTGGAGGGAGGCAACTAAGTGGTACAAATGATCCCAAAGTTATCTTTAAACTGGAGACTGATCCCTGTCATGGCAAGTGCTAGGACAAGATTCAGAGACTGGATAGACCTAGGAAGATAAGTGTTGGAGGAGTTTAGAGCTCTGGGCTCTGTGCGTGACCTGAAATCACTTAATCTGTCTCAGTTTCTTCATCTGTAAAATGGGGCTAATAATAGCACCTACCTCACAGGGTTATTATAGGAATTAGTTGTAAACCACTTAGCATAGTGCCTAGCACATAGAAGATTCTTAATAAATATTTGTTTCTTCCTTTGGCAAATGCTGCATTCTCCTGAATAGAAGTTAAATGAGCAGAGACATTTTTTCATTTTGTCTCTGTAGCCCCAAGGGGCTTAATAAATGAATGTTGAGTTGAATTGGGTTGAATTAAATTGGGTGAAATTCTTCTGGTGTGGCTGGAGGGCACTATTCAGACAATATGGTCCTGTCATTCTTACAGTTTTATGTTTGTACATATTTTATACATCTGAAAGGATATGGCTTATTTTCCCTCCTCTCTCTCACTACATGGTACTAAACACAGGCCCTAAATCTCAACAACAACAACAAAAAAAATCATTGAAGCAGAGGGAGAAAACCAATAGTGCTCAACTTAATCCAGTGCAGGAGAGGACATTTAATACAATATAATAAAATCTAGTAACATCTCATTGATCCAGGAGATATGATTTCTCAATTTGACTTCTACTATAATTCAAAAACATTTTCTTCTCCTGTGATACCTTTTTGGGGACTTAGAGGGATTCGTTATAGCTTTTTTCAAACAAAAATTCAGTATTTGCTTTATTGGTCTTTAATTTCAGGGTTTAGACACTGATGACTAGAAGTTAAATGACCTTTATGTCTCTATTATATCATTATGTGACAAGGGTGATAATTAAATGTTATTTTATTAACCTCATTTTATAGAACAGCAATTTGATTTACATATCCTAGAAAATAGTAAAATAGCTTTTAAAATGTATTTACCTATATTTCATAGAGGTCAGTCTTCTCCCTGATGTTAATTCATCTTCCCTTTCTGCCATCACCAGTATTCCAAATCAGTGATGCTTTAAAGATATATAAAGAAAGAAGGATGTTAGCTATCTTGATAGTACCTTGATATTTCAATAGACCTCTGTTTGTTCTTTATACCCAAGGATGCTTAGTGTGTGGAAGATGTGGAGTCTTCAAATTGAACACTGGGAAAAAGATGAGGGAAGAGGAGAGGAAAAGAGTGTGGGGGCAGAAAGAGAAAAATAAATGGCACGAGCATTGACTCCTGCAGGGAATTGTGTACATTTTGAGATTTCTTTTCTCCTTTTAAGTTCAAACATTGGATACTGACTCATGGCTGAAAGGTTTTGATCATTCTTTCTGATTCCTGCTTTGCAGACTTGAGGAGGCATGTAGTCCCTGAGCAGTTGCCAGTTCTCACAGGGAGCACCGTCCTTGAATGATATAGTGGGTAGTTGTTGGGCTGTGACAACATCAGTGTTCTTTCAGCAAGGGACAAGTGCTCTCCCAATGGAGAATCACTCTGAGACAATACTTCAGCTGAAGGACTCAGAATCTGGGGCTACTGTTGAATGCTGGATCAGAGCCAGGAGAATGAAAACCTTGACCAGGGAAGGGGATTATAACTCCAGCATTTTGTATTGGTGTCTGCTACAGTTCACCCCCCATCTAATTAAACTACTTTCTTTTTTCTTATGGTATTCTATATAACAAGAAGACTGAGTGATTTGTTAATGATGGCTAAATCCAAAAGAGAGTTTCTCATGGGATGGGGGCTAAGCCAACATAAAGTCTCTTGATTCCAAACACTGAATAGGTTCAAAAAATAATAGGATCCAGAGATTATCCATAAATCCCTAAAAAAAAAAAGCCTGTTACACAGAATATTAAATAATTATGCAATGGCTATTGAGAGGCAGCATGTAGTAGTTAAGAGAAGTCAGAACTCCTTGGTTCAGATTTTACAGACATGACCATGCGTAAATTTCTGAGAAATTGTTTCTTTATCTGCAAAATGCATATAATAATACTTGATATTTGCCCAAGATCATTGCAAGAAATGTGAATTCTTATTATATTGGAGAATCATGTAAGTTTCCACTCAGTTTAAACCTTAGTCATGACATATTCATGTTCCTAAGACTTTCTCCCCCCAAAAGGAATTTCTATTCCCTATTTGCAGCGGGGTGAAAACTATAGTTATAGGTCAATAGCTTAATTCTATTCTCCTCACTATGTGATCTTTAACCAGATTACAGAGCAGAATGAGAACATCTAGTAAGAGCATTAACTTCCTCCAACCCCTTCAATAAATCCAAACTAAAATAATGAATCTCGGGAACACGTGCAGTAATGTCAGCATATTCCTGGGCTTGTAGCAGCTTGAAATATTGCCTAGCTCAGGGTCTTGTTTTCTTCATCGCAGGAGACTGTGCCAGTCCTGTCTGTGCCCATGAAGGCCGGAGGCTATGAGCACATAACACATTTGGCCCACTGCTAACCCCACTTCCTACCACTGACTGTACTTTCCACTTGATAAATAATTGAAAATGGATCATAAGATGCCTAGACCAGACATCCCCTGGAGGTTAGGGAGGGTTGAAATGATTGCTGAAAAGGTTTGCTCATCGCCTTGAATAGCTATGGACAGTTGGGAAGACCTCCAATGAAAGCCGAGCTCATTTATCAATTTATTTATGGAAATGGTTGAATTGTATTCAATTAGGACCACAGAAAATGTCTGCTCATGTAACAAGTATGTCTAACCTTACAGCGGTGGATACTGGGACTTAGCAACCGTTAGTCAGTGGCCCTTTAAAATAGGTATCCACAGCGGTGTCAGTCATGGATTTATATTTCCCATTAGATCAGACAGTTAGGAGATCTGGAAGTGGGGGGAGGGGAGTGAGGTTTAAGGGGGAAAAAATGGGAAAATAAGACAAGAGACAAAGTTTCAGCTGCATAGGATTGTAAGACATTAACAACCAGCTCTCTGGGGAGAGTATGAATGGGAGGCACACTGTTAAGTGAATTCTGCATTATTAGCATTTCCCCATCATTTTCTTGTGTCTAGGCAATTAATAAAACAATAGATTAAGTCTTGTCTTGTAGCATCTGTCGATTTTTGTATCAACGGTCACACTGACAACTTAACAACTGGCTCTTCTGCAAGGCAGTTTGGGTTGACTCCAGTGCTCTTGCTTTGGGGATCCTTTTTAAAAATCAGAATACTTGTTTTAGGTGGGTTTCAATAGAGAATTAGTAGCCAGATGGGGCAGCGTCCATCTGCCAGGAAGCTGAGATTGGGTCGATCATGGGAACTAGGCCATTCTGACCTGCAGAAGGAGGAGGGCAATCTGGTGGTAGCACTAAGTCCCGTATCAATATGGTGACCCTGGGGAGCGGGGGAGGAGGGGAGGAGAGAGGAAAGGCTTCTCTTCTCCATGTACATTAGGCCACAGACCTACAGATAAATAATTGTGTTTTCCAGAGGCACCCAGACTTCTTAATGTTTTCTGACTCACATTGCTCTACGGCTTACTTGGTGACATGTTACAGCCCCCCACTTTCCATGTGCTGCAGTAATCACATTTTTAAACAATGTCACTTAAAAGATAGATCGTTGAAATGTGCTTACTGTTTTATTTTATTTTCTGGAGCATTTGCCCATTTCCTTCTTTGGGAGTTGGCTAGGGGAGTGGGCAGGGCTCTTAGATGTAAGTAAAATCGCTGGAATAGTTAGCACTTTTGAGAAATATATCCATTGCATCAAGTGAGAGCACTCCATAAATAAAAGGCAGCTTCCATGTCTGGTTTCACGTCATTTGGAAAACAGAAATTAAAATAAGGGAGTTTATGGCTGTGCTAAGAGGTTATCCCCTGAAATCCCTACTGTCTTTCTCATGGATGAATCTGCTTTACAGGGCAAAAGCAAGAGGGGTGATGGCAAGAATAATTACAAAAGGCTTTCTACCTTTTTCTGGATAATACAGAGCTGGAAGGCATGTGCAAGAAACTCTCCAGCTGGAATAGATGAAGATCAGGGAATCTGAAAACCTTTCTCTGGCTTTGAGTCTCAGTCCCTGGGACTTTCCTGAAGAAAGAGTGGTTTATAAAAGATCAACTCTACACTTTTGCCTCCAGGGTTTCATGCTTAGACACTCAGCCTTCCAGACTAAAATTCAGACTCACATTTGTTTTCTTTTTTTTTTTTTTCCCCTTCTGGAAGTGGGTTTTTCCCTTTGTAAAAGTTTTTATTTCTCTTCAAAGCTGAATTCTTTGTCTGTCTCAGCTCTTCAAGAGTTCAAAATGCCTCAACCCTAAAACAGTGTTTGTTAATACCAGGAATAGGATCAGCTCCTTCCCTTTACTCATCTTCCATAGTCTCAATGATAACTTCCACTCCACTTTGAGCCCCAATAATATGAGCTAAAAGTTGATATTTATATAGCATTTAGAGTTTCACAAAATGTGTTACCCAGATTCAAATGGCTAATCAATAAAAATTTATTGAGTATCTTGGTATTGAGGATTGCTGTTATTGTTCAGTTGTGCTAACTCTTCATGACATAGTGTCCACAGGTAGACACAGGTGAAATGACTTTCCCTCATAGCTAGTAAGTATTAAAGGCTGGATTTGAACTCAGGACTTCTTGACTTCCTACCCTTCCATTACCTTTTCAGCTATTGATCATAGAAGAATCTGGGGTGGCAAGGTTCTGTGATTCAGAGTCACAGAGATGCTGGATGTAGAGTCAGGACTTTGTAAATTTTACCTCAAATACAGATAAGCATCAGGGACTTCCTCAGAGCCCTCTGCTATTAAAGGTCTCTACCACCTGCCCCCTTCCCATATTTTCTGCCTTCCTCGCATTCCCCTCCCCTCCACACAGTCCGAGATGCAACTACACTGGTCTTCTTGCTGTTCTTCCCACTATCCATCTTCCATCTTAGTGCCTTTTTACTGGCTGTCCCCATGCTCTCATGCCTCATCTCTGCCTTTTTACTTCCTTCAAGACTCGGTCCAGATCCTACCTTTCAGAGGAGTGTCTTCTGGCCCAAACCCCACCCCACTGCTCCTGCCTTTCCTCTAAGATGATCTTCCATTTATCCTATTTTTGTATGGACATGGTCTCCCCCTTTAGATTTGCTCTCCTTGAGTTCAGGAGACTTGTTTTTGCTCTTCTTCATATCCCCAGTGCCTAGCCTGGGGCCTGACACTTAGTAATAAATGCTAGTTGACTGACTAACTGACTTACTAACTGATCATAAATCTAAGTCCATTAAGCTAAATCATAGGATTACTGCGAGGATAAAGTGAGATAATAAATATATGATGCTATATATAGATGCTAGAGCAGCTGGGGGGCACCAGGATTGGAGTCAGAAGCATTCATTTTCCTGAGTTCAAATCAGCCTCAGGAACTTTCTAGCCATGTGACCCTGTACAAGTCACTTAATGCTGTTTGCCTCAGTTTGCTCATCAGTAAAATGACCTGGAGAAGGAAATGACAAATGTTCTTGTATCTTTGCCAAAAAAAACTCCAAATGAGATCACGAAGAATCAAAACAACTGAAAGAAGGGTAGAAAGAAGACAGGATGAACATTTGTTAAGTACCTACTATGTACCAAGCATTATGCTTAGCACTTTACAATGATAATTTTATTTGATTCTCACAACAAACCTGGGAAGCAGGTGTTATTATCTGCATTTGACATTTGAGAAACTGGAAAAAAGTTTCCTTAGTAAGCTAGTAAACTATATGGAGTGAGATTTGGACGTGTTTTCCAGATTCCAAGATGCAGGGTTCTATCTATTGTGCTACACAACTGCCTTGAGATGGAAAAGATGATGAAAAGGGTCACAACAAATTTTAATTAATTTGGTTCAGGTTATTCATTGTTCTTATTTAATAAAGTGTCACCTCCTTGATTTAGGAATAGCACTTGCTTTATTCTGCACTATTCTGATTCAATCAAAAATTTACTGCGTTCTTACTTGGAGATTGGTTACAGAAGGTTTTTACTGTATTATTACTTTTGTTTTTGAAAAGTTGTCAAATGGAATGATTTGAGATTTGGCATGTAGTTTGAAAAAAATACGCTGGTTTATTAAAAAATCAGTGTACAGCTTTTCCTGAAACATCTGCTACTCCTTTGCAGTTATATAGAACTAAAGAATTTCCATGGGCCATATGGGGGGAAGAGTATGAAACAGAAAATCTGAAAAAATCAAATCATCTAAGTCCTAGATTGGCAATTTGATTGTTGGAATCAAACAGAGTCCTCCACAACTAGCATGGAAGTTGTTTGTCAAAGAAGAGTAAAATTTCTTTTCCATGATCAGCTGGCTGCTAACATTGAATTCTTTTTACAATTCTTACACAACTGAAAGATTCTGAATTTGAATCATGAAGGCATCATGTAGGATGGAGCACCATTTTGTTGATTTCATGAGTTATCACTGTTGAAAAAAAGTTACCTTGTGGTCAACCTTCTAATAATTCCAAATGAAATCATTTCTCAAAAAAAAAACCCAGCATGCAACTTAGGGCATTGTCCATACTCAAAATGCTTCCCCTTGATGGAACTTACCAAACCTTGCACTTCATTGACATCATTTTTGAAAATCCAAGGTTACCTTTTTATTTCCTGCATGGGGAAGGGCTAATATATGTCAATTATCAAGAAAAACCCTATATCATCAAGAAATGGGGGGATTATGAGAAACTAGAAGATCACTTGTGGGGGCTGCAGTCATTCATTCTAGATTGTGGGTTGTGGAGTAGTTGATTACTTTAAATTCTGAAAGGAAGATCAATCCTTGCCTCAAGAAAAAGATTCTAAGGCTGAGTGGGGAGAAGAATATAAGACTATTTTATATATATATATATATTTATATTTATATATGTATATATATATGTGTGTGTGTGTGTATATATATACATATATATACATATATATTTTTATATATGTATATATATGTGTGTATATACATATTTATATGTGTGTTTATGAACATATATATGAACATAAATATTATATATATATATATATATATATATAACAAATTTAAACATAAACATAAATAAACTGAGACTGAGTCTATAGATTACAGAAACCATAACAGGAATTCAGAGCTAATAAGCGTATAATAGAACAGGAAGCCAAAATGCCAAGAAGGCCAGAGAGCTGGTAATTTGTCTACCTCAACATGCTTGTTCAAAGCTTCAGACTTTTAATGCAGCTGTTGACATTCCCCACCTCTACCCAACACTGGTTGAGACTAGTTTACTAAATCTTTTCCTAACCCCCATAGTCATCTCTCCTCTCAGAACTCCTTCCTCTACCCACTCTACATGGTTTGTCAGGATAATAGAAGAGAAGTCTCTCCACCAATTTTCAGGTCATCCATGTTGTGTACAAGCTACCACATTCTCTGTATGAGATGACTCTCCAGTGAATGTATACAGTTACATAGACAGAAAGACAATAGCCAAGAGCTTATTGTAGAAGAGGACACGGAAGGCTGAATGTTTTTAAGAAGAAGCTTTTGACTTCTCTCATTTGTAATACAGTTGGATGTTGAAAAACTTTTCATGTTATTTACAATTACAGATCAGTTAATTTAAAAGTAACAATATTTGGTTTCCTTTTTGGTTTATTGTAATCTTTCTGTAAGTTTGGTACTTTTGTTCCCACTTTTCCTACTAGAAAAAAGTGACTTCAGTTTTTTCGTCCAAACCTTATGAGAGTAAGGCAATTGACTGCCTGTGACAGTTACCAAAAGGAAGCTCTTTTAAATGATCCATTGTGAGGGAATAGTGAGAAGGCACCAGCTCCAAGACTCAAACTCATAGACCACATTGGCTCTGGATCACCAGCAAAGAAAATTCCCATCACTGGAAATCTTCAGTCAGAGACTGGATTTCATTTTTCAGGGATGTAGAAATTCATAGTTTGAGCAGCAGTTGGACCCAATGACCTTTGAAGCCTATTAAAGTCTCTTATTCTAATATGCTACCTGAGTATGCAATGAAAATTATTTGACTTTCTTTTCTTTTACTGTTAATCATTCTTTTTGTACCTCTGTAGGCACACATACAGCACATTTTGTATTATAGGAAGCCAGGTGACCAGTTCCTGGAATATTGTAAAATTTGAGTAGGGTTGGGAATAGATGACTTTTCAACCTAGAGGTTCTTTGATTCTGTGAATCTGTGTAATCTGTGGAGCAGGAAGCTGTGTGACAGCTTTTGTCATTAACCCTGACAAGAACACTACCTCTGACCTCCCCTTAGGCATCCTGTGGCCAGCTTCTAAGAGCAAGCTCTCCTGGGCATCTGGGCTGCCTTTCCTATACTGTTCCCCATGCTGCAAAGCAAAATCTGTGGATGGAGCTGGATTAAGAACACCTAGTGAGATGTCTTCATGGCAGAGCAGGGTTGCTCTAGGTGGATGGAGTTCCCTGTATAACCATGTTGTATTCTCCTGAGTTGTATACAGAAAGGGAGGGAATAGGCATTTATATAACACTTACTATGTGTCTGGAACTATGCTAAGAATACATACCATCTAACTTCCTTTTTTTAAAATTTTATTTATTTATAATTTTTTGACAGTATATATGCATGAGTAATTTTTTTTAATTACATTATCCCTTGTATTCATTTTTCCAAATTATTCCCTCCCTCCTTCTACTCCCTCCCCTTGATGACAGGCAATCCCATACATTTTACATGTGTTACAATATAACCTAGATACAATATATGTGTGTCATACCATCTAACTTACAATGAGTGTTCTATCCATTGTGCCACCAAAATGCGTCAATGTATGTCCTTCAGGAGGTCCTAAGACACAGAATACCCTAAAGGACTGAAGTTGGCTATATCATCTTACCTGTAAAGATGGGTGTCCTAGACATTGCCTCCTGTTGCTTTTGTCAGGGCTCAAAAGACTTGGATAACCATTATGCCAAATACACACACACACACACACACACACACACACACACACATATATACTAAATCCTTTATGTGTATTTAGAGGAGTTTGACTTGGATTTGTAGCCCAAAACAAACACTGCTTATGAATCACCAAATGTATGCATCAAAAAAAAATTTTTTTACCATTGGATAATATTGAAATGTATTATTATTCCAATTCATCTTAAATATTTTATTCTGCTGGGAAGCATTTTTAGTAATGTTCATCTAAAGCACAGATGCAATTTCTTCTTGGTCTAGTCAAATAAATACATTTTCTACTTGGAAAAAAAAAAAGACGTTTTAAAACCCAGTCAATTTGGGACTAGGGTATCTGGATAACCCAGAAAAAGACAAGAAGATTGGGTTCTGGATCTAATTTTCTGGAACAATTAGTAGGATTAGGAAAACTAGATGAGCACAGGAAGCCACAAATTAAGGGAATGCTGGGAGTTGTCTATTTGTCTCATGCAACCTAATCCCCCACAGCTTCAGCTTTGTTATTGTCCATGCTCATATTCTCCACTCAGATTAAGTGATAAGGTTCCAGCATGGCAGGAGCTGTCTCCCAAGGCTCCCTTTAGGCCATCTGAATCTATTGAGCTAAAAGCTCATAGAACTTTGAAAAACAACAGCATATGAAATTGAACTTTTGTAAAGGAAATGGCAAATTATCTGACAAAATTTTTGTTCCCATTCTATGTGTGCTATATTACCATATGATTACAGGCAAATGTATAAACACTAAAAGACACCTACATATGTATAGATCTACAGTTTTTCTACCTTTCTGTTGATAACCATTGATATACGATCATACGTTGTACTGATGTAAAATAAAAAATAATACCCACATTTTCTATATAATTTAATAGGTTTACTCAAGAATTATAAGATTTGAAATTTAGTGCTGGAAGGAAATGTACAGCTGTAATTCACTCAACCAGAAACTGAGGCACAGAAGATGACTGGTCCAAATACACCTAAAAACTAAGTAATAGAGACAAGACTTAAACGTCACATGCGGTGCTCTGAAAATTCTGTCATATGGTCTCTGATTAGAACTCTACTCCCTCTGGTTTTTCTCAAAAATCTATGTAGCTTAAAGAAGATCCAACTCACTTCCAGTTGATCAATGATGGACAGAAATAACTATACCCAGAGAAGGAACACTGGGAAGCAAATGTAAATTGTTAGCACTACTGTCTATCTACCCAGGTTACTTATACCTTCGGAAGCTAATAATTAATGTGCAACAAGAAAATGGTATTTACACACATATATTGTATCTAGGTTATATTGTAACACATGTAAAATGTATGGGATTACCTGCCATCGGGGGGAGGGAGTAGAGGGAGGGAGGGGATAATTTGGAAAAATGAATAAAAAAAATTTTAAAAAAATCTATGTAGCTATTTTACAGATGTAAAAACCAAAATCACTTTCTTTTCTGAATTAATAGATTATAGAACTTTCTTTTGGGCACTTTCAAAGGGAAGAAATAGTTTATGGCCCATTGGCAATATCAAATGAAGTCTGCCTCTAATAGACAAATGAGTCTCTAAAAAGCATTTTTTTTTTTTTAAACAGTAAAATTGTCACATTTTTCCCTCAAGGGCTAAGACTGGTCTGTGTGCATGGAAATTAGACCAATGGATCAAGACGATAAGTTATAATTATTTATGCACATTAGAGTTCAGAGTGTGTTTCCCCTTCATCAATAACCATTTTCCATGATTCATTGAATTCTCCCTGACCCGTGTCTAATGGTCCTCCTGATCCACTGCACAAAATAAAGACCAAAGAGAGAATAGAAAAGCCTGCTGGGAAAATGCTACAGTAAGAATTTACATATTAGAAAATGAAATTTAAGGAGGGTTTTCTAGCATCAAAAGTGATATTGAATTGTTTTGAGAGGTAGCGGCTCCATGACTCTCTATTCTCCTTGACTTGAGTATTACTGGAGTTCTAACAATGCCAAGGTTTCCTATTGAAGGCTGTTCCATCCATAAAAAGAGAATCCTTTAAAAAACTCATATTTTAATAGCATGTGCAGTTCAGCAATGTTTCACATAATCCCAGAGGACGTATGCTTCAACCGTCACACTTGCTTGCTTCCTTCCTTTTAAACAGTCATTTAAAAAGGAAAAAAAAACCCTCTCCCTGTGAAAATCTCTCTTGCTTCAAATGAAATTGGATCGCACTGTATGTGGCAAAAGGGAGAGATGCATTATCGCGTATAGTCAAAGAAGACAGAGTGTGGTTAGAAATATGTGTTAATTTTATGTGTGTATGTAGGATTATGGGGAGAAAATGATTATAATTTTCCTGAAGTATATTTTCAATAAGTTGATTAAAACATGATATGAATGAATATTAATAAATCAATGGAGGTAAATAACATCTCCTCTATCCAAGAGACCATAAATAAAGAACTTAAGTATTTATATAGAAGAAATCATTAAGACTATTATAAGATTATTATAGCCAATATACCACCTATGGGCTGTCATTCTTTATAAATCATAGTTTCTCTATAGAAAAAGGAAAGCTGGTGTTTTGTTTTTTTAAATAAGAAAGTCTGTTGTAACCACTGGTCATTATTTTATTTTACTTAACCAAAGGTAAAAAATACAGGGAGAAGTATAGAAAGCACAATTAAGTGAAAATGTGATTGAGGAAAGACAGACTTGGTTTCTTCTACAAAATTCATAGTTTTAATTCAATTCAGTCACAACATGGTTCGAACACCTACATAAGGCACAAAATATTATGGCGCTTTAGGCCAGCACAAGATCAGTGTTTCCAATCCTACTTCTCAAATATCTTAGATTAGTGACAGAACAGATCACTTCTATTCTAAACAATAAGAAGTTAAGTGACTTTCTTAGAGATGTAGCTCTAGTCTGTGTTGGAGATGACAAGGTGGTACAGTGGATAGGGAGCTGGACCTAGAATCAGGAAGACTCATCGTCATGAGTTCAAATCCATTCTATTCTCTGTTACTAGGTGTGTGACCCCAAACAAGTAACTTTACTTTGTCTGCCTCAGTTCCTCATCTTTGATAAGAAAACTCCATATGGGAACACAATAAACAACAATAACTCTGAGAAAATCTTGAGGACTGGAAGTTATAGGGAATTTACCAACCTTCATTGGTAGAAAGATTTTTTCTCACCTGATAGTTATTTATGACAAAATAATTACAGGTCCACTCTCCTATCGCCATATACCTGGCACTGGGAATCTGAAAAGAGATATGAACCAACATTGTTTTCAAAGAGATTGTGATGTAAAGGGGAGAGCAAGTGCCCACTTAGCTATAAAATGAGGGGGAATGAGATGAGAAAAAAGCAAAAGTCCAGGGAAATGCTATCCAAATTTTGGGGAGTGAAAAATCACTTTCACCTAGAGAAGAGTAGGATTGACCTGGCTATAATGTTGACTCTTTACATGAAATAGATTGAAAATACTCAAAGTAGTTGGAATCAGATTGTAAAAGGCACTGAACATCATAAATTAGAATTGATGCTTTACCAGAAATTAGTCAACATCATATTTGGAGGGGATGGTAGGCAGAAGAGGAATTATTATTTTTTCAACTTTTTGAGTGTAATTTGACAGTAGGATGTCCATATGGGGATAACCAGCAGGTTCCTGGAAATGTGGAATTTAAACTCTGAAAAGAGACTGGGAGTAAAAAATCAAGTCTCTCCCCATTCAAATCCATCCTTCCAAGTTGATCTTCCAAAAGGGAGCTGACCCTTTCTTCCCCCATTCTATAAAAGTCATTAGGTCAATTATAAATTATGAAATCCTTTGCTTGCCCCTCAATGACCTTCATCACCTATCCCCCATCTTCTACCAATCTTCTTAGATCCTTACTCTATCATGCATTTTGCTTAGCATAACACCTAACACTTAGTAGGTGTTAATAAATGTTTATTGACTATTAAAGGTAAATCTACAGGTGGGAGATCATGAACTCTAAATTTAAGACGGTAGACTCACAGGATAATTTTAGAATATGAGATGTCAGGCACTCTGTGGATGATACCCTGCCAGGGTGAATGGAGCGTAGTCCAAAAAAGGATATAGAATCTTAACCCCCTATAATTTCCAAATGTTGCAATTAGCACTTTAAAGAAATATATAAATATATGTGTGTGTTCTTGAGGAATTTTTATTCACTAATTTTTATTTTTCATTTAATGATTATATTTTAGTACTTTGTACCAGATTTTATAATGTAGGAAATATTAGGTGGTCATATAAATATGACCATATAGTTATTATAATTAACGATCCATTTCTGTACATTTAGTAATGACTTGATTTCAAATAAATATCTTTGTAAATATTCTCCAGAGAGAACAGAAACTTGTAATGTCTCAACTATTCTAGATTTGATGCAAGTGATTACAATAATAATAACAAAAAATTAAAAAAAATCTTGCCCAAACCAAGTGACATTATCTTCCTTTCCTAGTTAGCAGTCTTCTCTTTAGCCAATAAGTGCTTGTATTTATTAATTTGGAGATAACTAGACATCAAAAAATAACTTGTAGTAGTTTAATTCTTTTTTTTTTTTTTTTACTTCACTGTTGTTAATTACATGGAATAGCTAAATTTAGGAGCAGATGGTTGGATATTATTTTTTTTTCAAACCAAAGTTTATTCAATACTTATGTGCTTTATTCTCAGATGTTTGATTAAACCACCATCCTTTCTTTAACCATGCTTGTTTTGGGAGAAAGAACTCTGGATTATTGTTTTAGAACTAAAAGGAATTTTGAGTGTCATTGTTTGAGTCATGTCTGACTCTTTTGGGGGCTTTTTTTTTGACATGGATACCAGTGTGCTTTACCATTTCCGTCTCCAATTTATTTTATAGTTGAAGAGACCGAAGCAAATAGGATTAAGTAACTTTCCTAGGATCACCCAACTGAGATCAGATTTGAACTTAAGAAGATGAATCTTCCTGATTCCAGATTTGGTACTTAATCAACTGCACTACCTAGCAGTTACAAAGTGCAAGAGACATTTGCAAAACTAAAAAAATTTGTTTCTTCATTATGTAAAATAGGAATTAATAACATAGTTATCAACAACATAATATATACAAAGAACTATACAAATTTTAAAATTATGCAATATGTATATTATTTACCCATGTCATGTCTATATGGGGATGCATTTATATAGGTGCACCTGTGTTTTATGTATGCTTGTGTATATTGTATGCCCACATAAATACATATACACATATAAATAAATAAATAAATAAATATGTACATATATATATATATATATATATACATACATACACAAATATAAATACATATACATAGTTCCCAGTTTTTTACTGCAATTTTAAGCTATTAAATCTTGAAAACTTTTGGGATACTCTATATACATGCATCATTACACACATATATGTGTATTGGAAAGCATATGCATATACACACATGTATACATATATGTATACGGTTGGTTAGTTGTTGTCCTTCGTTCTCAAAGAGCACCAAAATGACATAAATATTTTAGAGGGGAGTTACCATGTGTCTGACTGTGTATGATCAGACCAATATGGGCTCGGGATGCTCTGCCACGAGTTGGGCACAAATAGTACCTCTGAACATTTGAGGTGGATTCTCTAACTTTGAGCATCTCCTGTTTCCTTTGGGCTAATTTAATTCTGTTTCACTCAGAGCACAGCACCTTCTCTGATGAGGGCACGCCATGCTGGGCGGTCCTGTATCTCCCATGTCATACAATTGATTCTGAAATTCTTAAGAAATAACTTGAGAATGTTCTTGTATCTTTTTCTGATCACCTTGTGAGCACTTGCCCGTGTGTGAGTTTATAAAATATTTATATTTGGCAAGTGTCTGTCCATTTAGCATTCCAAGAGTGTGGCCAGCCCAATGGAGTTGTGCTCTCTGCAGCAGAGTTGGCAGTTTAGTTGTGAATGCAGTGGCTGAGTTCACTTACCTTGGCAGTTTACCTCCCAGAGGTGTCCGCACTGATAATGAGATTGACACATGCATTGCCAGAGCTAGGTCAATGTTTGGGAGACTCTGAAGGAAAGCATGGGAGAGGAGAGGAATTGGACTGTCTATCAAACTGGGGTCTACAGAGCCTTTGTGCTGATCTTATTGTTGTATCCTGTGAAACCTGAATAGTATACTAGCGCCATGCCAGGAAACTGAATTGCTTCCGTTTGAATTTGCCATGAGAAGATTCCGAAGATCACTTGGCAAGCTAATTCACCAGATACATACACACACACACACACACACACACACACACACGCGCGCACGCACACACACACACACACACACACATATATATATATATACATATATATATATATATATATATATATATATATATATATTCTATTATTATTAAATGGCTTGCCCAATGTTATATCACAAGCCAATGGCGAGCTAGAATCTGGTTCCCATGTCTCCTGATCACAAATCCAAGGCAGTTTTCTTTCCATACTTCCTACCTCCTCATAATTGTATGTGATGTAACTATTGAGAAATAATGAGCTTTAATTGTTCTGGAACATTTAGGAATATAATCTTAAAAAAATAAAAAAATAAAAAATAAAAAAAATTTAAAAAGGCATTCTGAGTGTGCTAGCCAGGTTCTGAATTTCAAAGAACACAGACAAATCCTCACCCTCAAGTGGTTTAACTGCAGGGTTTCTTGAATATTGTATCAACTGGGCAGACATACTCACTCATTCAGGAAGAGAACAAGAAAGCATGCTCTTCACAGCCACCCCATGGGTCCCCATCTTTGACTGGCCCCAGGGAAAGCAAGCTGTGTATACAGCTGCTCCCAGAAGGTTGTCTCTGTCCCAGCAATCACCCTGATCCCCATGTGGCCCGCAGATCTCAGAGGCTGAATGGGTTTTTACTGAGAGAGACAAAAGGAGTCGGTGTCTCTGCCCATAGCAAGTAAGCCGGCAATCAAGTAAGCAAAAAAATAGGCTGGTAAAATTGCTTTGGAGTCAGGACCCACACTCATGGCTGGGCATCTTCCTTTAGCTGTCTCTCCTGGTATGTTCCCCTCCTTCCAATGGGTAGCTGCCTGATCTTCCTGGCTTATATCATCCATATAGAATGTATTATATTGTCTGGTTTTTTTTTCATTAATGACTTTAGATTGCCAGAATAAAAATATTTTCTCATGTTTCTCTGTGGCCTCTAAAAAACAACAAAAAACCCAAAGTTTTTTTGTTTGCTTTTTAAAGAATGCAATTGGTATTTCCTTTCTGTTTGCTTATTGTCCATATTGGTCCTTCCTGAAACTTCACTCACGGTAATGTGACTGCAAAGGGTCGTAGTTGCAATGGATTAAATATTCCTACCTTTTGAATCCTAAGAGTCTTATACAGAATGGTCCATGAGATGAAAATTAATTGGTTGGATGACTTAGCAAAACACAAATCTACCCTGGGGGAAAAAAATCAAAACTCTTGTTTTTGGAAAATAATAGTCTTAAAATATGCTCTAGGACCATGGATCACAAACTGAGAACTAGAAGAAAACTTAGAGGCCATTTGTCCAATATGATCATATCATAGAAAGGGAAATTGTGGGCCAGAAAATGAAATGCTTTGTCTAATGTTGGCGAGATTTCAAATTGAGAGCTCTTTTATAGGAAAGCAATATTATGAAAGAATAGGGAGGCATTTTATTTACTCAAATGTAAAAATATGATGTCCAGTGAAAAAATATCTGGCATAATCTCTTTTAATACCAGGAAAACTCACTTCTCATTATTATTGGTTGCTTGATTGTTGACCTTCATTCTCAAAGAGGATTAAAATGACATTAGTATGTTGGGATCAAGACGTAGTGTGTGGGACTGTGGCTGATCAGACTAATACAAGTTCCACAGGCTCTGCCACAGGTTGGGCACAAATATGTCCATATGAACATCTGGAGTGGAGATAGCTCTAAATTTGTGCATCTTACATGTCTTTTGAGCTACTGTAATTCTGCTTTGCCCACGGAGCACAGATCCTTCTTTCGAGCAGTCACGACATGCTGGGCGATCCTTTGCTGGTGTCGGCCATGTCTTACAATCTATTCCAAAGCTCTTCAGAGAAACCTTGAGGGCTCCCTTCTCATTATTACATTTAGCAAGTGTAACAACTAGTATTTAACTAAGGCCAAGGCAGATTTAGGATGGAGTGTCTATCTTGGCAGAAATTGGGCTCAGAATCAGACATTTTAATTGAATTGTGGACAGGCATTTTTCTAAAGCAGCAAAGTCAGCACATCCCTTTAAAAATAAGGAAAACTGTTGATCTTGCCATGGTCAAGAACCAACTTTGAAATAATAAGAGCTATATTTATATTGCACTTGGTTTTGTGAAATGTTTTATAGGGATTTTCTTTGTTCTCTGTAGCTATCCCTTATCTTTCTTCTGAGCTCCAGTCCTGAATTGCTTATTATTATCTATAACCAATGGGTGGTCTTGTATCATTTCAAACTCAACAGACCCACAATAGAATTCTTTTTCTTTACAAACATATGCCTGTTTTGAATGTCTGTTTCTGTCAAGGGCACCAACATCCTTCTAGTCACTCTGATTAGTAATCACAGTATCATCTTGCATTCTTTCTTCCTTTCTCATTCCTCTTTTCCCATCAGTTGCCAAACTTTCTCAATACTACCTCGACAACATCTCTTGCATCCAATTTCTTCTCTTCTCTCTATCACCACCTCAACTCTGCCATCTTCAACCCTTGCTTGGATTTTTGCAAAACCTTCCTGATTGGTCACCCTATTTTGTGTTTCCTCTCTTTTGATTCACCCTCCAGTGAATATTTCTTTCTTTTCTTTTTTTTTATTAAGTACTTTCCTTTTTATTGAAGCTTTTTATTTTCGAAACATATGCAAGGAACATTTTTCACCATTTTCCTTTGCAAAATCTTATGTTCCAATTCTCCCCCCTTGCCCTCACCCCCAACCCTAGATGTCAAGTAATCCAATATATGTTTTTTTTGGTTGTTGTTATTGAATTCAACATATGTTAAATGTGGTAAAATATATGTAAATCCAATATAGGCATAATATTTATATAATTATCTTGCTGCTCAAGAAAAATCAGATCAAAAAGGAAAAAAAATAAGAAAATAAAATTAAAACAAACAACAAAAGAAGTGAAAATGCTATATTGTAATCCATATTCAATTCCCACAAACCTCTCTTTGGGTGTAGATGGCTATCATCATCATAACATCATTGGAATTGTCCTGGATCATCTCATTGTTTAGAAGAGCAACATCTATCAGAATTGATCATCACATAATCTTGTTGTCATGTACAAAGTTCTCTTAGTTCTGCTCATTTCACTTTGTATCAGTTCCTGTAAGTCTCTCCAGACCTTTCCGAAATCATCCTGCCGATTGTTTCTTATAGAGCAATAAATATTCCATAACATTTATATACCATAATTTATTCAGCCATTCTCCAACTCAGTTTCTAGATTCTCGCTACAAAAAGGGCTGCCACAAATATTTTTGCACATGTGGGTCCCCTTTCTTCCTTTAAGATCTCTTTGGCATATAAGCCCAGTAGAAACACTGCTTAATCCAAGGTTATACACAGCTTGATAACCTTTTGAGCATAGTCCCAAATTGCTCTCCAGAATGGTTGGATCAGTTCACAATTCCACCAACAATGTATGTGTTCCAGTTTTCCCACATCCCCTCCGATATTCGTCATTATCTTTTCTTATCATCTTAGTTATGCCACCGGACTTCTTAGTGACTCATTGCCTTCATCTGCAAAATGGAGGAAATAATTCTTATGTTAAATTTCTCAAAGTATTGTTGTGAAACTCAAATGAGAAATGTAACCAAAGGCAATTTGTAATTATTATAATAATATAATAATAAATTTCTCATCTGTTCAGTTGTTTCAGTCATGGCTGACTCACATATATTATATATATTATTATATTTGTAAAGCACTTAGGATAGTGCCTAGTATGTAGCAGGTGCTTAATAAGTGCTTAACCCTTTCCCTCCCAATAACAATCATTATAATTAGCATTTATATGATCTTTTATGGTTTGCAAAGTACTTTATAAACAATTTCACATTTAGTCCTCATAATAATCTTTAGAGGTAGGTGCTATTATTTCTTCCACTTGGTGGTGCAGCAGATAGATTACCCAACCTGGAATCAGGACGAGTTGAATTTAAATCCAGCTTCAGATACTGGCAAGTTATAGGACTCTAAGCAAGTCACTTTACTCCTGTTTCCCTCAATTTTCTTATCTATAAAATGAGCTGGAGAAGGAAATAGTAAACCACTTCAGTATCTTTGCCAAATGGAGTCATGAAGAATCAGCCATGACTGAAACAACTGAAGAGATGAGGCAGACAGAAGTAGGATTTGAACTCAATTCTCCCTGATTCTACTCAACACTCTACTGTTCTGCCTAGCTATGAAGTGCCTCAGAAACGCAGTTTTCTGATTCTAACCTTAATTCTCTTCTCACTACCTAGGACATTGCCTTTATTTCTTGTAGACTGAGTAGCTAAGAACACTTTGCAGCATTTGGAACAGACACTATTTGTGTGGCATATTTCTAAAGTTATTCCCTTACAGCGATCTTGAAACAGGGTTTATAGTTTGTATTTAAAGAATTAGGTTGCTGTCTGTTCCTGATTAGACCCAGTCTTCTGGAAGGGCAGCAAAAATACTAGCCTGGATTTGGAAGGGTCTCGGTTTCAGAATCACGAAATTAGAATTTCAGAATCAGATTATAATGGAAAGAATGCTGGAATCAAGAGAGAATTGAGTTCAAATTGCATCTCATGATGCTCTGCAATCATTGTCTCTTAACCACTCTTGACCCTGGCAATCAAAGAGGAGGTATCTACATACCTTCATTTACAGGGAAGGAATAGAAAAGCCACTGATTCTGGGGTCCGAGGACCTGGCTTCAAATCCTACATTTGATATTTCTTACTTGGGCAATTTTGGGCAATTCTCTTAAAAATAATCCCTTAGTTTTCCCTTCTGTAAAAATAACAGGATTAGGCTAGTTGACCCTTAAGTCCAGGATCTCCTTGAGCCTATTCTGAAAAATGGAGATAGTAGTACCTCTAACACCATTCTTGAAGAGGATTATTGACTTCACAGGATAATGTCTTAGCTTGCTTGTGAATTAGATTTAAATGAGACCGCTTCAAAAAATGTCAGCCTCATTCTCTCCTCCAGAGTGACCAAAGTCTAGTGACGGGACAAAAATCAAGATGAATGTTGGTGTTCCAAAATACAGTGCATGATATTGACCTTTGAACTTATCTTGGGGGGAATCTCATGAAGCTTAAATAAGATAATTTATGTAAAGTGCTTCAAAAACCTTAAAAGTGTTATGTGTCAACTTCAATGATTATTATTATCCTAATTGCATAGTTGGGTCTCAAAAGGAGATGACCATCTTATAGATAATAGAGCTATTGCACCCCCCCCCCCGCCTTCATTTCCTCCCCCCCTGAGTCTTTCAGACCATCCTTTGAAAAGGGGTTTCATTCAGTCCCGGATCTGCATCTGAAGCAGAGTTGTCTGCTTTCACAGCTGTTAATTATTTGAATCTACTGTTAATTAGCTGTCTGAGTTATTCATCCTGGAAGAGGGACAGAAAGCCCCAGCCGGTTTGGTCCCTGAAGGCAGAATCCAGGGGCTCTCTCAGCACTGACTGATGCCCCTCCCCCAGGCCTGCCTCTGTTCAGTCTAGCAGCAGAACATTTCACTTTAGTCATGCTAGCTGAGGCCAGACCCCAGGAGAACATTTAAAATTAAACCCTTTGGAAAGACACTTTTCCACCCCCTTCTCCTAAGACCTTTTGCATGTAGGAGCTGAACGCTTTAGTGATGTTTCCCTGGATGGAACCATGCAGCCCGTGGCCAAGCCACAATGTAGCAATGTAGTATCCGCCTGATCATTAGTTTCCCTTGTAACTGTAATTTGTGTCCTTAGTAGCTGATTAAGCGCATTGCCTGCCTTCTCTAAGGTCTAAATAATTGAAACCTTGTTACACAAGGAGTCCTGCCAATGAACACATCGGCTACCAATCTGCAGGTAGGGCAACAGCCCCAGCTCTTCATGAGTTTCCAGTCACCTAAGTGAAATGGACATGGTTAAGATGGCTGAGGAAGGCAGATGCTCTGGACACAGTACTGACTGAATCCTGCCTCAGGTACTTACTGTTTTATTTGGACCTGAAAAACCCACTCAGCCTCAGTTTGTACATCTGTAAAAAAAAATGTGGATAATAAGATTACTATGAAGACCAAATGAAATGAAGGAAGCATGTATCAAGTTGGAAGGAAATAAATATTTGTATAGCTGTTACTTCATTAAGCGATTTGTAAATTATATTTCCTTTGATCTTCCATCACAATCCTAGAAGGCTCTTACTATCCCCGTTTTAGAGTGGAGGATTTGAACACAGCTCTCTTTGATTTCAGATCCAGTGCCTTATACCAACTGGAACACCAACTATCCGTTAAACGCCTACCAACAGTCAGACACTGCACTAAAGCACTTTTAAAATATTTTAAATAATAATCTTAATGAATAAATTTTAAAATATTAACAAATGCAAATGACTTGCTTTAATAATATAAACTTTCATAGTAAATTTATTTATTTTTAATGCACATTGCTTTATGAATCATATGGGAGAGAGAAATCAGAGCAAAAGGAAAAAACCATGGGAGAGATTAAAAAAACAGGAAAAAGAAGTGAATATAGCATGTGTTGATTTTCATTCAGTCTCCTTAGTTCTTTTTCTGGATGTTGATGGCGATTTTTATTCAAAGTTTATTGAGATTACCTTGATCACTGAATTGAGAAGAATCAAGTCTTTCATAGTTGATTATCACACATTCTTGCTGTTATTGTGTGCAATGTATTTGTGGTTTTGCTTGTTTCACTCAGCATCAGTTCATGTAAATCTTCCCAGGCCTTTCTAAAATCAACTTGTTCGTCATTTGTTATAGAACAATAATATTCCATAATAATGTATACTTAACAAATATTAATAAAACATATGATATGCATTTGTAAACCTTAAAGTAACATGGGAATGAAGTTAATATAACTATATTATATTATTTAATATATTATAATAGTTATTAATATAGTTAATATGGCATGCTTCTATTAATTATCTTTTTAAAAAATGCTTTGATTATCACAGCTCTTTTTTGTAGTGGATAAGAACTGGAAAATGAGTACATGCCCATCAATAGGGGGATGCCCAAATAAATTATTATATATGAAAGCAATGGAATATTATTGTTTTCTAAAAAATGATGAACAAGATGATTTTAGAAAGGCCTGGAAAGATTTACATGAACTAATGCTGAGTGAAACAAGCAAAACCACAAATACATTGCACACAATAACAGCAAGATTGTATGATGACCAACTATGACAGATTTATTCCTCTCAGTGTTTCTGTGATTCCAGGCAAATCCAATATAATTTAGATAAATGCCATCTGTATGCAGAAAAAGAACTATGTAGATGGAATGTAAATCTCTGCTATGCTCACTTTTTTTTTCCTTTTTTCTTTTTTTTTCTTTTGTGGTTTTTCTCTTTTGTTCTGATTTTTCTCTCCCAATAAGGAATTTCATAAGGAATTTTATTTAAAAGTACATATATAATAAAAAAAAGTTTTTTATTTGTAACTGGGGAAAATAAAAACATTTTAAAATGCTTTGATTAAAATCAATATGCATGGCACAGTTTATATATTATATAGATTTCTCCTTTCTCTCTTTTTAAATAAAAAAATGCGTTGCATAAATATTGTTTCTATATATGTTCAAAGATTGGGAAGAAATGAAATCTTCATTATATTGGAAAAGTCATTCAACAGATATTCATGAAATACAAACTATCATATTAGGTCCTGAGGGGAGATATAAAAATAAACAAGTCGTTCTCTGCCTTCAAGAAGCTTACAATTCAATTCAGAATTTAAGTAGCTTTTATAAGCAATATAACAGCTAAGTACAGCATAGTACTGGCCTCAATTTAGTAAGACTCATGTTCCTGAGTTCAAATCTGGCTTCAGACACTTAATTAGCTAGGTGATCCTGGGCAAGTCACATAATCTTGATTACCTCTGTAAAATGAACTAGAGAAGGAATGGTAAATTACTCCCATATGTTTTCCAAGAAAACCCTAAATGAGGTTGGAAATGATTGCAAAACAACTATATAACAATATATAATACCCTGTGCAAGATATCAGGGATTTAGAAATAGAAACCAAATGTCTCTACCTTCAAAGGGCTTATATTCTTTTTTTTTTTTTAATTGAAGCTTTTTCTTTTCAAAACATAGGCAAGGATAATTTTTTTTTTGCCATTAACCCTTACAAAACCTTGTGTTCCAATTTCCCCCCTTCCCTTCCCCTCAGTTCCCACAGTCCTCTCTCTGGGTGTAGATGGCTTTCATCATTACAAGATCTTTGGAACTGGCCTGAATCAGCTCATTGTTGAAAAGAGCCACGACTGTCAGAATTGATTGTCAAATAGTCTTGTTGTTGCCGTGTATCTCCTGGTTCTGGTTCTGCTCATTTCACTCAGCATCATTTCATACAAGTCTCTCCAGGCTCTCTGAATCATTTCTTTCTTTCTTTTTTTTTTTTTTTTTTTTTTTCCCTGAGGCTGGGATTAAGTGACTTGCCCAGGGTCACACAGCTAGGAAGTGTTAAGTGTCTGAGACCAGATTTGAACTCGGGTCCTCCTGAATTCAGGGCTGGTGCTCTATCCACTGTGCCACCTAGCTGCCCCTGAATCATTTCTTATAGAACAATAATATTCCATAACATTCATATACTATAACCTATTTAGTCATTCCCCAACTGATGGGCAGCCACTCAGTTTCTTGCCATTACACAAAGGGCTTATATTCTTCTGCAACACAGCATCACACAATCAGATTAATAAATATAAAGCATATATAAAGGAGGCGGTGAGCATGAACCATATGGGAATTGGGAATATTCCATGTAAAGGAGATGGCGCCTGAGCTGAATCTTAAAGGAAGCAGGACTGATGAAACAGAGAGGAGGGAGAACACTTCAGGGAAATCCCTAGGTGGAAAATAAACAATCATGCCAAGGAACAATGCATGTAGAGTCTGAAGTCTGTAAATATGGTATTTGAGCATTTATCAAGCACCTACTAGGGAGCAGGCTCTGTGCTAAGCCAAGGCTACACACAGGTACAATACAATCTCTGTTCTCTAGGCACTTCCCAGATCAAGGGGAAGACAACACGTCAACAACTATATAGAAACAAAATCAACGTGATCAAGTAAAGATGCTCTCAGAGGGAAGGTTCTAGTTTTACGAGAAAGGGGGACTCTCACTAGGTGGCCCAGAGCAGAATCGTGAGGAGTACTCAATGTCAAGGTAATGATTTTCTATTTCATCCTGGAAGTAATAGAGAGCCCCAGAAATCTCATTAGTAAAAGAGAGGCTTGATCATTCTTGGGCTTTAGGAAAACTATATTGATAGCTGTGTAGAGAGGAGAGACATTATTTATATGAAATGTTCTCTGATTCCATACCCAACTGCCATTGCCTTCCCTTAAAATTATATCTATTTTCTTAATATTTTCCATGTGTATGTGTAAATGTTGTCTTCCCAGTTAGAATAAAATCTCCTTGAGGATATTCGACTTCTTGACTTTTAGTTTCAATATCTAGTACAGTGTCTGGTATAGAGGAGATGTTTAACAAATTCCTAATGAGATACCCTCACAGAGAACATAGTATGAATTAGGATTAAGGTCAGAGACAACACAAAAAGTTTATTCACTCAAAAAATTTGGTTCAATCAAATCCAAACATTTTTTGAACGTCACCTAAGTACAAAACACAATAACAAAAATCCTAAAACTCAAGGCAGCCAGCAAAATAATACTCCATTTCTTCTGACTTCCTTCAGATTTCTCCTAAAGCCCCACCTTCTGCAAAAAGCCTTTCCCAGACCTCTTTAATCTTCCTTCCTTCCCTTTCAGATAATCTCCAATTTTCCCTGTAAAGATCTTGTTTGTACACAGTTATTTGAATGTTGTCTTGCCTCTTAGACTGGGAGCCAATGTTCCTTGAAATCAGGTGCTGTTTTGTCTTTCTATGTATCCACAGTGCCTAGTGCATAAGTACTTAATAAAGGCTTGTCAATTGACTGACTTTTAGAAGCTTAAGAAAGGGAGTCAAAACATTCCCAAACTCACGCAGATATTCTCTGTAGATTTGGACTCACTTTCAAGTTGGGTTTTTTTTTTTTTTTTTTTTTTTTTTTTTTCAGAAAGGAAATGTTACCATATGCTTACAAATCAACGAACAAAAATCACTCAGTTTCAATATGTTTCATATAAAAACTTTGTGGCTAAACTATTTCATCCAATTCTATCTTTCACTTTGGAATGAAAACTTGTCTTCTACTGAGCTCTTAGGATCCTTTTCTTCTGAATCTCATCTGTAAAATGTAAAAACTCTGTAAAAAGGTATTTTCCTTCTTGTGGAAGGGAAACCCTACTTTTAGATCCTATCAGTTCCAGGGGAGCTGTGTTTCTTAAATTGGGATCTGGGAAGGCAGAAGGTTCACCATGGCTGGATCCCTTCTTTCAATAGGAAAGATTAGATGAAGGACAAGCTACTGTTCATAAGATTATGGGATTTCCAGATAGCAGGTACTTTTTAAAAAATTTATTATAGCTTTTTATTTACCAGATATAATATGCATGGGTAATTTCACAGCACTGACAATTGCCAAACCTTTTGTTCCAATTTTTCCCCTCCCCCCCAGATGGCAAGTTGACCAATACATGTTAAATATGTTAAAGTATAAGTTAAATACAATATATGTATACACGTCCAAACAGTTATTTTGCTGTACAGACTTTAGCAGGTACTTTTGAAATCATCTAGTCATATTCTCTCAAATCACACAATCATAATCCTAGTTCAGATCCCATAATCTCTCACCTGGATTATTGCAGTAACCTCCAAATTGGTCTTATGCTTCCCATCTTTCCCTCTTCCAATCCATCCTACACTCAGCTTCCAAAGATTTTCCTAAAACTTAAGTATGAACATGTCCTTCCCTTCCTCAATAAACTCCAGTGGCTCCCTATTACCTCCAAGGTCAAATATAAAATGTTCTGCTTGACATCAAACAGTTTTCCAATCTAGATCCTTCTTACCTTTCCAATATTTTTATATAATATAAAATTTTTAAATTTTATTTTTATATATTATATTCTCCTCTACATGATCCAAGTACATTGGCTTACTTGCGGTTCTTTGAACTCAACGCTCCATCTCCTTTGCACTGGCCTTCCTTCAAAGTTAGAATATTCTACCGCCTCAATTCTGGCCTTTAATTTCTCTGATTTTCTCCAAGACTCAACTCAAATTCCATTTTCTGTAAAAGTCCTTTTTTAGTCCCATCCCACCCTGCCTTAGCAGATGTGCATTCTCCCTAGGATTCATTTCTACTCTTTATATATCTATGTTGAATGTGTGGGCACTGCCCATGTAGGTTATATATGTCCACATGGATCTATCTGATATATCACCATTTTCTTCAACTGTTAGACTAGTGGCTCCTTGAGGGTAGGGACTACTTTTGTCTTTCTTTGTATTACTAGTGCTTGGTACAGTGCCTGACTTATAAGTGTTTAATAAATGCTTGTTGACTAAAACTAGCTTAAACCTCTCATTTTATATGTTAAAAAACAAAATAAAATGAAAAACGACAACAACAACAACAAAGCCTGAAGACCAGAGAAAAGCTTTGGCTAGGAGATAGCAGACTTATGGATCTGAACCTGCATTCTCTAGTGTTTTTCCCATACTACCATACTGAACACTTAGCTTGGGTCGTCCAGGCCATCAACCACTCTGATCTACTGTATTACTTTGATTTGAACAGGTTTTCTCTCTAGTCAGGAGTTCTTAATCATTTTGGCATAATGGACCCTTTTAATCAGCTAGGGAATCCTAATGAACCTCTTTTCAGAATCATGTTTCTAAATGCATAACATTTTTTTAAAAGTAGGATTATAAGATAAACTAATTATATTGAAATACAGATATCCAAATATAGGTATATGAAAAATAAGCAAAACAAAATAAGTTTATGTGGACCCCAAATTTAAAATCATTTAATAAATAACACTTTCTTCCCAGGGGTATCTCTTAAGAACAGAGACTGTGAATTAGTTAATCACGAAGCAGATCTTTATTAAGCATCAACTATATATAAAATATCATGCTAAGTACTAAGGAAACAAAGACAAAACTGAACTCTCCTTGCCCTCACAACGTGCACTGTCCTGGGTGAAAATACCCACTTAAGAGCTCTAACTCAAATTTCCTGCCTTTTATTACCTCTATTATAAAATTTTGTATGTTTGTATAAAATATCACTCTTCAATATATGTTAATATCTGTATTCTCATTAGACATATGAAGCAATACTAAAATGTTAGCAAGGTTATTATGGCAAATAAATCATTGTAGTTTTGGAAGCGTGTCCTGTCTAACTAGGGAAAGAACTGAAATCTAATTGAGTTGTAGATGGGCTTTTTAAATGTGTGTGTGTGGTTCTATGGAAATGTGAGTTACAATTATTATTATATTGAGAAATGTAATTTTCAGAAAGAGCAAGTGGGTGTGGTAATAGTGGCTGGGAGCTTTAGACCACCCAGGACGGGATGCTAATTTAGCTGAGGGATAGGATTTCTGAGCTCAAGGATTTCCTCTTTTAGACAAACTGTGGATTTAGAGAAGGGAGAAACTTCATGTGACATGAATGACTGGGGGAAAAAAAAACCCACTTATTAAGTGCTCACTATGTGCAATGTACTGGGTCAAGTGCTGGGGAAACAAATTGAAAAGTAAGACAGTTTCTACTCCCAGGGAATTCACATCATGATAGGGAGAAACTTGTCAGAAGGTTTCTGTGAGCTGGGGCCAGAGAAACCTGAGAAAGACTAAAATTCAAATGACTTTGAAGAGCTGTTACTATTGAAAATAAGCAAGAGATGCACATGTATATGAATAAGTATGTTTATGTATGTGTAAATGCTTGTGTGTGTTAAGAGGACTGAGAAGGAAAATGGACTTAGTCCTCCTGAATTTAAAAACCAAAAAGGAGATTGATGAAAAAAGCTTGCAAGACTTAGGACTAAAGCAAAAGATAAACCAAAAGAGAATTCTCTATCCCAAGAAAAGCCAGAATTTGGAAGAGGAATAAAAATTGCCAAAGTTTGGAAGCAGAGCTCTAAATAAGAAGTGAATTCTTTTGTTGATTGATTTACAAGCATATAGTCACATTTCCCTTCTGTAAAAACTGGAAGGCAAATCCCAATCAACATGGACATTATCCCTGTAGAGAACGCCTGTGGGCTCTTAGGATTATTGTATTTTCTTTCCATTCTCAAGTTTCAGAAAGAGAACTGGAATGTCATTCTTTAACACCCAGCAGGTGTTCAATAAAGACTTCTTGGATTTAATTGAACTGATTTTCAGTGGATGAGTTTTCTGTGTTTTCTCTGTCATTAGTCTGAATTCAAACTAGGTTTTCTGTAAAGAGACCTCTGAAGGCATAACCATGACTAGTTGGTTTCATTCAGAGCTTGTCTTCCCTGAAGTACAGATAAGGCTCTCAAGGTGATAAAAGCATGGTGTTAATGATTAATTTTTAATTGATGTCTTTTTAAAGAATTTATCTCTATAGTTTCTTCCCCCACCGCCATTTCACCCCTTCCCATCCCAGAGAGCCTTCCTCATAACAAATAGTACTTTAAATACTTTCTAATATGTATAATATTTTAATGCTTTCTAAAATATTTAATATTTAAGGTATATAATTTAGAAAGTATCTAATACTTTAAAGTACATAATACTTTCTAAAGTAATACTTTAGCATATACTTTAAAACTAATTTTTTATATTTTAAATACTTTCTATTTTATATTTTAAATACTTTCTATATTTTTATTTTTTCTTTCTAAAAAAGAAAAGAAAAGAAAAGAAAAAAAGAAAAATCAACACAATTGATAAATACGTCCCAAAAAATGAAAATCTGGATATTGTATGATATTTGTGAGTCTCCTATATCTACAAAGGGCTGAGCTAAGAGTGTCTTCTCATGTCCTTTCTTTCCGGCCATTCTTGTCCTTTATGAGATCTCCAGGTAGAAGTTGCATAAACATTTGGCAGGGAGGCCATGAAGGAAATTCTGTTCTTACTATCTAGTGGTCTAAATTGCCTTTGAGGTCTCTCCCAGCTTTTGATTATGTGAGAATAAAGAAAGCATGAAGAAGAAAAATAAACCCTGAACCAGAAAAAGATGTGAGATTTTACTTAATTTTTTGGAAGAAAAGGGGCAGGAATCTGTGAATAGTAAATTAGAATCAGCATTCTAGTCTACGTTCATAAAACAAAGCTGAAATGACTGACTTGCATCAGAGAGTCAATTCTTCAATAAACATTAAGCACCATCTGTGTGCAAAGCAAGGAGCTAGACCACAGACAAGGACACAAAGACAAAAGTCAAATGTCCCTGATCTCTAGGAACTAATATTCTACTAGGGGGTTAGGGACATAAAATAGGTACAGGAGTATGTAAATGTAACTTTATATATATATATATATATATATATATATATATATATATGTATATATATATGTCTATATATATGTCTATATATATGTATATATATATAGACATATATATATGTAATATGTAACATGTATCTAATACATATGTATATACACAAAATAATTTCAAGAGATAACATGTTGGTAAATAAGAGGATCAGGAATGATCTCTTCCTATAGGAGGTTGCAAAAAAGCAGGACTTGGAAGAAACTTGCAAATTCTTCAAGGCAGAGGTGAATATAGAGTATATTTCAGATACAGGGCAGTAGTTATACAAATTCTTGGAGGTAGGAGATAGAACTTCATATACCAGGAAGAGTTAGAAGATCAGTTTGCCTGAAAGGGAGAATCTATGAAAGGACTGGATATGAAGGGACTTTTTTCTTGACTTCTAGACTCAGATATCTAGTTGCCTATGGGATATTTCTCACTAACATCTCTAATCATATATATCTTTTTTTTTCCCTGAGGCTGGGGTTAAGTGACTTGCCCAGAGTCACACAGCTAGGAAGTCTTAAGTGTCTGAGGTCATCTTTGAACTCGGGTTCTCCTGAATTCAAGGCTGGAGCTCTATCCACTGCGCCACCTAGCTGCCCCCTCTAATCATATATCTCTAAAAATTGAATTTGTTATCATTCCTCCCCAAACTTGCTCTTCCTTGGTGTCTCCAATAATTGAGGTATTGCTGCTATTCAATGTGATTTGATAAATATTTATTAAAGATTTACTCTGTATAGGTCCCCATGTTAGATACTTGGAATACAAAAGTAGATATGACAGATGCCCTGCTCTCAAAAAGCTTCCAATCTATTATAATGTTCAGCTGTTCCTTCCTTGCCACTTCCCATTCGTTCAGTAACCGGGTCCCATTGATGTTAGCTTAACAGCATCTATTATATCTGTCCCTTCATCTCTTACAACACTGCCATAACTAGTATTTTCCTGATCCTTACAGCGTCTTCTTAAAAGATCCCTGGCTTCTACTCTCTCTCCCCCCAATCTAAGCCATCTTTTTCACACTACTTCCTTACATATACATCTGATCAGGTCACTCCTCTTCTTCAAATTATTAACTAGCTCCCTTTTACCTACTTAAGAAATGTCAGGATCCTTACTCTAACACTCAGTGTCTTTCATACTCTGACTTGTCTCTCCCTTTCCAATCTTTCATCCTATCATTAACTTCTATGTACTCTACTTTTCACTTGCCAACCCCAATCCAAATTCAGAATTTCCCATAGTTGATGCTCTAGTTAAGTCTGCATCTATATAAATTGCCTTCTTCCTATCTATTTACTAAGTTCTAATCCATCCTTTTTAAAAGTATCTCAAAGGTCGTCTCTTCTAGGAAACTTTCTTGGATCTGGCCAATTAGGACTCGCCTTCCCCAATTCAACCTCACATAGATTTTGTTTGCATCTCTTCCCTGTGCTTCATATGAAGAATTATTTTTTGCCAGAAAAATGCTTGGCAGTGTCAAGTGGTTCAGCATCAGAGACTGCTATGATTTCCCCCCCAGAGGAAATGCCATCCAAGAAGATGCATTGTCATCTTTTTTGTCACTGTAACCTAAGGACTTTGGAACTTTTCTGACTTATAGTTGAAATCTCTTTAAAGTGTCTCCCCTATTAAAACATGAGCCTCTTGGGAGTAGAGAATATTACTTTTCTATTTGTAATTGTAGTGTTTAACACACTTTATACACAGGAAGTTCTTAATAAATGCTCAGTCATTCATAGCTTTTCTGTATTATAGTTGTCTAGGTGTTCATTACAAGCCTCTACTGCACTATAAATTCCCCAGAAGGTAGGGATTATGTCCTATCAAGTGCTCACTGAGCTTGCTGCTTTTAGAGCCACAGGGGTTTACCATTTGTAAATAGGACTAGCAAAGACAATAGTCCCAACAGTAGGGAAAATCTTTATTAAAAAGCCATATTTTTCACAAGGAAGATAAGCAGTAGAAAGACGTTTGTCAAAAAGCTCATATGTTACAAAAATGATACAGTTCCTTAAGGAGAACAAGGAACTCCTTAAAAATAGGTGATCACACTGATTTTTCTTGTGCAGCAAGATAATCATATAAATATGTATACATATATTGTTGGATGTAATATATATTTTAACATATTTAACATGTATCGGACTATCTGCCATCTAGGGGAGGGATTGAGGGGAACAAGGGAAAAGTTTTTCAAGAGTCAAAGTTGAAAAATTATTCAAGCATATGTTTTGTAAATAAAAAGCCTTAATTTTTTGAAAAAACTGCTTTAATCTGAGGAATGGAGCCTACAGTATGGCCTTTACAGATTTAAAATCCAAGAAGATTAATGTGAAAAATATTAGGTCAATAAACTCGATGACTGTTGAAAAAAAAAAAAGAAAGAAAATAGGTGATCATACATCATAAATAATAGCAATTAATAATAATTATTATCTCTGTCTCACTATTTTTCTTTTCCTCTTCTCTCTATCCCACCCTCCCAAATATTTCTTATTCCCTGATTTTTTGTTCCCTTTTCTCCAAATCCCTTCCTCTTTCTTTTGGATTTAACCTGTTCTCAATTCTCCTGAATTTTTCATATCCCACTCCACCACCCTGTAGAATGTGAATTCACTGAGGGCAGGATCTGTCTCACTTTCATATTTATACTGACAGGGCCAAGCATAGTTCCTGACACATTGTATTTAATAAACACATACTGATTTTATTTTTAAAAAATAGGTGATAAGAAAGCAACCCTGAAGACTAAGACTGAGACCTTTAAAAGAGTAATTAATAGATATGGGGCGGAGGGAAACAAAAAGAGAGACAGAGAGAGACAGACACAGAGAGAAAGAAAGAGAAAATGTGAATGATAGACTAGGAAAAGCTTGGAGAGCCCGTGAAAGACATGAGTCCAGAGAGGTTAAGAGCTTCGACCAGTGTCATACCTGTTAAAATAGAATGTTCAGTCTCCTGACAGCCAATCTAATTTTCCTTCTTCTGTATCACTCCAGATGCTGAACAAGGGACGCTTTGGGATTCAATACAAACTGTAAGTGAGCCAATGAAATTAAATTTATGTAAATGTAAAATGATAACTGATGGAAAGTATAAACATATGCAGATGAGATAACTGTCCTGCATTTCTCCCTAGCCCCAGACCCTAGAAGCAATGAACGGATCAAAGGAATAAAGTTGCTCTGAGCAATTTTTTCATAACTGACTCTTGGTAACCCCATTTGGGGTTTTGTTGGCAGAAATACTGGCGTTGTCTGCCATTTCTTTATGCAGCTCATTTTGCAGGTGAGGAAAGTGAGGCAAATTAGATTATATGATTCACCCAGAGTCACACAGCTAGTGTCAGAAGTTGGATTTGAACTCAGGAAGAGGAGTCTTCTTGATTCCAGGTCCAGTACTCTTATCCACTGGGTCACCAGACAGGTCTTTGTCTTCTGGTTCCTCTCTCTAAGCATCTTTTCAGTCATTTCCCTTTTCTCTACCACTCTATTTCAGATGCTCATCTCTCACCTGGACTATTGCAATAGCCTTCTAATTGGTTCCCTACCTTGTACCTCTCCCTTCACCAATGCATCCTACGAGCACATACTGCCAGAGTGATTTTCCTAAAATACAGGTCAATATCCCTTCCTCTCCTGCTCACTAAACTCTAGTGGCTCCCTATTGTCTTTAGATCAAATATCAACTCTTATTTTGTATTTAAAGTCCCCACCACCAGGCCTTAATCCACTTTTCTGGACTTTTCCCCTTTCTGTGCTCTGTGACAGCCAAAATCACCTTCTTCTTGAGCTTCTCACATAACTCTTCATGGCTTTTCTTGGTGTTTTTGGACTGATCTCCGTACATGGAAGGAATACCCTTCTCATCTCTGACTCTTAGAAAAAAAATTAGTTTCAAATCTCAGTTCGAGGACCATCTTTTACCGAAAGTCTTTGCTGATCCTCTCCTCCTCCTCCATTCCAATCTTGTTATCCATAGGAAGAAGACGGCTATTTTATGTCCACAAAGACCCAGCTTTGGCCAGAAATCCAGATCAGCTAGGTCCAAAGAGGCCAAGTGGTCATTTTTCTATGCAGACACACATGCACAAAATGATGACTTGGCAAGGATTTTAGTTCATCCCTCCACAACTGAAGTAGGTGAACCCCCAACTCCCTCTCCAAAGAGCATATGAATAACTATTCTATAATCTGTTTCTTTAGAATTGACTGGGCCACTGACAATTAAAAGACCAGCCCAGGGTAGCCTGACTTTACAGAAACAAACCCTAAACTCAGAATATTCTGCTTGGAAAGCCTGATGTCAATCCACCAAGCCTGGATGTCCCCCTGGATTTTGTCAGACTTCCCAAACCTTGAAGCTCTCCCTGAATGTCAGTTATTATTATTGATTACTCCCTCACAATAAATACAACACAAATGTTTAATCCCTTACTGTAAAGGAGTTGTAGAGTCTTGAAACAGATTTCAAATATTTGGACGTGGTTCTGATCAGAAAGGGCATCTACAATCACAGTCTCTCCCTGGTTTCATTTCCTTTCATTGTCCAGATTATTGTGCCAAACCCTACTTATTACCCTAAATTAAGCCTTGCCTGAAAAAGCACAGAGGAGGGAGAAAGGGCTTTCAGATTAGCGATGGTCCCCTCAAAATCTTTGTGTCATTGTTGAGCCTTTCTGTCTTCTTTCACAGAGGTAGGGGATTATGGATATACAGAACTACAAGTATAGTTGGATAGAACCATATATCTAAACCTAAGAGTGACCTCAGAATCCTTCTAGGTCAACCTCATTTTACTGAGGCTCAGGAAGGTTAAGTGACAAATAGGTAGTGCTGAACCACTATTGTTCCCTCTGTTATCTTTTATTACAAGGGAAAGCTCACTGGGTGGGTTTAGAGGAAGAGATATTGGGATATATTTGGACATAAAAACAAAAGACATCAATAACATTTGTGTTCGAATGTTTTTAAAAGCAGAACCTGATTAAAATCTTGGACAACAAAACAGACTTGCTATTTTCAGGCACTAGAGTTCAGAAAGTCCAAGAGGCGGTAGTTCGGAGTAGGTTTAGAGATTTATGAATTTCCGAAATGGGGACTGTAAGGAAATAAGGGAAGAATTAAAATGACTTTAGAATGAACCATAAGATAGCAATGGGGAAAAAAAAGAGGAAGGAAAGTTGATTTCATGATATTAGGGGAAAAGTGAATCAAGTCAAATACCTGGGGATCAAGAAGACTGGAGAGAATATTGCAGGTGAATTTTTTTATTTATTCATTTTTCCAAATTTTCTCCTCCCTCCCTCCCTCCACTCCCTTCCCCCGATGACAGGTAATCCCATACATTTTACATGTGTTACAATATAACCTAGATACAATATATGTGTGTAAATACCATTTTCTTGTTGCACATTAATTATTAGCTTCCGAAGGTATAAGTAACCTGGGTAGATAGACAGTAGTGCTAACAATTTACATTCACTTCCCAGTGTTCTTTCTCTGGGTATAGTTATTTCTGTCCATCATTGATCAAGTGGAAGTGAGTTGGATCTTCTTTATGTTGAATATTTCCACTTCCCTCAGAATACCTCTTCATACAGCATTGTTGTTGAAGTGCATAGTGATCTTCTGGTTCTGCTCATTTCACTCAGCAACAGTTGATTTAAGTCTCTCCAGGCCTTTCTGTATTCCTCCTGCTGGTCATTTCTTACAGAGCAATAATATTCCATAACCTTCATATACCACAATTTACCCAACCATTCTCCAATTGATGGGCATCCATTCATTTTTCAGTTTCTAGCCACTACAAAAAGGGCTGCCACAAACATTTTGGCACATACAGGTCCCTTTCTGCTCTTTAGTATTTCTTTGGGATATAAGCCCAATAACAGCAATGCTGGATCAAAGGGTATGCACAGTTTGATAACTTTTTGGGCATAGTTCCAAATTGCTCTTCAAGATGGCTGGATTCTTTCACAACTCCACCAACAATGTATCAGTGTCCCAGTTTTCCCACATCCCCTCCAACATTCATCATTATTTGTTCCTGTCATCTTAGCCAATCTGACAGGTGTGTAGTGGTATCTCAGAGTTGTCTTAATTTGCATTTCTCTGATCAGTAGTGATTTGGAACACTCTTTCATATGAGTGGAAATAGTTTCAATTTCTTCATCTGAGAATTGTCTGTTCATATCCCTTGACCATTTATCAATTGGAGAATGGTTTGGTTTCCTATAAATTAGGGTCAGTTCTCTATATATTTTGGAAATGAGACCTTTGTCAGAATCTTTACTTTTAAAAATATTTTCCCAATTTGTTACTTCCCTTCTAATCTTGTTTGCATTAGTATTGTTTGTACAGAAACTTTTTAGTTTGATGTAATCAAAATCTTCTATTTTGTGATCAATAATGATCTCCAGTTCTCCTCTGGTCATAAATTCCCTCCTCCTCCACAGGTCTGAGAGGTAGACTATTTTCTGTTTCTCTATTCTATTTATTATCTCATTCTTTATGCCTAAATCATGGACCCATTTTGATCTTATCTTGGTATAGGTGTTAAGTGTGGATCCATATCTAATTTCTGCCATACTAATTTCCAGTTTTCCCAACAGTTTTTTCTGAATAATGAATTTTTGTCCCTAATGTTGGTATCTTTGGGTTTGTCAAAGATTAGATTGCTATAGTTGTACCCTTTTTTGTCCTTTGTATCTAATCTATTCCACTGATCGGTACTGGTCTATTTCTTAGCCAATACCAAATGGTTTTGGTGACTTGCAGGTGAAATTAAAGGGCCATCATAAACCACCTTTCCAAAGCACTTTGTGGATGAAAGAGAAGAAAAAAAGGAAAGGAAGGTGGTGAGCAGGGAACATTTAAGAAATGTTAGCCAACAGGGAGGCCAGACGGTAATATCTGTTAAACCCCATGCATGTAATCAAAGCACTTTGGAGATGCGCTCTATCTGGTACCTTGAAGGACTGCCTATGGAAGAGGCACTGGGTGGTAATGAGAGTCACATGGTTTGATCAGAACTGTTCTAAGGCTTTCCCATCAACATCTATACAAAGACAATTACACCAGAGTCCAGAAAACCCTCTGGCAATTGCAACCTAAGCATCCTTCAACATGAAGGGTCTCCCTCTGGAGCAGGAAATATGGGGATAGAAATCTCTTTTTTTGTAATGCATCAAATCTTTATGCAATTCAAAGATTATTACACAACTAGAAAATGGACCCAATAGAGCAGTTTAATTTAAAACCTCCCTCAGCCTGGCCCAGAATCCCATTGGGCCCTTTCCAAAGGTCAATTTTCTCAGCTAGGCCTTAGGAATCCAAGTTTCAAACCCGAGCAGTGTGAGGAGCCCAATTTGACTTCTTGCTTTTGCACTGGGTTCCTGCAGGGCTTGCTCTGCAGGATTAGACCATCAATCAGAAACAAAAATGAAAACTCACCCTTACTGGGAAATCAGAGTTGTTACCACTCTTGTCTGGAGCCTTGATAGACTTTTCCACAACAACGACAAAAAAAAAAAAAAAAAAAAGAAAAAAAGAAAAAGAAATAAAAAGGCTCTTTGAGGAAGTTAGGAAAGCTTGCCCCCAGGAGATGGCCATTGGAGATGATGTCAGAACAATGAAATGGTTCTCAGCAGCAACCTCAGAGATTATTAACAACCTCAGAAAAAGCAATTAAGAAGGCCTACTAGTCTCTACTGACATACTTCTGTCTGCCCAGTGACACAACCTAGAGATAAATAATCTTTAGTGGAGAGATCACAGGGTTATAAGTCTGCAATTCATGGAAGTTTTAGGCTAAAATTCTTTAAACTTGGGGGAAAAAATCCTAATCCCCCATGATAAACCAAACCACTTCTGTAAACACACAAGCAAAATTTATAACATTATTACATGAAACTACAAATTAATCCATTATTTATAGGCTTTTTTTCTTAATGAGGATATAACATTAATAAGATAGTAATAAAATTCAGAGTTATACCTAGGATGGGGTAATCAGGACTTTGCCCATGGATGCTGAAATTTAAGGATGCTATTAATATTTATATTCCTTCATCAGGAAGAAAAGTTTAAACTTAAAGCCTGTTGAGTAAAATAATTAGTCAAAATAGAAAGCTATCGCAGGTACTGTTTTCTGCTCTCCTCATTGATGCCATAACCCGTCTAGGTAAGTTCCTCCCTTGCCTAGTTCTACCCTGTTTCCTCCTCTAGAAGAGGCATTCCTATATCTGGGGTCCCCTTCATAGGAATCTCTCTCCATAGGATTTATTTCCCAAAGTTCAAGATATCTCTGCCAAGGTTTCTCTATCCCTAATTAATTTATCTCAAAAAGTTGATTTGTCTTTTATGTAGGGCCTAAATGCTTGGAGTACCCAGAGTTCTATTCTCTGTACCGTCTAGCTGTTACCTGATGCTTACAAAGTGATTCAAAATTTAGAAAACAGGAGCTCAAATCCATCTTTAGAAACTTACTAGCTGTGTGACTTTGGCTAAGATATTAAACTTCCTCCTGCCTCAGTTTCTTCACCTGTAAAATGGGAGTAGTAATAGTAGGTACTAATGTCTTAGGGTTGTTGTGAGGATAAGATAAGACGGTATTTGTGAAGTGTTTTGCAAGCCCCAAAGTACTTATTAAAAAAGTGAACTTATATTATCACCATGACCATATGTGCCTTTATTTATTTATTTATTTTAAATAGTCTTTATATTTGTCATTTCTCATCAGCTGACCTGGCTGAGGGCAAGTTCTTCAAACCTATTTTACCTGTCTATCACAGTCCTGGCCCAAAGGCTCTACTGATCTCAGATTTGTCCCTTGCATTGACCGTCAGATAGAATCAGGAATTGGACATCTGCTTTGCCATCTTGCATATATTCTCCATACTTCACCTCCCTGCCTCCAATCCTCTTTCCATTTCTTTCTCTGGCTCTGATAATCAGCTCAACATCATCTTCACTCCTGTGAAATGGAACCCAACAGCTCCACTGAGAATTTTTGTGATTTTTGAATTGGAAGCTGCTAGGCTGAAGTTCCCTCCTTACCCAACACCCTCTGCTTCTTCATAGTTATCCATGTAAGTTCCATCCCTCCTCTGTCTCTCTCCTACTCTTCTTTTTCTTTCCTTTGTGCCCTCTGGAATGTTTGTTCTATTGTTAACCAACTTCCCTTTATCTTAGAACACCTGTTCTATCCTTAACAAACTGCCCTCTCCCTGAAAATTCTTGATATACATTTCATATTTATTAATATCTGTGCATATTGTCCTTTTCTTCACCTATGACAGCACACAAATTTCTTTTGAACTAGGTCTTTTCATTTTGACTTCTGGTCTTAGTACATAGTAAACTTTTTTTTTTTTTTAATGCTTAAGTTAATTTATTTCTGGTCAAATAATATTCCATTACTTTCAAATGCTGCAGTGAAAAACATGGGTTGTTCTCAGATTTTTACTATACCAAATCATGCTGCTGTGAATATTTTTGCATAGATAGTTCTTTTTTCTTGCTAACATAGTTCGGGTATAGACTGAACAATGCAATCAGTGGGTTAAAGGCTACAAACAGTTTTATGTCACTTTTGCCATATTGCTTTCCAAGGAAGTTGCACAATCTCCAGTTCTTCTGGCAGAACTTTGGATGCCTGTTTCCCCACAGTTAGAGCTAGATGTAGACAATAGCAGACTGAGCTGCAGACTGACTTTCTGGAGAAGAAACTGAAAGAAATGTGATTAAGGAAAGTCTGTTCAGTAGGTGAGCATCTGGATTCTTGTTTTGATTTCTTATCATTATGTCCCTCATCTCTATGTCGATTTCAAGGGAAGATGTTGGAAAAAGTGGAGAGGAGAAGAGGTGATGGGAGAATTAAATGCTTCAAAGACATTAGGGTAGGTAAATAAAGCTGGATAGAAATAAATGGACACTTAAAGCTCTTTCCAATGTAGCTCAACCTACAGTTCCCACCTTATTCTCCATAATTCCTGGGTCAGTACACGATGTTCTATCTTTCATCTCCATACTTCCACTGCTTCACCAGAACCTCTTACAATTTCTTGGCTTCAAAACTCTGCCCATGTGTTGCCTTCCTTCCTCTTCTCCCAGCTACTAGTAGCTGATAGAAAAACTTTAATTTATTTTGTAAATATCTCATATAAAGATGTATTCCATTTTTGTCTTTATATACCCAGTGCCTAGCACTGTGTCTGACAAAGAAAAGGCACTTAGTAAATGCTTGTTGAGTTAATTAACACCGACATTCATAGATCTATTTGAGAAGTCAACAATCAACAAGCATTTATTCAGAGTTTACTCTGTCAGGTTTTGTGGAACAGGTTGGGGAAGAGGGGAATCCAAATAACAAAAAGGACACATTTTCATGCTGTGGAAAAACCACAATATAATACAGTTTAATAAATATTTATTGAGTACTTCCTATATTCAGGACACTGTGGTAGACACTGTACTTGTTATTCAATTGTTTCAGTAATGTTCGACTCTTCATGACCACATTTGGGGTTTTCTTGGCAAAGATACTGGAATGATTTGCCATTTCCTTCCCCATCTCAATTTACAGATGAGCAAACTAAAGCAAATGAGGATGGATTTGAACTCAGGTCCTTCTGACTCTAAGCCTGGCATGCTATCCATTCTACCTAATACCTACAGTACCTTACAAGGTAGGTGCTGTAGATAAAAAAAGATTACAAATGGCACAATCTCCACTTTTCAGGAGGTTCTATTCTATAGGAAAATGGTATGGGAAGGTCTTGTACATGGGTAAATATAAAGTGAACTAAGTTGTCACAGGAATAAGGAAGAGTCTTATACATAAGAAATATAAAAAAAAGAAGAGAGCTATATATTAAGAAAATCAGGAAAGGGGATGGTAGCTAAGATGAACTTGGAAAAAGGAAAATAATTTAATGGTAGAGATGAGGAGGGAGTGTTACAGGCATATATAAAACATGGGAATTAGATATGAGGTGTTAAATCTGAAAAATAAATAACAATCCAGTTTGGCTGAAACATGGAGTGCCTAATGGGAAATTACATAAAATAAAGCTGGAAAGAGAGAAGCACTGAAAGCTTTTGAGCAGCCAGAAGGATCAGACTTGAGCTTTAAGAAGCCTTTTTGGGCAGCTGGGAAGAGAATGGTTTGGAAAAGATTCGATATGGAGGGTGAGGGGCATGAAAGAGTCAGAGGTGACTCCAAAGTGTAGTGCCTGAGTAACTAACTCAAAGAAAAGCAGTATCAATAACAGAAGTCTAGTAGGAAAAGAGGGAGGGGGTTAATGTAGAAAGTGATGAACTCAGATTTTGGATGAGAGACTAGAACATCCAGATGGAGATGTCCAGGAACTAATTGGAAATATAGTACTGGAGGTAAAAGGGAAGGCCATGGTTGAGTATATAGATTTTGTAGTCTTTGTTGTGAAAGTGATTATTAAATTTTTGGAAATAGGTGCAATAAATAAGGGAGAAAGTATAGAAAGAGAAGAAAAGAAAAGCCTAGGATGGAGTCTTGGGGCATAGCCACACTTAGGGGGAGTGGGAGGCAGATAAACCAGTCATTGAGACTAAGAAAGAAGGTGGGTAAAAAGTGGCAGAAAGCATATTTTCAAAGCTCTGTATGACTAGAAAAGGAGTAGAATAAGAGTTAGAGGCTTCTTGAAGGAAATGGCAACTATTTAAAGGACTCAACCAGGTTCCACAGTTAGGTAAGTATCAGAGACAGGATGTGAATCTGGACCTTCCCAACTACAAATCCACTAGGTTATGCTGGACCCCCAGGAATGAAGAATCATTACATAACAGGGTGTGTTCCATTAAAGGGAGTGCATATTGATCTCTAAAATCTGTGAAAGAAACGTCCAACTCTAGGCTTTCTGGGAACCACTGAGTAACTAAGGCCAGTTTTCCAAACTACAATTACATGGCTTCCTCAGGTACCAAATGGGGGCGTTCCTCTGAACTATAGGGTCACTAATGGAATCTCAGTAGATTCCTTTAAGGCACTTTAGCAGCCTCAGGGGTTTTCACCGAAGAAGTCAAATCCCATTGATTTCCCATTAATATTTTAACCTGCCTTAAAAAAAAAAAAAAATCAACAAGCAGAATTGGCATTGAGTATGCAAATTTCCAAATGCACTGGTAAGACCTGGTATAACTGGGGGTTCAGACCTCTGGGGCAGTTGTACCCCCTCCTACATAACATGTGTTCAGGATAACGATGATAAATGGTATGGTCAGGAAGTAAAATGGAGGCCTGAGGTTTTGAGGTTGAAGAAGTGGGTGGGTGTGAAGGACACAGCTTCAATGTCTGTTTCTTTAAGGCTAATTATAAAGGAGAAAAGATAATATCTAGATTCAGAGTTTATAAATAGCTCCCCCCATTACAACTTAAAGAGCCCTCACCATGGGTGTTTGAAGTCTAGGTTCAGGCTAACATGTGTTAAAAGTGTGATGGGGGGGGCACCATAAGGGTCAGGATACTACTTTAAGAAGGAGGCTCTTATGTAAGAAAAAAATCACTTGGAAATAGGTCTCAGGCCTAACTTTGGATCCCTTACCAACAATCAAATTTTTCAGGAATCTACCAGCTCATCAAACATCTCAGGGAGAAGGAGTTTCCTCCCCCCAACAGTTTGGGGCCATGCTTACTGACTTTAAAAAGTGGGTTGTAGGTCACAAACATCTGTTTTGAGTCTTGGGAAACGAAAAAAGATTAAAATCAAAAAATCAGAATAAAAACAAACAACCGGTTCTTTTAACATCTGTTTCCTAACAACCTCTCACTTCAAAGTCTCCTAAGCTTTGAGAAGAATAAAAATTGGTAAGTAGTTGTGAATTAGCCAAAAATGATCTTTTAAAGAGATATTTGCTGGATCATTTTTGGAGACTAAACATGAAGATAAAGAGAAGCTTTCTAAAAATGAAAGATTGTTGGTACTGGCTAAGAAATAGAGTAGTCAATCAGTGGAACAGGTTAGGTTCACAAGACTCAATAGTCAATGACTACAGTAATCTACTGTTTGATTAAACCCAAAGACTCCAGCTTCTGGGATAAGAATTCACTATCTGACAAAAATTACTGGGAAAATTAGAAAATAGTATGGCAGAAACCAGGCACTGAGCCAACACCTAACACTTTATAAGGTCGAAATGGGTTCATGATTTATATATAAAGAGTGATACTATAAGCAAATTAGAAGAACAAAGGTTAGTCTATCTCTGAGATCTGTGGAGAGGAAAGGAATCTGTGGCTAGAGAAAGAACAAATTTGTGGCCAAAGAAGAACTAGAGTATATTATGAAATGCAAAATGGATAATTTTGATTATATAAAGTTAGAAAGGTTTTGTACAAACAAAACCAATGCAGACAAGATTAGAAGGGAAGCAGTTAAACTGGGGAAAAAAAATTTACATCCAAGGGTTCTGATAAAGGCTTCATTTCTAAAATATATAGAGAATTAACTCAAATTTATAAGACTATAAACCATTTTTTAATGGATAAATAGTCAAAGGATATAAGCAGACAATTTTCAGAAGAAATTAAATCCATTTCTAGTTTCATATGAAAAAATGCTGTAAATCACTTTTGATCAGAGAAATACAAATTAAGACAACTCTGAGACACCACTATACACCTCTCAAATTGGCCAAGATGATAGGAAAAAATAATGATAAATGTTGGAGAGGATGTGGGAAAACTGGGACACTAATACATTGTTGGTGAAGTTGTGAACTGATCCAAGCATTCTGGAAAGCAATATGGAGCTATGATCAAAGGGCTATCAAGCAATTAAGCATCTGTTTATGTCAGACACTATATTGAGGATAAAGACGCAAAAAAATGAAGCACTCTCCTTTTGCAATGAGCTTATATTCTAGTAGGAAAGAAAAGTACATATTAAAAATGTAAGTAATTTATATAACTATAAAGTTCATTTGTATATAGTTGTTTGGGGCAGCAAGAGTTTACTGACAGTTGGAGGAATCAGAAAAATTTTTCTTCAGAAAATGGTACCTAAGCTACATCATGAAGGAAGAGAATGATTTCACAAGGCAGAGAGAAGGAAGGAAAGATTTTCCAAGAATGAGAAGAGATGTGTGAGGGACAGCGAGAAGACCAGCTTAGTTGGATCCCAGAATGCAGCACAAATTGTACAATCCAAGGGTGGGGCCGTGATTGTATAGGGCTTTAAAAGCTAAATACGGGAGTCCCTCAGGATTGTGGAGAGGCTTAAATGAGGTGACATACGCAAAATGCTTGGTCAACCTTGTATAAATTCTAGAGCTCTTATTAAATTATCTAATTTTCATGGATTGGGAATCTGAAGCTCCAGCTTCAGGTAGCCTGGCAAAATCTCCCATATCCTGTCTTTTCCAGTAATGGGCTTTCTCTAGCTTTGCTCTAGACAGACCCTTCTTCTCTCCCTGGCTTCCCTTCCCTTTGGGAGTTATCTTCTATGCATGGAATCTTCCATAGTAAATATTCTCAACTCCCTGGCCAATTAGGAAAGACTCCATTCATCCCATCTGCATTTTTCATCATCTGTCATTTCTGCTGCCACATGGAATGAGAAGGGACCCAAGAGTCCCATCCATCACAATGGGAGAAGTGGCAAGAGTTTGGGTGCCAGTTTACCATATGCAGTTGGCTAAACTTCCTTCTTGTGCCAGAGGCTCCAGTGCCATCCCTGCTCATTACTTTTCTCATACCCGTCCCTCATTCTGCTTTGTATGTGGGGTCTGAGTTTTGGAGGTGGAGTGTGTGGTTCATTGCTCTCATGATCTTCTCTTATTTCCCCAATTTCTCCCTCTTTGTTTTCACCCCTAAGGATGTCAAAGTAAAAAAGCAAAATTTTTCCCATAAGTGAGTTAAAACATGCTGGATAAAGATCAATGCTCTAAGCATTCACTAACTGCAATTCTTTTATAAAGCCCATTTGCATCCTCAGGGCCAAAGCCTAGAACAATGAGAAAAAGTGACATAGAGGAGGTCACATAGTTTAGAAGCATCCCAGCCAGGACTTAAGCAACCCTTGTCCTCAAATGCACTTCTTTTGCCTCAAAAACCAGTTTTTTTCCTCTACTTTGACACACTGTTAACAGAGTAGTTTTACTATATTATTTTATTTTATATTACTCTATTATTATTCTATTCTATTTTATTATATTCTATATCTTATATAGAATATAATATATATATATATAAAATATATTATATATTACTCTTAACATAGAGAATACCTGTATCTCATCTTAGTTTGTCTCCAAGGTTAAAATTTCTTCGCCAAGTTGTCCTTAATTAATATTTCCGTGATTCAAACTGGTTGATGAGATCATATATGTGAAGGACTTTGTAAACTTTGAGATATCATAAGAAATATCAGTCTTCATTATTATCATGAGCTGTGAGTTCACCAGAGCAGGTATTGGTATTGCCTCTGCCTGGCAGGTGGCAACTTCTGCAATTTCTACATGGAACAATTAGGGTAACTCCATGAGTTCTTAGGGCCAAAAATGTTTCTCACCCGACAGCCAGGTGATTGTACTTCTAGTAAGTACTACTACTACCATCACTGCCACCATAACCACTACCACTACTACTATTATTATTACTACTACCATTGACTAGCACTACTATTACATATTTGTATAAAGTTAATATGTATCAGGCACTGTGTTAAACACTTAACAGTAATTTATCTTATTTGGTCCTCACAATAATACCTTATAAAGTGTTAGGTGTTGGCTCAGTGCCTGGTTTCTGCCATACTATTTTCTAATTTTCCCAGTAATTTTTGTCAGATAGTGAATTCTTATCCCAGAACCTGTTCCACTGATTGACTACTCTATTTCTTAGCCAGTACCAACAATCTTTCATTTTTAGAAAACTTCTCTTTATCTTCATGTTTAGTCTCTAAAAATGATCCAGCAAATATCTCTTGAAAAGATCATTTTGGCTAATTCACAACTACTTACCAATCTTTATTCTTCTCAAATAATAATGCTATTATTATCACTATTGCACAGATGAGGAAACTGAATTAAACTGGGTTAAGACACTTGGCCAGAATCACCATCATTTGCCCTGTTTAGTTCTCAGTCTCATCTGTAAAATGAGGATAACAATTGGGCATACCTCACAAAGTTGTAGCGAGCATCAAATGATATGATCTATGTAAAGTGCTTTGTAAATCCTAAGGTTCTCTGTAAATGGTAGCTATCGTTATTTTACACTCTTTGACAACTGGTGATTACCTTGACAACATGATAAAATAGGACTTTTAAAATTCAGAAACCCAGAGGATCATAGATGGAAAACCAGAAGGAAATTCAAAGATTATTGAGTCCATCTCCCTCACTTTATGAAGTTATAGAAGTGGTTTGTCCAAAGTCACAGACAAGTACATGGTACAATGTATGGAATATTAAACCTTGAGCTGGAGCTTCAGAAGAACTGTGTGAACTTAAGCAAGTTATCAAGTAGACTTTGTCAAAGTTTCCTCATCTGCAAAATGGGAGTATTAACAACAAGGTTGTAATGCAGATAAAATTCGATAAAGCATTTCTCCCCCCCCCCTTACAGAGCCACATAAATGCTAGTATTATTGTTTAGAATGTGGCAGAGCCAGAACCCAATTCCATTAACTCCAAAAGGGGATTTTGATTGATTTTTTTTTTTTTAAAAAGCTTGAAAATGGTTTTATTCCACCATGGAATAATTTGGTGACCGCATCTAGGAGGTTTGAGGAAAGTTGGTTATTAAAATAAGGTTAGCAGGTAAGAAAAGCAGAAGGAAAAGTCACCATGATAAAAGAAAGCTGGGTTCATGGCCCATGATTCTTCTACCAATCAGGTCAATGGAAGATCTCAGAAAATCTTTGGAATCTATATGGTCTTTCAATGAAGGACTTTGGTGAATCTGTGAACTCATTGATATGGGCACCTTTCTAAAGGTTTAGATAAAAACCAGCCTCCCCTCCTTATCTCCTGCTCTTGTCCATGTCCTTTCAATAGACTTTCCAACAAATCTACACCCACCATGAATATAACTAAAATGTAAGCTCACTCTCATGTCCTGTCAGATGCCAAATTTTGCCAATTCTACCTTCAGGACCTCGCCTTCATCCATCATCTTCTCTCAAGTCCATAAAGGCAGCACCATAGTTCAGGTCCCTGCATCCTTTGGCGGATTATTGCCCTACCCCCTTGTTGGGCTCCTTGTCTTAAATCTCTTCTTACCTCAATGCATTCTCAATACATATGTCAAATAATTTCCCAAAATATAGAATTCATCAAATAATACTCCCAACTAGCCTAAAAATAATCACTACTATATCTAGGATCGAATAGATGTTAGCTCCTCTATTTGGTATTGAAAGCCCTGATCCCAATCTATCTATCCAGCTTTCCAACATATACTTCCCTTCACCTGCATACCTCAAAATTCCAAGTTTCCTTCAAAAATTAAATGAGTGAAATCTTCCACATGAAGTATTTTCTGATCCCCCTTTTCACTGACTGATACCTTCCCTCCCCCCAAAAAAACCTGACAGTTGCCTTCATTCTGGTCTGATTATATTTATGATCAAATATAAGTCATCTCTACCAAAAGAATGTAAAAATCCTTGAAGACAGGAATTGATTTGTTTTGGTCTTTTCATAAGGAACTTAGTACATGCTTGTTGATTGATTATTCCAAGTCATTCTCCTGCGCACAATAAGAGATAAAGAATTGATTCTATCACACTAAAGTGACAGTACCTACATCAAGTACTTACCTTTCCATTTTTAAGACTTGAAATCCTAAAAAATAAATGAAAATAATCATTATTTTATGTTCAGAGGAAAACTCTCTTCCCCTCTGTCAGTGCAGGAGGAAAAATGAATCCTGACAAGCCTAGATAATATGACTTTATACCACACTCAAGATAAGGGAGAGTTCATTTGGGGTCTGTGTCAATCATTTAACAAGTATTTATTAAGTGATTCCTGTGGCCGGCACCTGTACATGAAAAAGATTCTGCTTTGAAGATGCAGATATTCACTTTATTGATCTAAGTTCTCAGGGGATATAGTTACACTAAATGGAAAAGAATATTAACATTTCTACTGCTAAGAGCATTGAGATCTGCCAGATAGTAGGAGGAGGCTGCTGTTTATCCTGGATCAGACTGAAGTTTAATTAGTAGAAAGCAGAGAGAGTAGAAAGAATATTCCAGTTGATGATGGGACGCCATACTTCCAGGATCATGGGCTGATTCTTTATCATATTGTCAATGTGATGAATGCGGGTGTTCACAGATACATGAGTTGAATTAGGGGTAAGGCTGGTGCTGCTTTGGAATCTACACTATTGAGCACCCAAGTTGGAGGAAGAGTGAAGATGAAAACTGTGTTTGAATTCAGCCTGGAGCTGTGAATTATACCAGCTGTACTACTTCTCTAGAGGATGAGTGCCTGAGGGAGGGAGGGTATCACCCAAATGACAGGCCCAAAAGCAGAATCTTTGCTTAAATAAAAGTCTCATTCCAAGAAGCAGATGACATCTGTGTGAATGTTTCAAAATGGAATTAGACAACATGATTGCTGGAAGGTGGATCAGCCTCTAGGCTTAATATCAGACATAATTTACATTTGACAACACACATGCAGGAAAAACCAAGTGGATGAACATGTCACTTGCCTATACTCTGAAAAGCAGCTGGATTATAGAGCTCATGGAACTTGTCCAATAAAACATTTATTCTACACATGTAAGCTAGATCCAGAAATAAGATGAAGTAGACATGATTGTTTCTAGGAAATGACAAAATTCTTTAAATGACCTGAAATTTCTCCCTGAAACAAAGACTTAAAAAAAAATCTGATTATTCTTATAACATCATATTGCTTTGAATCATGGAACATCACAACCTCCAAAAAAACTGGAGTTGAGACTCAACCTATAGGCAGTAGAGAGGGATATAATAGAAGTCAGCAGGCCACTAAATATTGCAAATAAGGAAAAATGTAGAAATGGTGTCAAGAATGTCAGAGAAATGAACATGCAGGGGGGAAAAAAAGAGAGAAAACAATGGAGAGAGACTGAGTAGAACTGAGAAAACAGTACGTTAGGGAGATAGCTCTCTGTAGTGGATTTGTAGAATAATATGAACCTTACATTTGTACAGAATGAACCAGTATGGATAGGTTGCAATCTGCATTGCACATTAAAAAAATCCCACATTAACTAGATATTACAGAGCCATTGGATTATGGAGTTATGAAAAAATAGTACTCAGGAAAGCTGTAGGATCTATGTGTTTGTCAATATTGATCATTATTAATAATAGCAATAGACAGCTTTTCTCTCTCATCTCTAGCTTCCCTTTCTGACTTGAATTTGTCCCTTTAATCACAATCTTAAGTAAAATTATTTTTCCTCATTTATTTTCCTCTTTTAATTATATATTTTCTCAGCTTGAACAAGGATGGTCATATGCCCGATTTGAGAAATACTGTGTTCCCTGGTCTTTCATTTTTGAAACCTGACAAAGCAACAAAGACTGAAAGCCAATGCCATCTGATGGTTATTTCGGAGTCTTTGTAAACTAAATCCACATTTTCAAATGGATACCTGCCCATATCACAATTGGCAAACCCTCTTTTCAACAGAACTTTAGTAGGAAGATTGCAGGCAGAGTGGAAACAGGACTGGAGTAGGGTTAACTCTTAGGGGAGGTGGGTCATCCAGGGCCACAGTGGTGGAGTGCCCAAGAGAAGGCTTCACTACCACTACTACCTGTTCTGTGGCTTACAGTTGGAGATACAGAGGCACTTAAGTGGCCCCCTTGGCAAATCTGGCACCCTTCCTTGAGCACTACATCCACGAGAGAGATAAACAGCCGGCAATTCCCGTTAATGGAACTTGCAAGATTGCTTTATAATGAGAAAGGCAATTGACAAGATCATTTAAAGAGAAATAACGGTTGCGGGGGCATCCGGAGGCTATATTTTCTAATAGAAAGATTGTTTTTGATGACAGCAGAGACTTTTTTTTTCTGGTAACATCCCAAATAGCAGCTTCCAAATGTTGGCTCCCACCTCTACTTGATAATAATCCCTAACCTTGATAAATGTCAATTGTGGAAGAAATCATAGTCAACCCATTGACAGAGACCATTTGGTCCAGTCCATTTTACAGATAAAGAAACTGAAATCCCAAGAACTTAAGAAGTCATCATCCCTTTTAGTAACTGCAATTAGCCCTTTATCCTTCTAATATCCAATGATATTCTACATCATATGTATTAATTTGAAAATTGGCCATTTTTCCTCACCAATACTTTGTAAGTATCTTGAAAGGCAGGAACCAGGTTGAATTCATGTTTGTATTTGCTTGCCAAACACAGAACCTTATACAATGGAACAGTTCATTAAATTGTGTTGATTGGGTTTCCAACTTAATTGAAATGAGTCAATTGTCCAAGTTCACAGAGGTAGCTAGTGACAGAGCTGGGATTAGATCCCTATTCCCCTGATTTCTAGTCCAACCTGTTTTCTATTCATCAAGGGGCATTAGCTCAAAAGAAACCGGACATGTACAAATATAGAGAAATCTCCAGTCCAAATATTCACGGGGACTCTTCCTGCCAGATCTGTGACAGAACCTTTCAAGCTTGTATTGGTCTGATTGGCCACAGTTGGACACACTTTTCATCCCAACATTGTGATGTTATTTTGATCTTCTTTGAGAATGAAGAACAGCCAAGACCTCCAGAAATAACTTATCCTATTGGATCCATGTTGTATTTGAATCCTGGAAGCTAGAGATTCAGATCCCAATTCTGACACTTGTGAACAAAACAAGTCACTAAATCTGTGGAATGGGGGCAATAAAACCCTAGTTCCTACTTCACAGGGTTGTGAGGCTAAAAAAATAAATAAATAATGTGTGTAACACCCCTTCAGTGTCAGTTATTATTGGTGGTAGAGGGAGTAATGGTCAAAGTATGACAAGTTTCCTGTTTAAGAAACACAGCTGCAAAGATGAGGATTTCCTACAATAGTGAGGATGGGAGAACTGCACAGCAAAACAAACACCATTATAAAAAGCTTATAATCACTTTCCATGCTATATGATGATATACTCTAAAAGAAAGTGGCAAAATATTATTTTCAGCTGGATTTTATCAGTTTGCATTCCTTTTTTTTTTTTTAAGTTACTGCCAATTGTAAATATTTTTAAATGAGACATTCTGATAAATACTGGCCAGCACTTAAGAGAGGACTGGCTCAGTAACAGTAGATATGTTTAAATGGACCAACCAGAAAAGCTTCAATTTTGAAAAAAAACTTCTTGCACCACTCCCAAGGACAGCAAACAGGCCTCTTACAAGTTTATTTGCATTTTGTTTGCCTTGGCTGAGTAAGAAAATGGCTCTGAAAAGGACATTAAGTGAAAAGCTTGGTTCTTAACAGCCAGAGACTTCCAACGGTAACTGTATTTTTCCTTTTCTACCCACCTGGGTCTGATTCATAACAGAACAGTCAACATGTCTGTGTTAAAATGTTCCATCTTTTCTCTGAATCTGGCTAAATTTAGAATGCAGCTAACAAGGAGTGGAGTAAATTAAATTTAAAATTTTTTAAATCCAAAAAAAAAAAAAAAACCCATCCAAAAACATAACCCACAAGAGTTTGAGTTACTGCAAGTTAAATACTAGGAATAGGATGATGTCAAACATATATATGTGATTAGTTTTGTCTAATACTGTATCAGTAGACATGTTGCTAATTTTTCTTTCTGCCAATAAATTGCAGCATAGGAAATTAGGAACATCACTTGATTTTAAAGAAAAGAAGCCATATTTTGAACAGAGTTAGATCTTCTTCCTCCTGCTTTTCTCAACCAGCAAACATAAGAAATCCATTTTGACAAGATGGATGACCGAAAGGAGGAAAATCTTCATTCATTTTCAGGGAAGTCAGAGACACCTGAACTAATTACACTTTCCTTTTTCTTGCTTCTTAAGAAATCCTGATTGTTTCTGATAAATGACAACCCTAGAGATATCTAAATTATACTCATTAATAGTAGCTGAAGGCAGTACTTCTAGAAATAATATTTAAAAGTAAAGAAATAACAGACTACCGAGCAGGAACTTATAACTAGGGTAGGACAAAGTCACCAACATTAAAGAGTAATGACAGAGCTTGTATTTTAGCATCTGGAAACCAATCCAGCACCTAGTTTTGCTGTTGAGTTATTAGGTGTAAATGCCTCTTTGTGACCCCAGTTGAAGTTTTCTCCCATTTTCTTCTCCAGATCATTTGACAGATGAGGAAACTAAGGCAAATTGGGATTTACCCAGGATTACTCAGCTAGTAGATAAGATTTAAACTCAGATCTTCATTTTAACATTTAGTTAGAAAGAACAATTAGCTAAAGGCAAGGTAAGTCAACAGATATTTATTAAAAATAAATCTATAAAACCATCAGATACTGTGTCTTGGTGCCTGAGAAGGGGTATCTTCACATCTCTCCACTTGACTATTTCAAATAAGTTTATTCAAAGACACATTTCTTACATTTTGACATCCCATTTTGTGATCCTTGCCACAAGTACCAAATTTTTGTCTATCACTCCGAGTTCCTTCTAATTTTAAGCCACCTCCTCACCTTTGCTCCCACATAATAGGATGAGGAAGATTCAAAAAGCTAAATCTTTTCCTGCTTGTTTCCTTACTAGTCAGTCAACAAACATTTACAGAGAGCTTAATATGTGCCAACTTCTGTGCTAAGCGATGAGGATATGGTTTTAAAAGGGAGAAAAACACAGTCCCTGCCCTCAAAGAACTTATATTCTACTGGGAAGATAACATGTAAATAATAGGGTTTATACAAGATAATAAGAGCAACTAGGTAGCATAGTGAATAAAATACTGGGCCTAGAATCAGAAGTTTAAGTTCAAATCTAGCCACAAAAAATTGCTAGTTGTGTGACCCTGGGCAAATCACTTAACCCTACTGTTTCCTCCTCTGTCAAATGAATAGAGAAAGAAAATGGAAAATCATTCTTGCTAAGAAAACCCCCAAAAGGGATCACAAAATTACATATAACTGAAATAATTTGAACAGCAAAACTGGGTGTTAAGTTAGTTTGCATTTGCTAGAATGAAAGCATTGTAAGTAAAAACAACAATATAAGAGTAGATGGAAGGCAGTCTCAGGCTAAAGCAATAGAGTTTGAGGAACTGGGAAGGGATCTAGGAAGATTTGTAGGAACTGATGATGGGGTGGGGGGCAGCAATTTCTAGTCCAAAATGTGAGGTGCAAGGTGAAAGGTACATGTGAAGAATTCGCAATGGCATTCTTGCCTAAGGGTACCTTTATTTACGAGAAAAAGTTATGGACAAAATGAAGATGTAAAATAGACACTAGGGGATATCTTCAAAAAAAGATCTAATTCAGTTCCAATTGATCAATGATGAACAGAATCAGCTTCACCCAGAGAAGGAACACTGGGAAATAAGTGTAAACTGTTTGTATTTTTGTTTTTCATCCCAGGTTATCTTTACCTTCTGAATCCAATTCTTCCTGTGCAACAAGAAATTCGGTTCTGCACACATATTGTATCTAGGATATACTATTACATATTTAACATGTATGGGACTGCCTTCCATCTAAGGGAGGGGAGGAGGGAAGGAGGGGAAATTTTTGAACAGAAGTGAGTGCAAGGGAAAATGTAAAAAATTACCCATGCATATGTATTACCAAAAAAAGTTATTAATTTTATAATTAATAAAATTTAAAAAAACAGACACTAGGAGGGGTAAATATGAAACAGATTTGGGAGAGCATAGAGTTAGCAAGGAAAGGTTTTTAACAAGTAACAATGGGAAAGACAAGTTCTCCACAAATAACCAAGAGAAAGGGAATATGCTATGAGGTGGAAGTATGCCATTGACTGGCTAAATCCATAAAGGAGTTTAGCACCCTAAAAGAGTTGTTTATAACAAGGAGAAAGACATCATGAGATATGGGGGGAGAGGGAGAGAAGAAAGCACTAAGAGACAGAATGCCATGATGGGCTAACAATCCCAAAAGGGATTTAGCAAAGATGGGCTATACTATGAGCAAATTTATAAGGGAAATGTCTTCACAACTTGGCTTTCTGATTATAGTAAGGTGGAGTCTCCAAAGACCTCCACAGGGATGAGCTGATCTCATCAGTGCCCTTCCCAACTTGCTGCAGGGAGCATCTTAATCTTATCTGTACTTCAGGCTTTCTCGGCTAACACTTACCAAGCCACCCAGGACCTCATCCCTGATGCAGAATAAAGTAAGCAATCAATAAATCACTAAACATTTATTGAGTGCTAGATACTGTGCTAAGAACTAGAGATACCCAAAAGACAATCCCTTTTCTCTAGGAACTATATACAAAATATACAATATAAATAAAGAGGGAAATTAAGAGGGATTGGGGAAGAAGAAGGGATTTTAGTTGAGATGATGAAAACTGGAGTATAAGAGGAGCAGAGGAGGGTGAGCCAGACATGGCAGGAAAAAAAAAATATTCAGAACCCAGAGAGAGAATGTCTTGTTTGTACAATGGCCAGGAAGCCTCTGTCACAGAGGGCTTATTGTAGCAAAAGCATAAGACTGGAAAGGTTGGGGTGGGGCAGATTATAAAGGATTTTGAAGACCTTACAGAGCATTTTATATTTGATCCTGGAGGCAACAGGAAAACACTGGAATTTATGAGTCTTACATGACCTATACCATAGAACAGGGGTTCTCAAACGATGGCCTGCAGGCCAGATGCGGCCCGCTGGGTTATGGCAAATGGGCTGAGGGGCGGAGACAGTGTGAGGTTTTGTTTTTACTATAGTCCGGCCCTCCAACAATCTGAGGGACAGTGACCTATTTAAAAAAGTTTGAGGACCACTGCTCTAGAACAATCATTTTAGCGACTGAATGGAGGATGCTTGGAGCAGAAAGGCTTGAGGCTGGCAGACTCAAGGTGCAGCTACTACAATAGTCCAGGCTTGAGGTAATGAAGGCTTGCACCAGAATGGTGGCCATGTCAGAGGAGGGGAGAACATGAATTCAAGAGAAGTTGCATAAGTGGACTTTGACAAAAGCTTGGATGGAATGGGTGAGAGATAGTGAGGAATGCAGAATGGCTCTAGGCTGAGGGACTAGGAGGATAGTGTTGCCCGCTATAGAAACAAGGAAGGTAGAGGTAGAAATAATGAGTTCCTTTTTGGACATCAATATAGAGATGATAATTAAATGTGTGAGAGCTAAGATCACCAAATGAAGTAACAGAGAAAAGTCATAGAGAACCCTAAAGATACCTACAATTAGAGGATTATGATCTAGAGAAAATCCAGAAAAGGAGACAAAAAGGAACAGAGATAGGAAAAAATTATGTCCCAAAAATTTAGAAGAGGAGCATCAAAGAGGAGAGAGTGAACAATAGTCAAAGGCTCTGGAGAGATCCAGGAGAATCAGAATAACAATTTAGATATCACCAATGCACAGCTTTGAAGGACCTTAAGATCTCCGATCACTGCAAGGACCAACCATGTGTTCAGAGGTGACAAATAATGGCGCCCATGCCCTGGCACAGAGGTGGTGGCCTGGGTGGAGAAATGAAGAAATGCACATTTTGGGGTATGCTCATGCTTGACCATGTATTTTTATTTTAAGGATTTTTTTTTCCTTTTTTGAAGGGAGGAAAGTAGGAAGAAGAAAAATAAATGCTTGTTAGTTTAAAAATAATAATTTAAAAAAAGTCTATCAAAAAGTGTGTTTTGAACTGAATCTTGTAAGAAGCCAGTGCAGAGTACATTCCAGGTAAAGGGGCCAGCTCACAAAAAGGCACTGGGAAAGGAATATCCTGAGAGAACAGCAACCATGGCTCCATAGCTGTCAAACCATGTATTTTAATTGAATCATGTTTTTGTTGAAATCTAATTCAACTAAAAAGAAAGATCTTTTTTAAAAACTTTTTTCCTATGAAGCTTTCCTGATCTGTACAACTAATCAACTCTGTCTCTGTCTCTACTTCACTTTGATATAAAGCTTCATTGCCCTATTACATAGAGCAGAATTGTAGCACTAATCTTACTTGGATTCTATCCAAAGATTTTAGCGATAGAGGTAATAGAACTTCATTAAATAGCATTTTTACCTATAAGAGAACTCGATGGCATGGCCTTTGAAGAGAGTAACGCATCCATGTGAAACTTGAGTGTATCTGTTATTTATATCACAGATAATTTGCATTGGCCTGGATTGCAGTTGGGAAGCTGCTTGGCAGTTTCCATGATTCCAAGGTAGTTTTGGAAACAGAAGCCCAGCTTTTAAACATCAGTATTCCTCCAGTGGATAGAGGCAGCCTCAAAGTTCGGATCCAGTTGCAAGTCATGCCTCTGACATTTACTGGGTAGAGGTCACTTTGCATGGTCATTTAACCCTTCAGTGTCCCCAGACAATTTCCTAAGACTAAATTGCAGAGTAGATGTTGAGCGGAGTTAATTTTCTCATCAGAGATCCTATACTGAGGTTCCCCTAATCCCTCAAATGCTCCAGTGACTGCAATTAGTCATGGGACGCCAGAGAAATCATGGCTGTAGGTGACTTAAGGGATTGTAGAGGGTGAGAGATGGGCCTCGGTATTAATAATGACTTGTGGACAAAAAGGCCTCAGAAATCTCATTTAGGAGATAGATGTACGATTGGAGAAGCAAGTGACAGGGACTGTGACAAGGCAGAGGGATGGCAGATGGGGTGAGGGGACCTAAATGCTATTCTAGTGCCTATGTTTTGTTGACTGACCTAGAGGAAGCTAGCTCTTCCCTTTGGAAGTCCCTTTGGGAATACATGGTGCATGGCATGAGGTTTGGTAGGTACAATTGGCACCTTTGGAGGGAATGCCCACTTTGATGACACTGAAAAAACAAAAGCATTGGAGGAAGTTGCTCACGTTTTTTATCTATTTGCTCAGGACTACACAGAGGTCGGCAGGAGGAAATGGAGCCAGCAACTCTTCCTCCTTCAGATGCTCAGGAAGTGGCTCCAAAAAGTCATCTGGGGTTCACAGACAGGAAGAGAGGGAGAGGGGGATGGGCTGTTCCCTTCTGTGTGTCATCAGCTCCTCTGGCATTATCATAATAGTAATGACAACAATATTGATAACTGGCATTTGTAAGCGGGCAGCTGGCCTGGAGTCAGGAAGTCTTAGCTTCTTGGGTTCAAATCTAGCTGTATGATGGGCAAGTCACTTCACTCTGCCTCAGTTTCCTTATCTGTCAAATGAGCTGGAAAAGGAAATGGCAAAGCATTCCAGTATCTGCCAAAGAAAACCCCAGATGGAATCACAAAAAAAAGTTGGACAGGATGGAAAAATGAGTGAACAGAGTACCTACTATGTGTCAAGTACAATACTAAGCACTTTATTTGATCTTCACACTGTACCCAGGTTGCTTCTCTCAGCAAAAGGTAAACCTCTCATTGATGAATCAGTCACACAGGACCAGCAGCAGTTTCCTCAAAGCTTCCATGTTGTTGGTCCAAAAATGGCAACTCTGAACACACCCCACAGCCAATGTTTCCACCATAATATGGAAGCAAACAGCTAAGTTTTGCTCAGTGAACCACCTTAGTCCAGGTCCTCATCCTTTCATGACTATTGCAACAGAGCTAACCTCTCCCTTCCTCTCCAATTCACTCTCCACTTATTTTCCAACTTGATATTCTTCCCTTACACCCAAAGCTTCTACGGCTCATTATTGCCTCCATGATGATGTACAAACTGCATCTGGCATTTTAAAATCCTTCAGAATTTGGTTCCAGCCTATATTGGAAACTGGTTGTCCATTAGTCCCAGGCAACTTCTCTCTGTGATAAAATAGACTCTGCCCAGAATTCTCTCCTTTGCCAGGGTCTCTCAGAATCTCTAGCTCCCTTCTTGGTTGTCTTAAAAATATCACTTCCCTAGTCTACCTCTCAGACCTGTGGAAGAGGAAGGAATTTATGACCAGAGGAGAACTAGAGATCATTATTAATCACAAAATAGAAGATTTTGATTACATCAAACTAAAAAAGTTTCTGTACAAACAATACTAATGCAAACAAGATTAGAAGGGAAGTAACAAATTGGGAAAATATTTTTACAGTTAAAGGTTCTGACAAAGGTCTCATTTCCAAAATATATAAAGAACTGACCCTAATTTATAAGAAATCAAACCATTCTCCAATTGATAAATGGTCAAAGGATATGAACAGACAATTCTCAGATGATGAAATTGAAACTATTTCTACTCATATGAAAGAGTGTTCCAAATCACTACTGATCAGAGAAATGCAAATTAAGACAACTCTGAGATACCACTACACACCTGTCAGATTGGCTAAGATGACAGGAACAAATAACGATGAATGTTGGAGGGGCTGTGGGAAAACTGGGACACTGATGCATTGTTGGTGGATTTGTGAAAGAATCCAGCCATTCTGGAGAGCAATCTGGAACTATGCCCAAAAAGTTATCAAACTGTGCATACCCTTTGACCCAGCATTGCTGCTACTGAGCTTATATCCCAAGGAAATATTAAAGAGGGGAAAGGGACCTGTATGTGCCAAAATGTTTGTGGCAGCCCTTTTTGTAGTAGCTAGAAACTGGAAGTTGAATGGATGTCCATCATTGGAGAATGGTTGGGTAAATTATGGTATATGAAGGTTATGGAATATTATTGCTCTGTAAGAAATGACCAGCAGGAGGAATACAGAGAGGCTTGGAGAGACTTACATCAACTGATGCTGAGTGAAATGAATAGAACCAGAAGATCGCTGTACACTTCAACAACAATACTGTATGAGGATGTATTCTGATGGACGTGGAAATCTTCAACATAAAGAAGAACCAACTCACTTCCAGTTGATCAATGATGGACAGAGGTAGCTACATCCAGAGAAGAAACACTGGGAAGTGAATGTAAATTGTTAGCACTACTGTCTATCTACCCAGGTTACTTATACCTTTGGAAGCTAATAATTAATGTGCAACAAGAAAATTGGATTTACACACATATATTGTATCTAGGTTATACTGTAACACATGTAAAATGTATGGGATTGCCTGTCATGGGGAGAGGGAGTAGAGGGAGGGAGGGGATAATTTGGAAAAATGAATACAAGGGATAATGTTATAAAAAAATTAATCATGCATATATACTGTCAAAAATTTTTATAATAAAGTGATTTTGTTTTCAATATATATATATATATATATATATATATATATATATATATATATATTTATCACTTCCCATAAGACTTTACCCGATTTCCCACCACAATCACTTTGCTTTTCTTTTATATCAAGTTATCAAAGCCCATGTCCTTTCCCACCAGTGGGATGCAAGCTTCTTGAGGACAGGGACTGTTACACTGTTTTACTTTGTATTCTCAGGAATGGCTCTGGAACACAGTAGACACAATAAAAGTTGGTGATTATTGAATTGAACTGCCAAAATTACCAATAGTTTAAGATACACCTGGATTTTATGGAGTCCTTTTCCTTTCTTGATCCAGATTCGAAATTTCATCAGGGTAAGAACTTCTTGTGTGAAAATTCTTTTCACTGGTGTAGATAGGCAACTCTTCTATAAATTATAATCTTACCACAGTACTTGGGGCATTGAAAAGTTAAGTGATTTGACCCAGGATCAAACAGCTAGGATTTATCAGAGGCAGGATATGAAGCTCAATTTTCTTAACTCCAAAGCCTATTTTCAATCCACTCTCATACTATGAGCTTACTATGTCTTACTAGAGGTAGGGTTTGGAGAAAGGCTTTTGTTTGAAAGTTTTTTTAATTAAAGATTCGAATTTCACAAATAGGTTCAATTTGACTTTTTTTTTCCCCCCTGGGGGAAGGTCAGGAACTGATTTTCCTATTGCAAGAACTCCACATGTGGAAACTCCCTTCACTAATATGACTTCTCTACTCAACTTGTCTTCTAATTAAATGAGAGGCCTGCCTAGAGCATTGAAAGGTTAAATGATTTACTCAGTCACACAAGCAGTGGTTTTTCCACGATATGAACATAAGTCTTCCTATGTCCTCTCTCTGCTATACCACATTGCCTATCTATTTGGCATTTGTTTGTTTTTTATTATCACTCCTTGCAAATGCTTATTCATATTCTTCATCAGGTGATTTCCTAAGATGATGATTATAATTGACTTTTAGGCTGCCTTTGCATTTTTTGCTGCATCGAAGTGTCAAACCACAAGTAATGGGTAGGGCAATTTGGGGAGGTGACATCTATTTCTCCTGAGTGAATTTGAAAAGGTTCTTAAGGTTAAGTTGAAGAGTGAAACATAAATTAAAACAAGTACCTCTAATGTAGGCATGGAGCTGCATATCATCTCTCCCTCCACTGATTTATTATTTATGACATTAGTTAAGTACCCCCTCTGTATGTGGAACATGTGTTCAGATCACAGAGAAACATGGAACATAAACTCCTCTAGGGAGTTTACAATGAAAGGAATAGAGTACAAATAATCTATAGGTATGAATCACTAGAAACTGTAAGGGGATAGTTAAGAGTCAGCTTTGGAGCTAGGAAAAACCGGAGTCTTGTCTCAGATATACAAAAAGTTGTACAAGTGGTTCAAGTCTCTCCTTTAGGGCCTCAGGCAATACTTTAAGGCTCTAAATTACCAAGGAGTAGGTGGGAGAAGTTTCCCTACTCTTAAATGAAAATGGAGGAAAGTGGATATTCATCTTTGTTCAAATCTGGCCTCAAATACTTACTAACTGTGTGACACTGGGCAAGTCACTTCCAGTTAGCCTCAATTTCCTCGTCTATCAAATCACTGGGGAAGGAAATGGCAAAGTGATCCAGTGTCTCTTGTCAAGAAAACCCCAAATGCAACTGAAAGGATTGAACAACAAAAGTATGAACCTGGATAAAAATTGCAAGTGTAATTCAAAACTCAACCAATAGCTACTATTCTCATTAGGGTGTATTAGCAAATCTTTGGGTGGTGGTTATTGTTTACATCAATAATTGACTTAAGGAACAAAAAGGGTAATCACAGGTAACAATTATACTTTAATCATGGTCAACTCCACTTCGAGGTACTTGAAGTCCTAGCAATGGTATACTGGTTAAATATTTAACAACTTCCACACCCCCAAAACCACATACTAGACATAAATTAAATATTTTTATTATTAAACTTTTCTCCATTACTTTTTTCAACATTCATTTTTATAAGGTTTTGAGTTTCATATTTTTCCTTCCCCCTGCTGAAGACAGCAAGTAATCTGATATAGGTTATATAGGTAAAAATCACATTAAACACATTTCCATATTAGTCACATGGTGAAAGAAGAATCAGAACAAAAAGGAAAAACAAAGAAAAAGAGAATGCCAAAAAAGAAAAAGTGAAAATAGTCGTCTTGGTTCTCCTCCTACTCACCTGATTGTTCCTTCTAGGTCTTTTTTTTTTTTAATTAATAATTTTTTATTATATATATATATATATATATATATATATATATATTTTATAATATTATCCCTTGTATTCATTTTTCCAAATTATCCCCCCCCCTCTATTCCCTCCCCCTGATGACAGGCAATCCCATACATTTTACATGTGTTACAATATAGTCTAGGTCTTTTTTTTTTTTCCTTTCTGATTCATTATCCAGGATTCCCAGGGGCAGAGCCAAGATGGCAAACTCTGTAACCTCCTGTACCCTTCTCTCAAACTAACAGTAGATTAAGCCTCTAAACTGGTTTTTGTAATGCTCTGGTTAGTTTGTATTTCAACAGGTTTTAAAATCCACAAATATTTGGAGTACAACACATTTCCAGAAGAAGATACCTTAGAAGAACTTCAGAACAGGTCTGTTTCAATTGGGCAAGGGGACAGTTTGCCAAACCCACGAAGCTGGTGTGGGGAATCAAAGCATTGTAGCTTCCCCGAACCTGGGAATCTTCTATGAGCATCTTAAGCTACTCTGTCCTGATTGCAAGCAGGTGGTTTGGCAGATTTGCTACTAAAGGCAAATTGTAAACTACTGAGCCCGGGAAGAAGTAGCACCTAGCTGCCATTACCCAGCACTGGAAATCAATTAGCAAAACTTCCCTAGGGCAAATTAAAACAGCTATGGCTCCTTTGCATTGAATAGACCTCAAGCCATAAAAAATAACTAAAAAACCAAAAAGAACTTCACCATAGATAGCTTTTATGGAGAAAGAGAGAACAGACCCTAGGTTCCTAAAGGCAAAGCAACTCTAGGAGAAACCCCAAAAAGAGACATGAGTTGGTCCCCAATTTACAAGGCTTTCTTCAAAATTGCATAAAGGATTTTAAAAGAGAGTTGGAAGAAAAATGGGGAAATGAAATGAGATCATTGCAAGAAGGAATGGAAAAAATGAAAAAGAATGCAATAAACAAAAAAAATTTAGTCGGCCAATTGTAAAAGGAGCTAAAAAAGGTAACTGAAGAAAATAATACACAAAATTAGAACTGATTCATTTTCCATGTCATTCAGTCTTCTTGGATCTTCTTTTCTCTTTACATTCTCTCACTTGGTCTACAGCTGCATAGAAAATGGTCTCCTGAATACTCACAGTGGGATGGATGTTCCATATGTATCTAAAACTCAACATGCTCCAAACACAACTCATTCTCTCCCCCCCCCCCCCATAAGATGCAACTCTCCTTTCGAACTTCCTTTACCATTGACGGTACCGCCATCCTCCCAGTTACCCAACTTTGAGAACTTAGTCTCATCTTAACTTTTCATCTTCTTCACTCCACCCATCCAATGATTTGCCAAATCTTGTTCTTTTTGAACTCTATAACTTTTTACTTATGTCCCCCTCTCTCCTCTCATATAGCCTTCTTCCTAGCTCTTTTCCTTTGACTAGTGCTGTAGCCTCCTGCTTGATTCCTTGCTTCCAGTCTCTCCCTTCTCTAATTCATTCATACTCATGGAATGATTTGCAGAAAGAGTAGGTTTGATGATATCCTCTCTACCCCATTCAACAAACTCATTGGCTCCCTCTCACCTTAAGGGTAAATATATACTCCTTTTGACATTTAAGCTTCATCATAATTTGTCCCCCACTTGTGGTAGAATCTTTCAAGCTCATTATTGGTCTCTTCAACCAGACACACTGAACCTTGATCCCCAACATAGAACCTCATTTTGGTTCTTTTTGAGCATGAAAGTAAAAAAAAAAAAAAAAAAAAAAAAAAAAAAAAAAAAAAAGTTATTCCCCTCCACAAAAACTATTGATCAGCCATACTGATTGTTTTTTGTTTTTTTCTTTTTTGAGGCAATTGGGGTTAAGTGATTTGCTCAGGGTCACACAGGTAGGAAGTGTTAAATGTCTGAGGCTAAATTTGAACTCAAGCCCTCCTGACTTCAGGGCTGGTTATCCATTGAGCCCCCTAGCTGCCCCGTTTGCCATTCTTTAAGGCCCAGCTCATACTCCTCCATGAAGTACTCTGGGACTGCTGTAGATCCATATTGACCTGACCTAATTTTTTTGAACCCCTGTAAAGTGCATTTCATGTTATCATACATTTCAGCACAAGCATATATACCCTTGCATCTTGTTCTATAGTTGTTTTTGTTTCTTGTCTCTCTAGGGAGGTAGTAAACTAGGCAATCCTGGCTCCTGTATTTGATTTTTGAAAGATGGGGATATCGGGACACAGAAACATGGACAGAAGCAGAGAGAAAGGAGAGACACACAGAGAGAGAGGAAAGAGAGAGAAAGGAGATGGAGACAGAGAAAAAGAGTCAGGTTGACAAAAAAAAAAGACAGGGAGGGGAGGGAGAAGAAAAAAAAAGTGTGAGATGGCGGAGAGAGGTAGAAAGAAAGGGAAAGGGAGGGAGAAAGAGGGAAAGTTAGAGAATGTATATGTATCTGGGAAAGGCAGGGAGAAAAAGAGAGAAGCAGAGGAAGAGAGGAAAAGAGAGAGTAGGGCAGAGAGAGGCAGTGAAATATCAGCAAAAAATGGGACTTCAGATTGAGATCTGATCACTTAGCTCATCTTGGGTCAAAGACCTTGTCTTTTAAAAATGCTAATTCATGGTATTTTGACAAATCGGTTTCCTCTGTAATTCTATGCATTTTACTTTGTGTACTTTGAGAAAACATGCTTCCAAGAAGGAACTGCCAGAGGGGTGGAATGATGACACGAATGCAAAAGGGGAAGAATTCCTGATCTCCTCGAACTCCCTCATCTTCCAGATGAGGAAACCAAAGAGCAGAGGAGGAAGTGGCGTATCCAAGGTCACACAGGCTGCAAGTGTCTGAGCCAAGAATGAGAAGGGAGCTCTTTGGGCTGCAGCTGCAGTCCTAACCGAGAAGCCAGAAGCCCTGGTGTCTGTCCGTTTGTATAGAAGGCTGCATATAGCCTTAGGCTATGAAATCTGCTCACTTGGCGGGTACCAAAAGATACAATATTTAAAAATGCAGCTCTCCTTTGGAAAGCTACCGAACCGCTCACTGCCTCAGGCCTCGTTCCTTTTGATTCCTAAAAGGAGCCTGTGGTAAGCCCCTCGAAAGGAGTCTTGGAAAGTCCCCGGGGAGACATTTGCTATTCACCTCCCAAACAGCATCGCTGATCTTTGAAGGGGAGCTTTAAAGGTTTGCGAGGGGAAGAGGGGATAAGAAGCAGTGGTTTCGTTAGTGTAGGGAACCCTCCAGAGGGATTTTCTTCTACCGGTGCTGGTCGGTACCTTTTTTGAAATTTAGAGCCTATGGCACTGAGAGATTACGCACAGGGCGCAACCTCGCATCTCTCCAGGGGCGTCCTGGGACTCGAACCTGGTCTTTGAAGGTCGGGCAGCTCTGGAGTGCATTGTAAAGCGCCAGTATCTCAGCGCGTATCTGGGGCTCAGCACAACTCTGATGCCCTCCGGGATTGTGAGCCCCTCAGGAGCAGGGGATAAGCGCAGGCTCAGGTGCCTTGCCCGAGGTCCCACAGTAACTGTCAAACTCGTGGAAGCGGGACTCCGAGCGGCGCTCTTTAAGTCTACGCGTCCTGTGAGTGCCCAGAACTGAGCTGGCCCTTATCTCTTCTTGACCTCTAATCCCAACTCAGCGCAGCCCAGGCGGGGAGCCCGAGGCTCGCGGGCTGGGTTGGATGGAGTCTTTTTACGCTACTACTGCTCTCCTCGCCTCCCTCGTCTCCCCTCTCCCTCCTCCCTCCCTCCTTCCCCTCTCCTTTGGTCCCCTCCCTCCCTCTCCGATACAATGACTGGACGAGAAGAGCGCATCAGCGGAGCCTCATTGGCAGCAGCCGCCCCAGCCGGGGGAGAGGCAGCGGGCGGGGGGAGCTGGGGAGGAAGAGAGAGGGAAGGAAGGAAGGAAGGGAAGGAGGGAGGGAGGGGGAAGGAAGGAAGGAGAGGAGGGGCAGAGAGGGAGAGTAATAAAGTGCGCTCAGTTGGATCAAAGGGAGGAAGCCCTGGGAGAGGCGAGGCTGCGGCGGCGGCGGCGGCAGGGGCAGGGCGTGATGCGCGCGGCGGCTGGGAGATGCCCAAGGATCCAGCTGCCAGGGAAGCCGGGCAACCTGGAGGCCGTCCTCACGTGCTGACTGGGACTGCCGAGGGGAGAGCGGACGCCGAGCGGCAGGCGGCTGCCGGAGCAGCCCGACTTGGCTCTCGGGGAGAGGACTTGAAGGTTGGCTCCGGGGGAGCGCCGACGTGCCGGGCTAATGGCAGACAATAAGTAGCGAGCGACAGAGCGAGGGAGCGCCTGCCCCCGAGGGAGCCGGAGAACCAGAAGCGCAGGTACGTAGGCGGCAATGACCCTGTTCTCAGCGGGGGAGATGGGCCAGCCGAGGCTGGCGAGGGGGCTCCGTCCCGGGGGCCGGACCTCGCAGAGCCCTTGGCCCCGGACTGCGGCGCTCGCTCCGCTCGTCCCCGGGCTTGCGGCCGGCTCCGGGCTGGGAAAGATTCCTGCCTGCACTGCCCACCTCGAAGCCCCGCCCCCACCGGCTCTCTCCACGAATCCCCCTCCCACCTCCCTCCTCGCCGCCTGCCCGGGTGCTGCGGGCCTGGGGGGGGGGGGGGGGGCTGACGGCGGACACCCGGGGAGTCCCCGACCCGCGCACTCCGACCCTCCCTCCCCACCCTAGCCCTGGGACTTTGAGCTTCGTGTGTAGACAGGATACCGAAGGAGGTTTGGGGCGTTCGTGATTCTGGCTTTCCGGAGGCGCAGCCGGGGTGCGAGTGCTTTGTGAGCCCGCAGGTTAAGCTGATGGATCTCCGCTCAGCCTTGGGGGGGGGGGGGGCGATTCTGGCAGCGCAGAGACCAGAGCTCCGGCTCGCTGAGGCAGCTCCACTGACACTGAGGAGTCTCAGACCTGGGCAACTCTGGAGTTTGTGAGGGCGCGCTCGTAATCCTCCCGCCCCCGCCCCGGAGATCACCCCAAACCTTGCACCGCGCGCCCTTCTGCTCATGCTCTTGGATTGCAAGGAACCCCCTGGGTTTTAGGTGAGCGTCCTGTAGAGTACTGTGCCCTGCAGGAGCTTCCCACTGGAAGCCGGGGAAGGTACCCGCGGAGCGGGCTCTTTGTGTACTTCCAGATGTTCTTCCGCCCTGGAGCTGGGTGGAGTAGGACTCCTCCACATTCTTGCGATCTGTTAGTACTTGTTTAAAAAAAAAGAGAGGGGGAAAAAAAAAAAAAAAAACTAAGACCAAGGCGGCTGAACTTGGTATACATATCCAGCTCTGACTAGAGTGCTAAGTCCTCAGCGGATGGTGCTGAAAAGTTTGCCTGGGCTCTGGGAGGCACAAATGACAACCGAGTGATGTCAGCCCTCTCCCCTCCGGAAAGCTGGTTGATCCCTCCGTAACTTCTTGGTAACCTAGAAATTTACCAGCACATAATCCCATAACCCCCTCCCTGAGCTCAGTTTTTTATGTAGTATGACAGGTTCTTGACTATCCCAAAGGGAACTGATCCAGGATGATGGACAGCTCCCAAAGAAGGGGGCAAGGGAGAAAAAGAAGTCAGGCAACCTCCTTCCTCCAAGTTAAAAGTATTAATGCGAATTCATTTTCTTAAATTTAACTATTTGTAAAGAGACAAATGAGCTCGTGCAGTACTTTGCCTTTCTTAGCCTGGAGGGTCTTATCACTTATTCATGATCTCTCTCTCCCTGCCTTAATCAAGTGCTTTATTTGTTTAAATTCAGTAATGGAGGGAGAATGTATTTGAACAATTTTGTGAAGGAAAATAAAGAAATCCTTCTGAAACAATTAAGGGGAGATTAATTTTCCTCTATTCAGCAAGAAAGTTTCCAGCAAGAGCTTTTCCCAGGCAGAAAAGAAATGACTAAACTTTTGTGTGTTTGGAAACAATCAATTTAATTTCAACCCCACAGCAAAATTTATGGGTTTCTTAAACATTCAAATTACTTGTCTCAAATATAATTATCCCCAAAACAAGTGGGAGGAGTTCACTTAGAGGCCTTCCAAAGCATAAAGGCAGTGAAAGTTTTATTAGTAATTTCATCTGTCACTAACTAGGAGCTATTTTAAGTGGAAAGCAAGGTAGAGCACATTTACTTCAAGTGCTGGGGTGTGGAGGAGTACAAAATTAAGAGGGTTTTATTGGAAGCTAGAAATCTGCCACTTATCTCCTATTAATTTGTTGGGATTCTCATTTCTCAAACCCAAATGAGGGAGTTCATATCCCACTCTTTGTAACCCCATTAGGATTTTTTTATTTTTTGGCAAAGAAACTAGAGTGATTTGTCATTTCCTTCTCTAGCTTATTTTTACATATGGGGAAACTGAGGCAAACAGGGTTGTGACTTGTCCCAGGTCACACAACTAGTAATTGTTGGAGGCCAGATCTGAATTTCTGACTTCAAGGCAGGGACTCTCTTCTTTGGCACCTAATTGCCCCTGCAAATGATGGGTGGAAGGGCTTCTTTCTAAACAGATGAGGGAAGCAGACTTTGGGCAAGTCATTTAACCCTGCTTGCCTCATCAGTAAAAATGAGCTGGAAATGGCAAATCACTTCAGCATCTCTGCCAAGAAAACCCCAAAAGAGGTCATGAAGAACAAGACATGACTGAAATCACTGAACGATGACAACAGGAACCATAAGAGATGGAAGAAAACTTGGTGGCTTCCAATCCCTGTGTAATATACCTGGCAAGTGCTGCTCCAATCCCATCTTCTTTGCTTTGAAGACTCAGAATAAGAAGCAACCTTCATTCCACATACTCTGACCATTAGCAAGTTTTCCTGACATTCAGCCTGACTATTTGCAAACTCATAGCACCATTAAGTTAGTCCTAGAAGGGTCCACACAACTCATCTGGCCGATGAGATCTGGAAAGGGGAAATCTTTTGCCCAGGAATTGCCAGTGGTAATAAATGACTGAGCAGGTTTACAACCCACATCCTTTGATTCTACTTCATTTTCATGAAGCTACTACTCTGGGACCAAACAGAACATGTCTAATCCCTTCTTCAAGAACAGCTCTTCAAATACTTGAAGGCAATTAGCATTTCTCCCTTGAGTCTTTTCCTCTCCATATTAAACATCCTCAGTTCTTTTGGCTGCTGCTCATGTAGCATGCATGATCTTGAGGCCCTGAGGCCTGGTTATCCTAATCTGGACCTTCTCCAGTTTATCAGTTTCCCTCCTATGCTGCCATGGCCAGAACTGAACTTGGTCCTTCAGACTGGTCTGCACAGGGCCCAGTGTTTGGTTTTCGTAGCCCAGATATTATCAAGTTTCTGTAACCTATTGAAGAATTTAAAAAAGAGAGTTCTGACTGAGTGACAACACCAGAGCTTGCTACATGGCAAGCTGTTAAAAATCTCTGCTATCTTACCCAGCCAGCCACGATTGTCTAGCATTGACTTTCCGTCTGGAAGCTCTGAAATTCCACATGGTTATCTTACAGACATTAGAGACTTAAGTGAATTCTTGAGGTTTAAGTTACAGGTAATTTTTTCCCCTTTGATGAATCCATTACCAAGATCTGATCATATCATCAAGGCAATATTTTTTTATACTTTGGGCTATCTCTGGAGTGTTTATGGGGGCAGAGAGGGGCAGAACATGAAATAATTCTTCATATCCAGAAAGTCAAGTAGTTGTTACTGAGTTTGATCTTATGAGTTCTATAGATCTGTTTTTAGATGTGACTTTCTCTTTGTACATTTAAAAAATTTGATTTTAATTTTCAAATTTTCAGGCTTTCACGAGTGTATGTGAGTGTGTGTGTGTGTTTTCCTGAGCTTCAAGTTCCTGAGTTAAAGAAAGCACAACAATAGTACCAGGTTAGCTGCTGATATATATGTAATTTAAGAGTCATTCCAATCATTCAAGTGGCAAAACTTCTCATAATCTTGACTTCTCCTTCCAAATAACTCCAGTCATTTTGTTCATTCTCCACCTCATTCTGTGCTTCATTTTAGGTTTTTTTCTTTTTTTGTTTTTTTGTGGGGAGGGTTTTGTTTGTTTGCTTGCTAATAATAATAATAATAATTATTATTATTATTATTATTTTTATTTTATCATTCCTTCACCTTTGACTATAAGATTCTGAGATATCTTGGAAGAATAGACCTGAAGTTTTAAGCTAAATAGATCATTGCTCTAATTGTTCCCATGGGATTTTTCTCTAGGAAAATCTTAGTTGCCTCTTTAAAAAACTTGGTATATGTATTCTCTAAATTAGTTCTTGGCTTTTTTTGTGAGTCTTGAACCTCTTTGGCAGACTGGAGAGGCTTAGGGATCCTTTTTTCTTTTTTTTTTTTCTGGGGGGGGTGAGGCAATAGGGATTAAGTTACTTGCATAGTGTCACACAGTTAATAAGTATCAAGTATCTGAAGTCAGATTTTGAACTCAGGTCCATGGGTCTCCAGGGCCTGTGCTCTATCCATGGCATCACTTAGCTACCTAAAGTATGTCTTTTCAGAATAATGTGTTCATGTGCATGCAATAAAACACATAGGATTATAAAGGAATCCAATTATATTGAAATATAGGATTTAAAATGTTGGGTTTTTTTTTTTTAAGTTTGCATATCCACGTTATATTTGCTCTAAGCAAATCTCAAAACTATAAGTCAAATTGAGAAATTATTGTTTGATCAAATTGACGTTAACGCCGTGGGGCTCAATTCAACAGTTTGGCAGTGTCCAATATCAAAACAAAAACTTTGTTAGCTGAGCTCCACACACATCCCACATACATGACTCTAGAATCCTTCCTGTTCCAGGTTCACTGTGGGGGTGTTTGGGAAACTCACAAGCCACAAAAGCTGTGATGTCAGGCATCACAGCAAACTGTCAAGCCCACTTCATTCAAGGGAGTAGGATCCCTGCCTCTTGGGCTGGCTTTGCCGCCCACTGCTAAAATGAGCTTAATCTCTTGGGACCTCAGTCTCCTCTTCCATAAAGTGAAGGAGTTGAACTTGGTCTATAGCCTTTTCCATCTCTAAGATTATATGAATTATAAAATCACTAACAGATGTAAGTCAGTGGGAGAAAAGAAGGAATGAAGTCCAAATGGACCAAAGGCGAGAGAATTTTGGAGAGCCCTAGGAGGGGAGATGGTAAAATTGGAAAAAGCATTGTATTGTACACAGTGCCCTTTCTGAGATCACCTTCCAATTCCCACAGGCACGGGCTTGTCAGTCTCTGCAAGGTGTTTGATTATTTTCCTCCAGGTTTCTAGTATTTCTAATTCTGTGGCTCATGAGCCCCCATTTATTGTGCTTTTTTCTAGTATTTTTTCTCTATTTCCACTGACTTTCATCTATCTTGTATATAGATTTTTGTGTACATAGTTGGTTGCATTAGACTGTGAGTTCTTCAGAACAGGGACTGTCTTTTGCCTTTCTTTGTACCCTCAGTCCTTAGCACAGTGCCTGGAACACAGTAGGTATTTAATAAATGGTTATTGACTGACTGATTCTGCTCCCCTTGGTATTAATTAAAGGAGCTAAGTATCAACATGGATGGAATGCTGGGTTGAAATCAGGAAAGCTCAAATTCTGAGATCAAATCCAGTTTCATTCACTTAACTAGCTCATTTAATCTGGTTTACCTCGGTTTCCTCATCTGTCAAATGAATGACGAAGGAAATGGCAAACCATTCCAGTATTTTTTGGAGTCACAAAGAGTTGGGTACAATTGAACAACAACAATAACACTATTAATTAACTTTTACACAAGGATATTTACTGAAACTATAGCAAGGACAAACACAAAAACATCTTCACAAACAGGAGTTCAGTTAGTCATCAAACATTTATTAAGCATTTATTTTGTGTCAGGAACTGTGTTAAGTTCTGGAAATACACATAGAAGTAGAAGAGAACCCCAATGCTTGAGGGGGATAGAGGAAGATAATACATAACAGGGAGCTGAAAAGTGATGATACTTTGAGAGGTGATGGTACCTGATTATATGCCTTGGGAAATGAATCAGTAGCAGAGTAAGGAGAAGAATAAAGGCATCTACCTGAGACCCTTAAATTGGAGAGTCCAAGAGATATCAGCCAATCAGGAGGTGAGTTCACACGGACAAAGATCCTGCTAATGTGAGGAGGTGAGAGCTAGAGGGCTCCTTTACCTCTGAGTCCACTTATTCCCTGGGAAGATTTTATATATATATATATATATATATTTATATATATGTATTAATTTAAGAGTTCATTCCAATAATCTGAATAGTAAAAAGAAGGGGGACTTTACTTCCTCTCTCCTTGGAGATTCTATCAAATTTACTTCCAGATGTAGAGTAGGCAGTGATTTAGGAGCAAGCCATTCCTTCACTTGTGGGATGTAGGTTCTCCACTAATGCATTCATCTATTGCTTGTGAGTCTTGGGGACTGACTCCTTTCTAGATTCTGCTGCTCTGGTCCCTGGCAGACTCTGGTACCATGGCCAAGCTGATGATGGTGCTGTAGATAGAGTGCTGGATCTGGAGCTGTGGAAGATCAGGGTTTAATCCCACACTTTCAGGTTGTGTGACCTTAGATAAGCCATATAATGCCTGCCTCAGTTTCCACATCTGTAAGTTGCAGATCATAGCATTTTTCTCCCAGGATTGCCATGAAGATTAAATGAGATCATATTTGCTGTATGTTTAGCACAGTGCCTGGTACACAGTAGGCTTATTCCTTCCGTTCCCCAGAGTGCTGGACTTCTGGTGACTCTCTTGACCTTTTGAGAATTTCAAGACCAGGTTGTCTGTCACCACAAAGTCAGCCAGCAGGAAACAAAAGATATTTCAGGTGTTCCAAGCTAGGTGCTTTTGATGTTGCCTTATTCAAACTCACAAGGACTTGAGCAAGATTTTGCCCCTTTGCATGGTTATGCTTTTTTTTTTTCTTGACTTTGATTTAGTTTATAACAATTTTTTGAAGTAATGTAATCAAGTGTAGCATTATTTGGTGTTATTCCCATGCACATCCTCTCCTTTCCAGTCAAATCAAACTACCATCTGGTCATCGAAATCAGTATTCTATCTCCCTCCTTCATGGAGATGGAATTGAGCCAGGTCTTGAAGGATGGGTGGAATTCTAATAGATGGAGAGAAGGTTGGGCTGATTTCAGGCACGAGGACCAGCACACCGGTGAGAAATGAGGATGACCCCACAGATAGAATGAATCTCTGAACATGGATCTCTTTAGATCGATCCACATGGCTAGCCTGTCTGTACCATTCAGCAAGTATTAGCAGATTCATTGTCTCAATTGCCCACTTTGATTGCTTGTTTTATAGACACAGAATTGGAGCTCAGAATTGGATGTGTGAAGTCTGTTTATCACTTAATTTTAGTTAGGGGAATTCGTGAACTTGAGGGCGATGTGTATGGTAGAGAGAGACTTTGGATAAGAAACAGAGCATCAGAAAAAGGGCCTATATATGATGGTGGGGGATGGCAGGCCAGCTGCAGGAATTCCTTGCACACACAAACGCCTACTGCCTGATATGTCCTTATTGAAGAGGCTTACTACTACAGGAAACACATGTTTGGCTTTCATCGCCTGCCCAACAGGCAGGGATGATGGGTTTCAAGCTATTGGAGTTACTTCCCAGAAAGGAGATCGGACACATGGCCAATCCGTGAGAATGATGGAAGCTGGACATCACAGGTCTCCTTGATATTAACTCTGAAGCAAGTAACTCATGTTCATGGTTCCTCAGTATCTCTCATTGTAAAAAAAAAATTATGGTGTGTCAAATATTGTCAGAAAATGTGTGCACCATCCCTTCTGCTTAATTTCAATGCTGGACGCCTCTGGGTTCAAGTCTCACCTCTGTTACTTTCTGGCAATGTGCTTGTGAGCGAGTTATTCCCAATTCTTCCATTTCATTGTCTGTCTTAATATCTGGAATGCTTTCCCTTATCTTTTCTCCTGAGAACCCCAACTTCTTTCAAGTACCCCTAAAATCTGACCTTCTGCCAGAGCCTTTCCAAAGCCCCGTAATGCAAGTTCCCTCTCGGATTGCCTTCAAGTTACCCTGAATCCAGATCTTGATTGTACACACTTGTTTCCATGTTGTGTCTCTCTGTTTACATTGTGAGCTCCTTGAGGGGAGGAACTGCCTTTTGCCTTTCTTTAAATCTCCAGTGCTTAGAACACATTAGGTGCTAAATAAATGCTTGTTGATTTGACTCAAAGTGGTCTCAGTTACCTTGTCTGTAAAACTGACTGTGTTGTTGAATTATTTCAATCATATTTTACTCTTCATGACCCTATTTTCTTGGCAAAAATGCTAGAGTGGCTTGTTATTTCCTTTTCCAGTACATTTTACAAATGAGGAAACTGAGGCATTCAGGATTAAGTAACTTGCTGTGTGACTCACACAGCAAATAAGTATTTGAGGTTGGATTTAAATTCAGATCCTCCTAATTCCAAGCCAGTGCTCTCTCCACCCAGCTGCCCCCACTGCACAGTCTTAAAACCCAAAATAACATCTTCAAGGAGTTGTTCTGAAGTTCTAAATGAGATAATGTATAATAATTATAATTAACATTTATAGTATACTTTAAGACTTATAAAGTGCTTACCTTATCTCATCTAATTCTCACAACAATCCTAGGAGGTAGTTTCTATTATTGTCCGCATTTTATAGGTGAGAAAATTGAGGCTAGAAGTTAAATAAATGAAGGACAAATGAATATGAAATAGCTAATAAATACAGGGTTCAAACCCAGGGCTTCTTGACTAACTGCTTTTGTTCACTGCTATATTTAACTATCTCTAATTATCAAATCCTTTGCAATTATATAAATATATTTTTTATTAATAGATGGGGTTATTTGGGGTCCTTTTCTTTGTGCATTCTATATACTAGATCATAACCAAATGCTGGTCCCCTAAGTATATAAATAAGACAGTCTGCTTATCTCTGGTAACTCTTCTGGGGGAGGGGGAGAGATGACCTTACAGAAAACACTATTTCCCACAGAACATTGCTAAGAAGTGGACAGGAAGTGGCCATGGAGGCCATGTGGTGAGACATCTGGCCTTGGACTCAGGATGGCCCTTCTCTGACAGATACTGGCTTTTTGATTTTCCCGGGTACCTCACTTAACCTCTCTGTGGTCAACTCTTAGACTAGAGGGGGCAGAGAAAATGCTAAACTGCTTTGGTCAAAGATGTTCTTTTTATCTATGAAATCACAGACCTAGTTCCTGGCCATTTAGGATATGCCTTCCCAGAGTTCCAAGGGTCCTTAGCCATCCAATTTGCAGGGAAATGGTTGAATAAAGTATATAATGCAGTTGTAACTTCCTTGATGATATTATTTTGGAATAATAGGTTAATAATATTCCTTAAGGAATACTTAGTCTGACTCCCCCATTTTGCAGAGAGAACCAACGCTAGAAGTTAAATGGCTTACTCGGGAAACCTCTTTTTTTTGGGGGGGGGTACAATTAGGTTTAAGTGACTTGTCCAGGGTCGCATAGCTAGTAAGTATTTCAATTCAGGTTCTTGTGGCTCCAGGGCCAGTGTTCTATCCACTGTGCCATCTACCTTCCCCTCCAAAGACACTTATTACAACTGCTAGACTTATGATTCAATGATAAGGGTACCCTTTCCATTAACGCAGACCACAACCCATCATCCCCTGGGACACCCTTCTATATTCTCCTGTAAATTCTCAATGAGGATTCATTCAGCATACTGGGGCGCTTTCTTCTAGTTATCTCGATATGTCAATGGATTCCAGTGGAGAATGTGGACTGCCCACCCATTATCCTTCTCTCTGTTTCTATGAGTGACCCCTTTACTAGGGCAACAAAGCTAATGCAGCTAGAACTTAAACTAAGAGTTCTCTGAATCCAACCCCCATTTTCTATTCCACCAGAGGCATTCATGGTGCCTCTTGCTATAGCCCACTTTTATTTCTGTCTTCCTGAAAACCAATTAACTAGTGGAAGAACAGAAGTTACAGTGAAATCCCAAAGGGGAAAACTACTAAGTTAACGGGTTTTTTTTTTAATTCTCATAATTCCTTATTTCATAACCATCCCCCAAAATGGCACCTCAGAGCCATCCACAGCCATGGACCAACAAGCTAATGGGCTCCTTCCAGATGGCAGCGTTGGCGAAGAATGCCCATGGTTTTATGGATATGGAGAAAGAAGTTGTAAATTTCTTTCTGTATAACAAGCCTAGCTCACAAAGGGGGAAGCACAAATGTTTTTTATTCATTTTACACATCAGGAAATTGAGGCTTAGAGACATCAGCTGACCTGCCTTGGGTCAAACATCTAGTCAGTGTCTGGTTGGGATTCAGACTGGTCTGCTAATGACCAATACAGCATTCTTTCAACAGGGCCATGCCCGCCTCATGGCAAAATGATTCAGAGCTGGAGCAATAAGCATTGGATTATTTATCAAAGGCTGTTGAGGAAACAGCTTCACTGAAGACAGGGTAGCTGGAAAGCCATTTATTAAAAATAAACAAGCTCTGTTCTGTGGTCTCTGCAAACTAAATAAAGCCCTTCCTCATTTAGATAGTCCTTCCGAAAACACCACTGTAGGGCTTCCATTCCATTGGGGCTGATTGCAAGCGACAGCTTGAGGGGATTCAGGGGAGGGGTCAGACAGAGGAGGTGGTCGAGCCGGTGATTTTCCAGGCAGCCTCTGATGCACCTGACTGAGCCAGGCCTATGAACTCAGCCAGAGTAGGGGAGCAGAGTGGACCTGATGTGACCTGAATGAGAACATCTTTGGGAGCCTGAGCTGACTTAGGCTTGCATACTATGAATTGGAAGGGAGCTGAAAAATCATGAAGGACAGTATTCTCTCCTTTCTTCATTTTACAGAGAAGGAAACTGAGACCTGGAGAGAAATACTTGCTCAGCAGCCAAGCTGAAAAGCCAAAGCTGAATGTTCCATTTCTGCGTCCCATGTACTTTCCTCTGCATCACTTCTTAGTTCTTTTCCCTATGAATTCAATAAATTGTTTCTGCAGTTTCAGATCATAGGGAGATATAATCTGGAAAGATCATCTAAGTCAGGCATTTATCTGTTTATCTATTTATCTGTGAATGTCAAAAAACAAAACAAACCCCCCATTTTGATAGTTATAATTCAATATGATTGGTTTCTTTTTATAATCATAATATATATTATGTATATATTATATATTTAATACTTATTTAAACATTCATATAGATTTATATATTTGTATGTATGAATATTTATATATAAAATAAATAAATATATATTAATTTAGCTATATATTTAAATATGAAATTTTATATATTTTATATAAGTATTTATATATTGATATACAAAATAAATACATCACACTAACACAATAGTTCATGTGGGTGTGTGCATTGTTAATTGATAAATTTGGCACAGAAAATCAGCTTCATTCATTGTTTTGTCCTTTATCTAGATTTAAGAAAGAGATGAGAAAATTTTAGCAATGCAGATCTGGCATAAAAGTGTGTCCTAATTATGCTCCTCCACACATGCACCCCATCCCAAATTCAGATGTTATGCATTAGAAACCTTAATCTAGTCTGATCCTCCTATTTTTACAGATGAAGAAATGAGTCCAGAAAGGGGCATAGTGACAGAGACAGGGTCTAGACCAAGGTCGTCTGCCTCCCAATCCAGTCTCTTTCCATTGGACCACATCTTTCAATTGTAGGCTATAGTGCTTCGGTTGTATGGTTTTGGAGATAAAGTAAGAAATGTGAAACAGTCTGGCCAGTTCTTAATGCAGGCTGGGCAGCCAGGAGAGACGGGTTCCAGACCTTTTTCTATATCTCTGTGACTTTGGGGAAATGGTTTCCTGAAAGTTTGGTTTTCTGTATTTTTAGAAAACATTGTCACTCTGTGGTGCTATGACCCTGAGAAATCTGAGTTGAATTCAGCAAATATTTATTAGACTCCTATCATGGGTACTGAGAATACAATGATAAAAATGAACAACAGTTCTTGCCCTCAAGAAGCTTATGTTTTATTAGAGGTAGAGAGAGATAGTGGCAGGAAGTGGCTACAAAGTAGATACAGTTTCACAAAATCTTTTCAAAATGAAAAGAACTCTAATACCTGGGGCGATGAAGCAAGGCTCCATAATGGGGCATCCAATCTGGTCTTTGAAGGAAATTATACAGCATTGCAGTGCATCCAAATGTAGCTGAATTAAGTGTCTGATTAATATCCTCAATTAGATTTTTTTAAATAAAGTTTTCAGAGTTAAAAATCAATGTTGGATTTCTATTGTATGTCACATTGGTGTTCATTTGTTTTTCAGTCATGTCTGACTCTTTGTGACTTAAACTCTTCAAGCAGCCTCAGTTTCCTCATCCTCAACTGGACCTTATGGTCAAGTCTTTTCAGTCTTATCCAATTCTTCATGATCCCACTTGGCATTTTTTGGGCAAAGATACTAGAGAGATTTCCTTTTTTTTTTTTTTTTTTTTTTTTTTTTGTCCAGATCATTTTAGAGATGACGAACCTGTGACAAAAAGAGTTAAGTGACTTGCTCAGGATCAACCAGCTAGGAAATATGTGAGGTCACATTTTAACTCAGAAAGAAGTCTTCCTGATTCCAGCCTTACTGTCCACTGTGTCACCTATCTGCCCATAGTCATGTGTATGACTCAATAAAAGAGCCTTTATATGCAATTTAAATTACGCGGGTAAGGGGAATATATTTGTTACAGAATAAATCTTTATCAAGATAGGGAGAACAATGAAAGGCATTGTGATGTGGTGGAAACCCCATAGACTGACAGAAATTGTCTGTGAACCTCAGGCACACCATGTAAGCTCTTGTGGTCTCAGTTTCCTCAACGGTAAAATGAAAGAATTAGAATAATTCACCTCTGAGGTCCCTTTTAGCATGAAATCTATTACCCTAAGGTCCATCGGCAATTTCCTTTAACCTCTCAATGTCCCAGACAACTCTCTAAGACTCTAAGTTGTCAATTGGAATTGGTGGGAAAATTTTACACATCCGGAGTTTCCTGCATCAATGAAATTACATGTTCAGACCAATCTTTCCCCCCTCACTGCTCCTCTTTCCACTGCATCCCCCACAAAACTCTTCTCAAACCACCCTGGACAGTTTGAATCATTATTAACCAAGAAAGATAAAAAGATGGTCAGAATAAGCTGATTGAAAAAGGCAGTATTGGCCATCTTTGAATCTTCAATCTCATATATATTCAGGCTTTGGACAAACTAAATCAATCCATGTGTCCTAAGATGGGTCCACAAGTAACCACATCCCATGAGTCTATAAACATTTAATCAAGAACAGGCCATAGTAATTTACTTCAACTGAACTAAATTGGTTCAATTTGTATTTTTTAAGTGGAGACAAATGTGAGCCTTACATATGTATTCTATATCTTAGCACTTAAACCGTAGGCCATTTGCTCAAAAGGGGTCAGAAGTTTGGTTCCACAGAATTAAGTGTTAGAATTCAGGTTTTCAATGAACCAGCTGGCTTGTTTTGGGTGGGGAAGGAAAGGAAGAACTTTTGACTCATGGGTCATTTTTATATTTAATTTTTACTGATAGATGAGCCAGACAAGTTGGACTCATCCTAACTCATTGTCCCTGAATTTAACTTAATACACTTTGTAACTCCAAACAGGAAGCCAACTGGGAAACTTTAATACATATAACATATCACATGCCAGTGGGATAGGCAGTATAAAAGGTTCCTTGGGATCTTAGAAGAGGATCTAAGGGAAAAGGATTAGTGACTGAAAGACATAACTAAATGGTCTTAGTTGCTTGGAAATAAACTGCCACCAGGTTTTTCTTCTACAGCAAAATGGAGTTGTTTGGCAGTGTTAGCGAATAAAGGCACTCACAAAAGTGAATTTTTATAGCTATCTGGAGCTTCCCTTTTTATATGTGAAAGGTTTTTTTTTGTTTGTTTTTTAATTGAGAAATGAAAATGTTCCTCATGGGTGTTACAATATATATATATATATATATATATATTTTTTTTTTTTTTTTACCTCCTCAAACAATGAATTGAATATAATCTATCTTTTTCTTGGTGACTCCAAGGCCTTCCTTGTGCTAATCATTCCTCCTTTTTCTTCTAATTTATTTTGGGAGTCAATGAAATATCTAAGAACATTTACTTTCGCAATAAATGGCCTTTATGAATGAAATAAACTAAAAGATGTTGGAACTTAGAGATCTTCTGGAGCAGGGCTTTTTAAACTTTTTTTTCCACTTACAGCCCTTTTTTTGTCTGAGAAATTTTCAACTTCAGGTATATAAGTATATAAAATAGATATACAAATCAAATATTTACTGATGATAAATCATAATTTCATGACCCCCAACATAGTTATATAACCTCATATGGAGTGACAGCCCACAATTTTAAGAAGCTTTGCTCTAGCCATGGATTCTTTTTTTTTTCCCCCTGAGGCTGGGGTTAAGTGACTTGCCCAGGGTCACACAGCTAGGAAATGTTACGTGTCTGAGACCAGATTTGGACTCGAGTCCTCCTGAATTCAAGGCTGGTGCTCTATCCACTGTGCCACCTAGCTGCCCCTAGCCGCCCCTAGCCGTGGATTCTTAACCTTTTTTGTGTGGATTGTTCTCCCTTGAGCCAATGGATCCTTATTCAGAATCATATTTTAAAATGAACAAAATAAAATGCTTAGGGTTGAAGAGGAAACCAATTATACTGAAATATGGTTATTCAAATATTAAAAATTCCAAATTTCAGATTTCCTGAGATCTATGCCTGGGGACCCCATGGATCCTAGGTTAAGAGGCACTAGTCAGGCCATCTTGTTAGGAAGAAAGAGCAGTTGACCAGTGAGAGGTTGAAGGGTAGCCATGTTTCCAGTGACTCTAACAGAGGTACCAGCTTTCCTATTGCTCCGAAGCTGGTCTAAAGGATGCACATAAAACCAGAGGATGGCTGGACCTCTGGTTGGTGTTCCTCATGCTGTGGCCTTTGGTTAATACTGCAAAGCTGAGTGTTTGGGAGAAATAAAGAGAAAGCTCTACTATAAGGCTCCGGGAAGCTTGACTGCCATAGTGCTTCCCCTATCTCACTTTATTTGTGTGCTCCCAATCAGTGCTAGAAAAATCTTGTGCATTGAGTTATTTCGAAGTTCTCAAGCTCTGAGGATATACCAGTGGGACAGTCAGTGATGTCACCATGTCCCCAAATCATGACAACTTCATTTCCTTGACATCCCCTTAGGAGCTGCTCCTTTTTCTCTCAGGCTTTCCCATGGTAGAGTGACTTGTAAGGGTCCTGAGACAACACAATTGTCTACTCACTTCTGTAATTCTAAAGGATTGCTTCTTTTTAATTAATTCTAAAGGATGTTTCTTAACCTGCATTGTCAGGGATGATATCCAGTAAAACCTTTTCAGAATAATGCTTTTTAAATGCATAAGATAAACTAGGTAACTACAAAGAGAACCAGTTTGTATTGAAATGTTGTCTGTCTATCTATCTAAGTTCATAGGTCCCAGGTTAAGAACTTCTGGCCTAGAGAGTGGGATAGGATGGCTGAGAAGACAGCTCCAGAAAGTAGAGAGGTTGATTTCCTTGGCGTATGATATAGAAACCTCCTGTACAAGAGCCAAATTGAAGAGAGCATTGGGCCAGGAGTCAGGAAAATTGAGTTCAGATCTGCCCTCAGATACTTACTGTCTGGCCCTGGACAAGCCATTAAATATCTGTTTGCCTCATTTTTTCTAATCTGTAAATGGGGATAATAGTTCCCAACTCCCAGGGTTGTTTTGAGGATCAAAGGAGATAGCAATTATAAAGAGCTTGGCACAGTGCCTGGCACATAGTAAGCACTCCCATGTTTTTTCCTAGTACATCAGAAACATTATATTAATGAAATGGTGACATTTGCAAACGAGAAAAAATTTAGGGATTATCTAGTTCAAATACTTTTTTTTGGGAGGGGGTCACACAGCTAGGAAGTGTTAACTGTCTGAGGGATTATCTAGTTCTAATGTGTTTGTTTTACAGATGAGAATTCTGAGACCCAGAGCTGGAAAATGAGTTGTATAGTTAGAGGAGGAGTAAAGATAGGACCAGAAACCAGATTTCCTGACTTCCAGACCAGTGTTTTTTCCTCCCTCCCCCCACGCTCCCTTTCTGCTCTACAGAATGAGCTGTGTAATACAGAAATATATAATCACTGAACTGATCTGACATCTCTAAAATGGAAAGTCTAATTGATGACTCTAAATAGCCTGAAATAGACCCAGATCAGGAATTTTTAAAATTCATTAAAAGCCAGTCAGCAACCATATTTCTAACTGGGTGAACTAATGTGCCAATGGGCGTGCCAAAGCCAGGCTTTGATAGCAGGGATGAATATCCAACGCTGGGAAGAAAAGGCACCGAGAAAGTTCCTAGATGTGATGGAGATGCTCTAGAGAATAGGGTGCTGGCGGCAAAGGCTTCAGAAGTTGTAGCCCTCTTAGAGTTAGATGCATCCCAGAGGAGAAGAGGGAATTATGGATTTGGGGTCAGAAGAATTCTAGTTGAGTGAGTTTGGGAAAACTTAAAATAACAAACATCCAGGAACTTTCTACTATAAGCTGGTCACTGGGTATATAAATTCAGTATCTGACATTTTAATGGAAGGAGTGGGGATATGACCTCAGTTTACAATAATAATGCATTATTAATGAATAATTTTCATACCAAAATTTTTAATAATATAAACTAATTTTAGGAAGAAAAAGGGGGCTCTTGTGGAAGGATTCCCAGAGAAGATAATTTGGAACTCAGGATTGTGAGAGCCAAAGATGAGGAAGAAATGAATGTCAGGCAGAGGGAACAGCTTGTACAGATGAAGGGTAGCCAAATGTGGAGGGCATGTCACTTCTGGAAATTTGTAATATTTCTCTTTGGAAGATTATAGAAAAAGGGAAGATTGTTTTTTTAAAGTCCTCAGGTTTAGGGGGAACCCCCTTCCCTCCTTCTGGTTTCCCCACCTCCATTTTCCTGAAATCCTCTATGTTCAGAGACTTTCCTACGTTTGGTTAGACCAAAAGTTTTTATTAAAACTCTACTATGTTGCAGGCAGGTATTGGGAATACAAATACAAAGAACTATAATTCCTACTTATAAAGAACTTACAACTTATTGGAGAAGGCAATATATACATGTAGGAGAATATACTGAATAAATAGAAGGAAGTTAGAAAAAAAGAATTTGGGAGGCCAGAAAAACCTTTATGTAGAAAGTGGGGCATCCTGAAGAGAAGGATCCTGTTAGTCAGTCTACAAGCATTTTTAAAATACCTACTATGTGTCTGGCTTTGTGCTAAGTACTGGGCATCCAAATAAAGGCAAATGCAGTATCTGCCCTCAAGATCCTTAGAGTACTGGAGGCCAGAAAAAGCTTCATGTAGAAAGTGGGGTATCCTGAAGAGAAGGATCCTGTTAGTCAGTCTACAAGCATTTATTAAATACCTACTATGTTCTGGCTTTGTGCTAAGTACTGGGCATCCAAATAAAGGCAAATGCAGTATCTGCCCTCAAGATCCTCAGAGTCTACTAGTGAGATCAACGTGTGAGGTAGAGGGAACATATTCTGGGATGGAGGAAGCCAGTGCACAGCCACATTGATGGGTGTTTGGGGAGTAACAGAAAGACAACTATGTGAGCTGGATCAGAGAGGCAAGTTGCATCCAATAAGCCCGGAAGGCTAGATTGGGGCCAGATTGCAAACAGTTTAAAATCTAAGCAAGGGATTTTATGTTTTATTTTAGAGGCAATAAATTTCTATTTCCTTCTAACCTCATTAATTGATGACTCCATGCCGGTGACACCAGAATGGAGGAAACTGAATGGATATGTCTGAATTATAACAATAAGAGCAGTAGCTAGCATGTATATAGCTTTCAAGTTTGCTAAGTGTTTTATATATTTATATATATATATATATATATATATATATATATATATATATATATATATATATATATATATATATAACTACCCTGACAGATGCTTTTAGCCCTATTTTACAGATGAGGAAACTGAGGCAGAGAGTGGGTAAGTGATTTGGCAAAGATCACTCGGCTAGTAAGTGTGTGAGACAAGATTTGAACTAGGATTTGACCCCCCTCCCCCAAACTAAGTTATATCCACCATCCCACTCTCACACTACTCAGACCCCTGGCCATCATTAGTTTCCTTTCTTCTCCAGGAGATAAGCTTTGCACAGAACTAGCTTGGAGAAAAAAGCGGCATTTATAGCTCTCACTTTGTAGAGATCAGCTCCCAGCCCCTTTGTGGGAGTTAATGTGGGGGAGACGAGACTCTAGCTGTCTCAGAGATGATTAGTAGAGTGGTGAAGAGGCAGCTGAGTGAGTCAGACGATAGAGCTTGAGCCTGGAGTCAAATATGGCCTTAGCCACTAGCAAATCACTTAACTCCTATTTGCCTCATCTGTAAAATGGGGATGTACTGGAGAAGGAAATGGCAAATGGCTCCAATATCTTTACCAACTCAACGTCCATGGGGTCACTTAGAGTTGGACATGGCTGAACAACAAAAAGCTGAAAGTAAGAATGCTATAAGACTCAGAAGCTCATGGAGTCCTTGCTGCTCCCCTTCTCTCTTCTCCTGCCCTTTATAAGACCACCAGACATCTAATGGCCTCTCTGGTTGCTTCCTTTCTTTGCTGCCTCTGACTTTCCAGCTTTGATCATACCTCCTTGGCTAAGCAATGAGCTTGGTTAAGGAACAAGCCTTCCTTTGGATGAGATTAAAACACTCCAAATAATGAAGTGAACACTTGAGTATTACTGACCTGACTCCAGTGAATTCTCCCAAGTCTCTTAAATGGACTGAAATAGGGACCTGTGATTTCACTGCTGTAATTCCCCATGAGGAATCACCTTCTAGTAATACAGCAGATCAGTAACTGTTCTATAGCTAAGTGTCTTAGAAAATAAGGCACTGAGAATTTAGTGACTGGTCCAGCATCACATAGCCAGTGTATGTCAAGAGGCAGGGTAAGAATCCTGGCTTTAAGCCCAAGATCAGCTTTCTATCATGTCATGCCTTTTTCATGCAATAAGGTTAGAAAAGCTGGTTGTAAAAAGCCTTAAGCATCTGTCTGAGGAGTCTGTATTCCCTCTTGGATTAAGAAGGTGCCCCTAATTAAGAGGTCCTCCAGTACTGGGCAGAAGAAAAGCTAGGCTTTGGTGATTGGTTCAGTTCGGGTTAGAAACCAGAGTTCAAGTAGTCTGGTTTGACCTCATGGGGCTGGATCACTGAAGCTTGTTGGGATGGGCTAGAATACAGCTCTTCAAGCCTGCTTTATTTGAAAGATATAGAATCGGTGTGTAAAGGGACAGAGCAAATAAATGTAAAAGTAAATAGATAAATAAATGGATAGAATATATAAAAGTGGTGGCGAAATGGCATTGTAAGAGAGAACAAGCATTTATTAAGCACCTATGTACTGAACACTGTTCCAATACTTTATAAATATTATCTAAGTAAAAAGATGATATTTTTGTGGGAAAATCTGAAAAGTAGGAAGATAAATATAATTCAATCTGAATAACATTTATTAAATGCTTTCTATGTGCCAGGTAAAGCAGTCGGATGGCCCAGTGGATAGAGCTCTGGGCCTCTAGTGAGGAAGACCTGAGTTCAAATGCAGACTCAGATATTTATTACCTGAGTAGTCTTGGCCAAGTCATTTTTAACCTTTGTCTGCCTTAATTCATGATGAAGGAAATGGCAAATCACTCCAGTATGTTTGTCAAGAAAATCCCATGGATGTTATTGATGGTATTTGTACAAAAAGTCAGATGTAACTGAATAAATCAATATGCCAGATACTATCCCAAGTCTTGGGGATGTAATTTATAAAAAGACAGTCCCTGTCCTCAAGGAATTTGTAATCTAACGGTAGTGATGGTGAGGGACAATAAACCAAAGGAAACAGGAAAGTGAGAGTGGCCCGAGAACTCAGGAGGTATCTTGTTCCATGGGGTTGAAACCAAGCAGAGCAGTAGATGCAGACTGGGACGAGTTTCATGTCCAATTTTTGTCTCCTGTAAAGGAGGCCCCATTGGGAGGAGTTGGTCCCCCCCTTGAGCTTTCCAATCAGAGTGAGGAGGAGCTTGAGTTAGCAGCCTGCTCCATTAGCTGTAATGAGCTTAACCTGAGGAGGGTTCTGTGGAACTGAAACCAGGAAGGGCAGCTGATACAGAGTGAGGAGAGCTTTGGGATGAGCAAAGACTAAAAGAGAAATTCAAGGAACATTGTACGGAGAGCAGGCTACAAACCTCCTGAGGGAACAAGGAAATCCAGTGAGTTTGGGGATCAAATCACCAAGCTGGTATGGAGAACAAATTTAGAATGAAAGTGTCCTCCAACTATTTGGACATCTGCTGGAGTGGCAACGTGCTATAGGAGACTGGATTGGGAAGAAGGGAAGTTTTAGTTCAAGTCATTCTGAAGACATGTAATAGAATTCATTGTGTGGGACAAATTGCTGAAACTCTCTGTACCTCTGCTTTCTCAATTATAAAATGTAGAGATTGGATCTGATGTCCTCTAAAGTCCTTTCCAGCTCTAAATTTGATCTTCTCGCTGGCAATGCCGGGGGCGTTTATAAATTTATAATTTGGTTTAATGACCATTCTTAATGGTATCCTGCAAAAGTTGGAGGGAGTTACAGGGGAGTGGGGTGGGCTGCTATTCTGGACCTAATTTAGATCAAAAAGGAGGAGGGAAGGAGCAAGGGAGATAATGATAAGGAGAAGATGAGGGAGAAAGAGAAATAGTCAAACAGAGATAGGGACAGAGAAAAGATGGAGAAAGGAAGGAAGGAAGGAAGGAAAGAGAGAGGGAGGGAGAGAAGAAAGGAATAGAAGAAAGAAGGAAGAGAGAAAGAGAAGGATGGGAGGAAGGACAAGAAAGGAAGGAACTATTATTTAATAGATACAGACTACATGTACAGGGGGCTATCAGGGGAAATGCCTTAGCATATGAATATATTTTTAAAAAATAACTAGTTTGATGAAAATAGAATTCTGAATAAGTACCCAAAGATTTTAAAGATAAAATTATTTTCAATAAGAAGTTGGTAATGGATTAGCAATCTCTGAAGCCCAGTGGGGACTTCCAGTAGTCCTCAGAGACTGTAGCATAGCAATTAAACAGAACTCTTTGGCTCCTTAGAAAGAGAAGAGACCAGAGTCTCTCTCTGCTAACCTGCCAGAAAAAAATGAGCTAAAATGACTCTAGAACCCTGACACCTAGAAACCTCCATCATTTGCCAAGCATCATGCTAGGAAACAGACCTGCTCATCAAAAACTTTCCTCTAAGGGTTAGAGGCAATATTGTATCATCATCTTACCTCAGGCAAATCTAAAAATTGGTGTGATATCTCCCCATTCCCCTAGCAACTTTCCTCTGTGGGTTAAAAGCTATATTACATTTTCATTCTACCTCAGGCAAATCTAAAAGTTGGTACATTCCCCAATGTACAAACTGATTTTACATCAATAAGATCCTGTCCTAGTCTTAATGGACAATTTTCTCCTCCATGCAAATGACACGATCTGCTGGGAATAAATCTATTATATGATTTGGGGACAAGTGAGAGAAGATGGTGGTAGATTGTCTCCTCCTCCATTCCAAGGAATTCCATCTTCACATAGAATTGGAATTACTAATTTTGAATGAACCGGCTCAGCTCAACGAGCAAACCCTCGAAGTTGTACCGTCGTCTGTTGCTTCAGTGATTGACTATTTGTGAACAGCTGTATTTCCATGCTTTGATGTAATTAGGATCATTGTGACTGGCAAATAAAGTACTAATATTAGACAGGAAAAAAACCTAGAAGATGTCAGTTGTTAATCATTATATGCCAAGCATAGTAAGCAAACTGATTCCTAGCAGATTGGTTGATGAAGCAAAGATATGGTCTCACTTCCAGCAAAGTAGAGAAAAGCCAGCCCAGATGACATGCAAACAGCTGTGTACACACAGGTGACATACAGGGTGAGCTGGAGGTGGGGGAAAGGAGAGGTCTCCAAACCGACCCTGTATGGTGGGGATTTCTTTCATGTAGAGATTAGACTAGATCTAATCAAATTAAATCAAATTCTCTATTTCTATGACAATATTTCCTAGAATTAGGGAGGGCAAATTGAAAAGAGTTCAGAGAAAGGAGAATGAGAATAATGTTTTTGTTATTGGTTAGCTTTTTTTTCAGTTATATCCAACTCTTCATGACCCCCTTTTGGTTTTGTTTTGGCAAAGATGCTTTCCTTTCAGTTCATTTTACAGATATGAAAACTGAGGCAAAAAGGGGTTAAGTGAATTGCCCACAACTAGTAACTATATCTCAGATTTAAGACTATGATCTCAAATTTGATATCAGGTCTTCTTGACCTCAGATCCAACACTCTATCCACTGAGCCACCTAGATGAGAATCCACTGACCTATCTGCACGGGGATTTTGTCCCAAGAAGCTTTGGAAAGTCAAGAATGAAATTCTGAAGACTTTAAGGAGGAAGATGGGGTAGTTCTCAAATACACTGATGTGAAAGCGTAAGGAACTCTTGGACCAACTTAGATTTCAGAAAGGCACAGATGGCCACAGGTAATTGAGAATAAAGACCAAACTGGAGTCTATTCCTGTTTTAAGAGTGTTCAGCAAGCTTTGTCACAAATGCTTCAAGGATTTATTAGCTCCCAGAATGATTGCCTGGGGCATATGGAATGATGGTAACAGAGGAACATGACAAGGGAGAACAATTCATGGTCTTCTGCTTTTTTCTTCTCTTCTGGGAGAATGATCTTTGGATTGAGGTTAGAATAAAAATGATTAGCAGGGAGATCAATACTAACAAAGATATAGCACCCTAAGATTTGCAAAGTGCTTTACACAAGTGATCTCATTCAATATGACAATTCTTGGAGGTGAGCGGAGGCAGTGGAGAGAATGCCTGGCCAGAATCAGAAAGACCTGAGTTCAAATCTGGTCTGAGACACTTAGTGGGTTTATGATTTGCTTCAGCTTCCTCATCTAGCAAATGAGCTAGAGAAGGAAATGGCAAATGACTCTAGTATCTTTTCCAAGAAAACCCCAAATGAGCTCATGAAGAGTTGGATATGACTGAACAACAGCAAAGTGCTATTATTATCTCCATTTTACAAATAGGGAAACTGAGGCTGAGAGAAGGTACATGATCTGGTCAGGGTCATACAATTAATAAGTGTCGGAAGCAAAATTCAAACTTAACTCTAACACTTATATCTTCCGGGCCACGTAGCTGCCATCCAGTTTGTAGCAACTATTTGCTTTTTTATATGACTTTCAATTTCAGGTTATTATGGATAAACTGCATACTACAGTGGTAAAAAAAAAATTGGCATTTGTGATTTTTGAGCCACTGTATGTGATCTTTGAAATATGAGGGCAGGAAAGGTTTGACAGGACTAAAGCTAAGTAAATGTCTTAATGAAGAAAAAAAAAGAGCTATTCCAATCTGAAAACATGGGCCAGTAAACTTGGGCAAAATTCCAGAATGTACAGAGTATCCCCAAATTCTAAGTGCAGTTGTTAAGGGCTTTAAGGCTTGAAACTGCACTTAGACTTTTGGGACACTATTACAAAGGGATGGTTTGTGGGTATTTAGAAAAAGAAGCAGAGATTCCTCTAAAAGCAAGTCTAACTCAATCAAGATCAGATCAAGATAGATGAAGTTTGTTCTTGTTTTCTCATAGGATCATTAGACTGGCAGATCAGGAAGATGCTACACACACCATATATAACACTTGGATTTCAGCAAAGCCCCCAGCTAAGTCTCCTGTATTATTCTTGTAGATGAGATGGAGAGATATGATTTCTGATAATATAGTTAGATGAATTTACAAGCTTAATATAAAAATATAAGATATGAATTCTGGTACTAGCAGGAAAAAAAAGATTATTTTCATTTCTCAAGGGAAAAAATTGTTTTCCCCCTAATATATGCGGGCCTGATGACACTTGCCCTCTGTGTAACTTCAAAAGCCTAATGAAAAAATTAGACTTTTGAACTTGAGAGGACCATCTGCACTGTTTACACAATGTGGTCAGTGAAGGGAACTAGCTTTTTTCCTCCAAAGCAAAAAAATCTCTTTAGGCCACAAGAGCTCAAAGCAATAAAGTGTTCTATTTATATGGAGGGTTATTTAGAAAGAGAACACTTTATAATCTGGTAAGAGATTTCACTTTAATGCCTAGTTTTCAAAGGCAGTTAGCTTTCAGAGGGATTCACCAGGGCTCAAAATTTGCTTGGGTTGAAGAACATTTGTCAGTCAGTCAAAAACCATTTATTAAGCACTTAGTATATGGCAGGCAGCGTGCTAAGTGTTGGGGAAATCGAGAAAGGCGAAATCACTATCATTGTTCTCAACAAACTCAAATAACTATATAAGGTAATAGTTATATAAATAACTATATCATATGTATATACATATATATACAAATATATACATATATGTGTATGTACATATATATATTGTGCACATATCTATATAAATATATAAAAGCCATTGTTAAAGTTATGTGTTACTTCCCCTCATCAGTATGTGAACGATCTAAGGATTGGAACAGTTTGTACAGATATACACATATATGTATATAAATGTAGATATGAGAGAGAAACAGAGAGAAAAAGAGAGAGAAAGGGAGGGGGAGAGAGAGAGGGAGTACAGCTAGGTGGTACAGATTAAGTATTGAACTTGGAGTCAGGAAAACTATTTTATTACCTATGTGATCCTGGGAAAATCATTTCATTTCTACCTGCCTCAGTTTCCTTATTTGTAAAATGGGGATAACAATAGCATCATCCTCCCAGGTTATTGTAAGAGTTGCTAGCAATTTCTCTTTAAAACAGGAACATTAGATTAGGTCATAATAACCACCAAGTGCAAAGCACTTAAATTACTTGATTTCATCATTCTAATAACCGATATCCTTATCCCCATCTTACAGATGAGGAAACTGAGGTTCATGGGGATGAACACTAAGTGACTCACTTGAAAGTACAAAGTTTAGTAACACTCAGGGAAACTCTAGTTTCACCTTAATCCAGGTGGTTGTATTCTTTCTGTGAGAATTTGGTAAAGTTGAGTCCATAACACAGATGGCCAAAAAAGAGGCAAATCCTTTACGTTTTACAGCAATGGTAGGGCACTTCCAAGGGTACATAATGCGCTGATGAGCAGCAGTCTCCAAGTGCCCCAGCTCTCCACAGGGATGGGCCTACTTCAGGAATCCAGAGCATCTTGCACAGGAGTGAGGAGTCCAAGTTCAGAGAGCCAAGGCCTATTTTTGGCTCTGGCTCCCACTGATGGAGGGAACACTTGACTGAATGAAACCACGGAAACTTGAATTATTGAAGAAGTAATGAGAGCAAGGAAATTGCATGATTCTTTTAATAGACTCTAAGGTTCTCCCTGAAATGAAGGTTTGCCTTCTTTGATATTAATATTCTTCTGATGAAATTGGATGTCTGAGTCGTGGAAAGCTGCTGTGGTTTCCTGAGAAATAGAAGGTCATAGAATTCAAAGAATCTCAGAAATCATTGAGTCCAATCCCTTTACTCAGAAAAAGTAAATTATTGTCAGAAGCTAGTGAGTATTGGGGGGAAATTGGAAACTATATCTTCTAGACCCCATTGGAGTTGAAAATTATCCAATGGTGAAGTCCATGATGAGTGGATTTATGTAGGAAGTGTGTGAAAAATGTCATTAAAGTTTAGTATGATTGGGAAAAAATTCTGATAATGTGGTGAGAACTGAGAATAACTGCATGCTCAATACTAGTATCCAATTAGTATGATGACTAAAATATTATATCATCTTTTTATACCATAATAATAGTATTTATAAATTACTTTAAGGTTTGCAAAGTGCTTTACAAATGTCTCATTTTGTCCTCACAGCAATCTTGGCAGATAGGTTCTATTATTATCCCTATTTTGCAGATGAAGAAACTGAGGTAGAGAGCAGGAGAATGACTCGCCAGGCTCATGAAGCTGCTAAGTGCCTGAGACTGGATTTGAATTCAGGGCTTCCTGTCTTTAGACCCAGAGCTCTATCCACCATGCCATTTGGCCACCTTATCAGGAGAATGGAAAGGAGACCCAAACCGCTCCATATTGGCCATTCATGTGGCAAATTTCTAGGAGGACATGTACAAGAGTGATACAGGATGGGCAAGGATGGATCGGTTGGTCTTGCCTCATTGGGAGGAAAGACTTCCTAGAGAGATCATACCTCTTTTGGACTATTACCCAGAACAAAGAATCAGGAAGAATGGTGGAAGATGGGGTGAGGAAAGCAATGGAGATAGTGTCGTCCAAGGTTGCCACAATGGTCTTGCTGTGAATGATTTCAAGTAATTAATGTGTAAGACATCCATGTCAGGCCTCCAAGAAGGTGCCATTGCAATAGTGTACCAAGAGGCAATGCTGATTATGGTGGCAAGAGCTGGGAGATGGGAAGCCCTCTGAGCTTTTATCCTGAATCATGAATTATCATGAAAAATGCATGATGTATTTTTGGGCAAGTCACTGCAGTAATTTGGGACTCAGTTTCCTTATTTTGTAATAAGAGGGTGGTGATGATCAGTAAGTTCCTTCCAGCTTTGAACAGATAGAAGCTTTTAAAATATAATATTTCTCTGGAATAGACAGAAGCTTCCACCTAAGATTCTGAGGAATGGAAGCAAAAATGAAAACACTCTCATGTGTTGATAAATAAATGAAAAATATATAAAAAAATAAAAATAATTGGAGGAAGGAGATCATGACTGGAGGGGAAAAAAGGGTTCCTTGTAAAAGATAATACTCAAGTTGACCCTTATTGAAAGGGTCCAAAAAAGGAGTGAGGAAAGAAAAGTGAGTCTCCAGGGGGAGAGCCAGGGGATACTGAGGCAGGAGAAGGGGGGATCATGGAAGGTAAAGAATTCTGGGCAGAGCTACTATCCAGATTAAATTGGAATGGGGAGAGGCCAGAAGGAGGGAAACCAGCCCCTTTAGAGACAACATAATGGCTCTCAAAGTTATCTGATTGTCCCTGAAAATGTCTAACAGCTCAGGATTCCATTATGCAAAGGAGTGGTTGGCTTGGACTTGGCAGTAGGTAGATGGCTCTGAAAGGGCATCATTGTTACGTATCCAGCACTTTGGCTGGCAAGATGCTGTGATTTATTTCTCCTCTTGAGAGGTTCAGGTCATCTCCCTTGACTCAGGGCTGATTTTTATTTATTTATTTGTCTCCTGTGTCTCTGGTCTCTTTCAGCTCTTGCTTAAACTATGTGGCTTTGATCTTTGTGCTTAATTTATTTTTTGGTTTTTAACATTCTTCCTTCCAAAGCCTGAAACAGATACAAAATACTTCGATGTCAAAATGTGCTGGTAGCAGGGAAAATGATAGCATAGAAAAAAGATAGGGACAGAAAGCATGGGGTAGCCCAGCCTGAGATAGGGACAGAAAGCGTGGGGTAGCCCAGTCTGAGATAGGGACAGAAAGCGTGGGGTAGCCCAGTCTGAGATAGGGACAGAAAGCATGGGGTAGCCCAGTCTGAGATAGGGACTGAAAGTGTGGGGTAGCCCAGTCTGAGATAGGGACAGAAAGCGTGGGGTAGCCCAGTCTGAGATAGGGACAGAAAGCGTGGGGTAGCCCAGTCTGAGATAGGGACAGAAAGCATGGGGTAGCCCAGTCTGAGATGTGGGCAGGATGTGGCCACTGTGCACGTTCCAGCTTCTTGGAATCACAGATGGGAGTTGGGTGACAGATGGACACCAAAGGTGAATGAGTAACCTTGAAGAGAACTCAGCAAGCCCTCTGACCAGGGAGATTGTCTTCTCTGAACACTTCCTGCATCTCACATAGTAGGTGCTTATGTTTGTTGACTAATCTCCAGTACCAAGTGTTGTGAAAAAAATTGTAGCTAGGATGTAACATGCTTTCTATATCCTCACAACATCTCTGTGAGGAAGGCAGTATCACTATCCCCATTTTACAGATGAGGAAACTAAGGCTGAAAAAAGTAAAAGAACCTGTTCAAAGTCAGTTTCTGACTCCTAAGTCCGATGCTTTATCCCTTGTGCCATGTAGCTACCTAAACAAGGACAAAATTATAATCAGTAAGCCATAATGAATAATTAATAATCTTTTGTGCCAGAGGGTTTTCAGTAGTGTAGTCTGAGGATCCACACTTGGCCTTTTATTGTTTAATATGTTATCTCAGTGCCTTGAATAAAGACATTGTCCATCAAATGAAATGGGAGGTGGACAGGTGGACAGATCCAAAAAGATAGGAAAATATCCTGAGGTGAAATTCATTAGGGACAAGTGTAAAATCTTGCAACTTCACAAGTGTGAGTTAAAAGAGACCTGGTCAGACAGTTACTGTTATGAGAAATAAGTAGGGGTCTTGGGCAGCTACAGTGGTACACTGAATAAGAGCTTCAGGTTTAAACTCAGCAAGACCTGAGGAAGGTCAATTTGAATCTGGCCTTAGACAGTAACCAGATGGGAAAATGACTCAATCAGTTTCTTCATTTGTAAAATGGGAATAATAATAGTACCCACCTCCCAGGGCTGTTTTGAGGATCAAATGAATTAATAATTGTTAAGTGCTTAGGACAGTAGCTGGTAAACAACAGGTATTTAATAAATGATCCTTCCTTCCCTGTTCTCCCCTTTCCTAGTGTTTATAAGAAAATTGATTGAGACTGATGAGATAACTGAAAAAAAGTCGGAAATATTTATAAATTGTGGAAATAATGTCAAGTTTCTAAATACATGTAAATCATTTGAGGAGCTGCTATAATCCTCACTGTTTATTATCATTTGACAGATACAGGAGAGAAGCAGCATGGCCTAGAGCTAGCTAGTCTGAGAACGGGATAGACCGAGGATTAAGTCCCTGCTTCGGACACATCCTGGTCGTGGGGCCGTGGATGTCACTTCTCTGTGCCCCAGGAAACCTTCTCCGATGATAAATCACAGACCATTTTCCAGCCTGTATTGGTAAAGGGAGTTTTCACCTGAGACACCCTCTAGAGCAAGGGGAGATCACAGGACCAGACATACCCACAAATATGGCACCAGTGTGGACCTCCACACAATCCAATGCTTACTCAGCCCAGTGCCTGGCACATAATGGGCATTTAATGTATGTTCATTGATTAATTGATCTTCCAGAATTAAGTTTTCCAGTGGAAAACTTAGAGATTTTTATAACCTATGATGTTACAGAATCAAGAGATAAGAAGAAAACAGCCTGACTGCTACACTGAACAACATTGTATGGTGATCACATTATCCTAAAAAAAAAAATCTGAAAAAGCCTTCAGCACCTTGAATGAGAACTGATGGAGAAATATGGATAAAAATCACACAGGATGTAGTCCTCACTGATGGAGTGTCCATATGGTTATGATCATAGATCCATTGAAACTGGAGCATCTATTGATGCTCTTAAGGATTTGAAGTTATCTCTAAATCTGCTTTTTTTTTTTTTAAAATTGAATGTGATGTGATGAATTGCCAATCCTTGCTCTTCAGACAGATATGACTCTTTTATGATCTGGAGCTAACAAAAAGTGACACTGACTTTCCCTTGCAGGGATATAGGTTAGTAATGTCAGCAACTGGATGGACCGCTTGCCAACTAGTATGGCTTAGTTGGCAGTAGGATGGATCATTCTGGGTTTGGCTGAGACCCAGTGGCAAGCCAGACTAGTCACATGATCCAGAAAGATCCCAGAAGTATTCAGGGGAAAGAAGTATGGACAAAGCAATAGAATCTTAGGGAATTATGACAGAAGGCAACAGACAGAAATACAGGAGGTAGAGACTCAGAGAAGAGGAAAATATAGAGTGTTGCTCAATAATTCAATGGTGTCTGATTCTTTACATGGGACTCCGTGGTCCATGTAAAAATAGGGAAGAAGGACTCAGCATAGGGACTGAGGTCTAAAGGCAATTTTGCCAGTTTTTCCGAGACCCTGAGGTTCAACTGGCGAGGGTCCCAAGACAGAAGCCTAGTTATTAGAACTATATGCAAAATGGAGGCCTTAATTTCAGAGGAAAAGTGACAGCCCAATTATTTGAATTGGTGTTTAAAAAATCAAAGCAAATCAGAAACAGACTCAGGGTGGATTTGATACTGAATCTCCTAATCCGAGGATCCGTAGGTTCTTATTATTTCCCATGCCTGAAAGTTGAGTTGGTTACAGAATCTACATCGGGACTCAGTTCCCTAGTGGGAACTAAATGGTCCCCACTTTGAGGGCTGGAAAGATGTGGGACCAGAAATATAGACTGGCAATTGTATCATCTTGACAATCCATGCCTTAAGCATTAGCCTTCTTACTGTGACCCACGACAGCTTCTGTAGATAACTTACAACTTAATAGCTCTAGAAGTGAAACAGGCAAACTCCTCTACTTGGTTCCTTTGATTTTTCTCCAAGAGGAATCAGGTCAGCCACTTCAAGATTCTGAGAGCTGGCAGAGGCTAAAACTGTGCCAGTTTAACATTTATTTATGACAACAACTCAATCCTCAAATTTCATGGGTGATGCTGAGACGGGGAAACCATTGTGGCTTGGAAGAGCTCCTGCAGCTGGCCAAGAAGCAGGGTGAGGTGACCAAGGCAAGGACTCTGTTTAAGTGTTAGACAAGACTCTATGCTAGAGATTACACCTGGTGTGTGTGCGTGTGTGTGCGTGTGTGTGTGTTTTGGAAAGAATCTACTTCATGGCTCTAAGGACAGAGTTGTTTTTTTTTTTATCATTTCAGCAGTATTCAGTTTTTATTTTCTCAGGCCATATCACATTTTTTTTTCCCATTACAAATAGCGTTTCCTTTGTAAAATTCCTTTCAATGATATCTTTTGTTTTTAGATCATTTTCAATTCCAAATATGTACTTTCCCTTTTGCTCAAGACTCTTGCAATAAGTAATAAAATAAATAGAAGAAAAGAAGAAAACAAGCAACAAAACTAACTAGCTTATGAGCTGAGTATGACAGTTTATTTGCTCCATACCCAGTCCCTTATCTCTGCATAGAAGGGATGGAGATCCATTTTCTTTTCTTTTCTTTGGGGCTAAGCTTCCTCTGTAATTATATAACATTTCATTTTATGTATGTTTTTTTTCTATTTAATATTTATCATTGTTTAGGTCAATTTTCCTAGTTTTACGCACTTATCCATAAAACCATATTACAGGCTTTCTAAGATACTATAATCATCCAAATCGGGATGGAAAGAAGTAGAGGCAACAACAGGATATTTATTATCTGGGATCTGGACTTCCAAGATCCAAGAGATTAAGTCACTTCCAAGATCCTTGGGTCATGGTTACAACTTGTCAGTTTAAAGTGCACTTTTAAAAAACTAGAAATAGCTACTTCCCTCTAGGACTCAAATAAAAATATCAGATTATTCCCCCACCCTAATATTTTTAGCTAATCAACTAATTTCATTAATGACTTGTTTTTTAACAAACTCTTTGTTTGTGTGTGTGTGTGTGTGTGTGTGTGTGTGTACCTATATATACACTTACATATCTTATGAAGTATGTTCTGTTGCTATGGTCCTGAAAGCCTTCCTCTCTGAAATTATGTGATTATGTAATTCGGTGAGTTTAAAATCCTATGTTATTCACTAAAAGAGTGATCTTGAACAAAAATGGCAGTGGAACCTTTGTAATCCAATGCCAAATTCAGTGATCTTTCCATTACAGAATGCTCTGTCAAATTCTTCAGTGGTTGTTCCTGTGGGATGATGGGATAATAGACTTAAAAACTGAGGGGAACTTAGAAGGTCTCAGATAACCTGACCAATGGTAATAATAATAACTCTGAACTTCTAAAGGCAGCAAATGGAGTTCATCTATATCAGTCCTTATCTTTTTGACCTGGGATTCCATAAGCATGGGTGTTAATGAAAATCATGAGACTTGAAGAGTGAACTATTTATTGCCTCCTTTTTTTTAGCTTGCTCTTTATTTCTTCTTCCCATTAAAGTGGGAAAATTAAAGCCAGGAAAATCATTGTATAGCCTAATGGCATGTAGAATGAGAATTTTAGGGAAAATATGAAGATTAGAGCTACTAAGGTCATGATTTTATTTATTTAAAATGTATTGTCAATAACATGAACTTCTCAAAAACTCAGCCCTTGAAGTTAAATGAATAAATGTTACATTATTAAATTATTATTATTATCTATTATGAAGTATATATTTCTTCTCTTTGCTATGTTTTTTTTAAAATCCAACTATTAATGTTAAGCTGTTGAAGTAGCCTTGGATATCAGATCTCTCAAATGTTTTTATCTACAGAGAAGATCTACCGGGCAGGCAGCTGATAGATAAACAAATGCCCAGCCTTACACTTTGCGTGTAGCTTGGATAACGTCTATGAACAGAATCCCATCTGGCACAGTAAAGAAGAATGGCCTGATTGAACCTAGATCTGGTTTTATTCTTCCTAAACATGAAATAATGATTCACCCTGTTTAAAAAATATTTTTCTTCCTCTTTTGGGTTTATTTAGAAGGAACAATGAAGCAGATTTCCTTGTTTAGGAAATTACAATTACTTGAATTCTTTCTCTTAAGATGATTTCATTCAATGTAACAAGCATTTGTTGAACATCTGTTCTATGTCAGACATTTAGCTAGATGTTGAATATATAAAAGGAAAAAAACACTAAAAATCTCTGCCTTCATGAAGCTTATAGTCTAGTAGATGTTGAAAATAACACATCTATACTGACAGCTTGGGATGTGGAAGGAGATGACAGATGGGATCTACTTTGAAAGAAGCTAAGAATGAACAGTTAGAACATGACCTGAATTCATGAAGACTCATCTTCCTGAGTTCAAATCCTCCCAGTCACCAGCTGTGTGGTTCTGGGCAAGTCACTTAACTCTGTCTCAGTTTCCTTATTTGTCAAATGAGCGGGGGAAAGAAATAGCAAACCCCTCCAGTATCTCTGCCAAGACAACCCCAAATAGAGTTAAGCACAACTGAAATGACTGAACAATAACAAGAATCTTATAAAAGGGAAATGAGGGGGAAGAGAGCATGCAGGGATGGGTGACATTAATATCTTGTGCAAAAGCATAGGAGATGGGCTGATTGGGCTGGAATATACTGTGGGTGAGGGGAGATAAAATGAGATACACAGTTTGGGGCCGGATTGCACTTGAGATATTAGACAGAGGAGTTTTAATTTTACTTTAGGGATAAGAGTAGAACAATGATCATTCTACTGATCTATCATCAGGACAGCGTGTGTTTGGTTGAGTTTTAGTTCAGATTCCAGCTCCCTTCACCCCCCAAGCTGAATGGTTGGGAATAGGGGGTGATTTAAACCAAGATCAATCTGGATAAATAGGAATTCAAATCAAGGCTAAAACCCTGAGTTTCCAATTGCAATTGACCCAGACAGAAGACAGCATGTTATTAATTTCATTCAAAAGCAAAAAGTCAAGAGCCAGGGGATGTTCTGCCTAACACAAGGTCAAGAAGACACCTCTGGGGAAGGAGAAAAATAAGAATTATTTGTGATCCTTCCTCTGGGGAGTGAGATGGGGGAGTACCAAATAAGGTTATTCTTTTACTTAGCTTTGTTTAACATTTCTCTTAGTTATGGGAAAGAGTAGGGAGAAAGGATTGGGAGGGAGGGAGGAATACAGAAATTATTGTAATTTAAAAATAAAAGGCTTCATAAACATATTTGGAATAAATAAAATTTTAAAAAAATTGTCGGTGATCAAGTTTATTTCATGGAGGGAATCAGTTTAGTTTTATTATGATCCTGAAATAACCAAGCACCCTCTGTGACCTCCCAGCTGTGGTATAAAGTCTTTTTTATAGATTAATTTGTCTTGGAGCAATTAGATGGTACAGTGGATAGAGCTAGGAGTTAAAATCTGGCCTCAGACACTTTCTAACCATGTGATTCTGGGCAATCAGTTGACTGCCTCAATTTCCTCATCTGTAAAATGAGTTGAAGAAGGAATGGCAAACTATTCTATCTTTGCCAAGAAAATCCCAAATGGGGTCACGGAGAGTTGGAAACAAATTAAATTACTGAATCACAACAAATTTGCTTTAATCTGTCCATACACAGTCGCATCTAGTCCCTCTAGTGATTAGTAAGTAAGGTTAGGATAGTTGTCTACTGCCATAGAGAGTTCTAAAACCCAAGGGATTAGTCCTTCATCTCTTTAGTCTCTGTTTACTGAGGGACAGAACATCACCAGACATTTATTTCTGTTCGTTTATGTATCCGCTCAACAAATATTCATCATCACTTACTACTCTGTAGTTCTAAGTGAAAGACAAAGGATGTCCTGGGAAAATATTTGGTTCAGTCAGAAAAGCTGTATTTGAATTCTGGTTATTAGGTAGTATTGGCCAAATTATCTCATCTCTCAACTTCAGTTTCCTCACCTCATTTGTAAAGTGTGGGCACTGGTTCAGATCTAAGATGTCAAACTTACTATCCAAGTTTGTCCTAAACTAGATTAAAATGTAATCAAGAAATGTTTAATGAAATAAAGATAAACAAAACAGCATAGATAATGTTAATTTGTGATTTTCTTTGTTTGTCCATAGGGATCTGTTTCTCTTTGAATTTGACCCCAGTGCTCTAGAAATTAGATCATTTGGATATTCAAATGATCTCCTTCCCAACTTTTAATCCTATCTGTACTTTATTTTCTAGGATATCCAACTTTCATTCCATCAACAATATTTTAAATACTTACTACATTCCAGATGTGTGCAAGGCACTGATAAAAGATAAAATGAGTTGATCCTCACCCTCAAGGAATTTATTGTCTAATGAGGAGATAGCATGTGAATATATAAATATATACAATATATTTACAAGATGAATCCTAGCAATGTATGACTTAAGCCATATGGTTTAAACTACCAATAAAGTAAAAGAAATATAAACAAGAGAGAGCATGGTTCAATGAGGAGTGAATTTGTAGCCAGGGGACCTGGTTCATATTTTCACTCTCATTCAATTATTTCACTTTTCTTGGCTTCCATTTCCTCAATTGCAAAATGAAATGACTGAACTCAACAGCCTATGATTTTCTTCCAGTTTTAAATTCATGATCCTGTCAAACATTTCTTTTTATGTTGGCTGAAAAAAAAAAACATATTTAAGGGATGCTTGACTCCATTAGTGTATGTAGGTACTTTCTCCTCCCCTCAAGCAGACTTCAGCCCTTTCTAAACTCCATTATCTAAACAGACAGTCTTCATGAGTTTTTAATTTAATTTTTTCAATACACATTGGTTTATGAATCATGTTGAAGAGAAAAATCACAGGAGAGAGAGGGAAAAAAAGAACAGAAAAAAGAAGTGAACATAGCATGTGTTGATTTACATTTAGTCTCCTTAGATCTTTGTCTGCACGCAGTTGTCATTTTCTGTCCAAAGTCTATTGGGATTCCTTTGAATCACTAAACGACTGAGAAGAATCAAATCTTTCGTAGTTGATCATCACACATTCTTGCTATTGTGTACAATGTGTTCCTGGTTCTGCTTGTTTCGCTCAGCATCAGTTCAAGTAAATCTTCCCAGGCCTTTCTAAAATCAGCTTGTTCATCATTTTTTATAGAACGATAATATTGCATTACTTTCATATACCACAACTTATTGTTGTTCCCCAGTTGCTCCTTTTCAGTTCTTTGTTACCACAGAAAGAACTGCTACAAATATTTTTGTACATGTGGGTCCTTTTCCCTCCTTTATGATTTTCTTGGGATATAGACCCAGGAGTGATCTTTTGGGTATAGTTCCAAATTGCTCACCAGAAATGGTTGGATCATTTCACAACTCCACCAATAATGCATTAGTGCCCCAGTTTCTTTATAAGTTGTTGCGATCCATTTTTTTTTTTTTTGGTTGATGCTATATCTCTTTAAGAAATAAAGTGGGTTAATATATGCTACTTTTTTGCCTACAGCAAACAGAATATCAAGGTTTGTTCTCAAGGAGTTTCCTACAGTGATGACTTTAAGATTAGTAATGACCCTGGGAGAAAATTATCACACATACTTGTACTTCCATTTTACAGTTGTGAAAACTGAGAATCATTGTTCGGCATGGTGCTTGACACAGAGCAGGCATTTAATAAATGTCAATTGGTTGAAAAGTCACTTGACTTCATGGTATTCTACAAAGACATCAGGGGAGTCAGAAAAGCAGAACAGTCAAATTTTGCTTCTGATCTTTACCCTATGTGATATAAAGAAGTCATTTCATTTTCCTAAGTGTCATTCCAAATAAGGAGAGTTAGACTTGGCCCCTGAGAGTGATCTATGAAGTGTCAGAAATGGGATTGGAATCAAGCTCTCTCCAGCTTCCAAATCCACCTCCCCCCACAATGTGCCACGCTGCCTTTTGTGGTGCCATTGGGAAAGATGATAACTGGTTTAGAGGCAGTGGTTTGGCTTAAGTTTGCTCCTAGTTCTAGCAAACAACAGTTAGAGGCAGGATAGGACCCTCAGCCACTTTCTGAACTAGGGCTCTGGTTGACACTTACTACTCTGGAGGTTTTATGCTCCCCACTTTCCTTCCATGCACATTTCTCAGATCTTCTTCAGTGCTCTTGTTATCATGAAAGCAGCTAATATCTCATGATGTCACATCTAATTTAAGCATCATGAGTTTTTTCCCCTGAGGCATTTGGAGTTAAGTGACTTGTTCATGGTCACACAGCTAAGAAGTGTTAAGTGTTAAGGCAGGATTTGAACTCAGGTCATCCTGATTTCAGGGCTGGTGCTCTATCCAATGTGCCACCTAGCTGCCTCTTAACATCATGAATTCTTAAGACTTCCAGAGGCCATCTGGTCCAATTCCCTCATTTTATAGACCAACACCTGCTGAGTTGAAGTGATTTGTCTATCATCATCCAGACAGTACATGTCAGGTGGAATCTGAATCTAGCTCCTCAAGGCTATGTACCTTCTGTTTTTTTTTTTTCCAATGATTCCCCACGGTGTAATAAAGTCAAATGAAGAATACTGAGTATTTCTTCTACCCATGGCACATAAAAGCAACTTGGTAAGATGTCTTGATTCTGAGACATCATGATTGCATCAAAATTCTGTTTTTTGCCTCTTCCCCTCTAAACTAGCTTAAATTGGACAAGAACGGACGAGGCAAATTGCCTCTTGCACTGGGAAAGTGCAGTTGCTCTCAGTGGTAATAACCTAATCCCTACAATCAGTTTACAATCTGCATAAGTATAAATATAAGAGTTATGCCCACTTTGATGCTTGAAAGAGACAGGATTTGACAAGTGTGGGTCCTAGTGAAACATGAGAAGGAGAAATTGGACATGGGAAAAATGCTTGATTGCCAGGTTCAACCCGAAGCCTGACTAGGCTATAATTGCTGGGCTATGAATAGATTTTATAGCCTATATTAAGATGCTTTCAAGTCTGATCTTGGCCAAAAGGAACCACGTTACTTCTGGGGAATGAGGTAGGGAAGGGGTAGCAGAGAGGTAGCTACAGGGGCCCACGAAAAAGACAGACAAATTTTGAACAATCGGATCTCCTTTCTGTTGTGCCCATAATAATGATCCTTAAATATTTAGTAGTCTTCCAAAGGCTTGTAGTTGTTTAAACTTTAATGTTCAGAGCTTCAGTTGCAGCGGGATCTGTTACCTGACTGTGTCTGAGTCAAGTTTTCATCTTGTAAACCATTTATTCTTTGCCCTGTGGCTCTGTCAGCTGAATAAACTATTTGGATGTTTCTTTTCTGTACAATAGATGGATTCTGAAGGATTTTGTATTGATTGGACATGTAGCATAGCATGGCAGATAACATCAAGATAACCTGTGCTCCAATTGTGCTTCTCTTACATGCTGTGTGTGTTGACCCTGGTGAAATGGGTGGGTTTCTTCTAAATCCTGTCTTTAAATGAATAAAAAATAACTACAAAAAGGAAACCAATTATAATGAAATATAGAAGCATGCTTGTAAATATTTAACAATCAGCTTTCTGAACTTTAGAGATAAAGAAACTGACAGGCTAAGTGACTGGCCTAGAGTCACACAGCTGGTATGTGAGGAGGAATTCAAAATTGAGCTTCTCCTTATTCAAGGCTAGGACAAGCCACATGATTTATTTATTTCATTGTCCTGAGCCCTTGTGCCTCTGGTTTTTGCTGTTTAGTTACTTTTTACAGGGTTATTCATTACTTGACAGTAATAATGTTTTAGTATGTATATTGTATAAAAATGTCAAGGATGGGGGGGAAGATGTCATCATGGAAAATATGGAGTTCAAAAAAAAGCTATGTTATTTTGGGTCATTTAAAAAAAATTCATTGCTGGCACTAGATTGGTCATAGTGTATAGCTTTTTTATTTACAGAGATTGGCAAAGAAATTAGTCCCTATTTTCCCATTTGTTGTTTCCAGTGCTTGTCTTCCCCTTTTGACCCACCCCCAGGCTCCCTGAGTTCCATATTATAAAATGTGGGGGAAACTTTCTGTTAGTAGCAAGTTCCCGAGATGATCATGTTTCGATCTGTTGTCTTTGAATCAGAATAATTGAGAAGTCGAGGCCATTCAGCTCTGAGTTTTATAGTCTACACCTGTCACATAAATTTCTCTTCAAACATTTCACCACTGATTCAGGCCCAGAATTCCTCTCTCAGATAGAAGATTTCTTCATTTCAGGTCTTCAATCAACTAAACTATTAGTAATCTCTGCCGTCAACACCAAGGAAAGTTGCAATATGCTAAATCAATGAGCTGATTTTGGTAGAATATTTGCACTTCACCCCACAAAAGAGCTTCAAATGATGGATGGTGTTTGGGTTAAAATGTGAGATAAGTATTTTCCCCACAGTATTTGGTGCTCATCCAAAAAGCCACCTATTATAAGGGAATTTTATCCCTATTAGCCACCTTTCCCCTAAAGTAATTCAAGGCCTGATTTAAAAAAGGGGGGTGGGGGGGCTACCTGAATCTCAACAATGGCCTCCTTGTCCCTATCAGAATGTGAGCTTCTTGAGAGGAGGGGTTGTTCCATTCTTGGGACTCTACCTCCATCACTAGCACAGTGCCTGGCACATAGTAAGCATTTAACAAATATTCCTTGATTGGTGGATTTGAATTAATGTAATCTATGTAAAACAGGTGAGCCTTGAACCTCACCCAGAAATTGAGGAAGATCTATTCTCAGCAAAATGTATATGTGAAATTTTCACTTGCCTTTTTACCTTTCTCTCCTTTCTCTCCTTTCTTCCCACTCTTTGTTAGTCATTTCGCGTCAGAGTCATTTGTGATAACATGTTTTGGCTACATAGGTGGTATAGCAACGTGCCCCAGATTTCCCTAGAGTGCATCTTGTAATTCCCAGGTCTGTGATATTCTTAGCCAGGATGCATGAAATCTCTCTTAGCAATTAACAATAGTTTAGAGTTGGTTTTTTTTTTTTTCCCTTTCTTCTTTCCTCCTTTCTTTCTTTCTTTCTTTCTTTCTTTCTTTCTTTCTTTCTTTCTTTCTTTCTTTCTTTTCTTTCTTTCTTTCTTCTTTCTTTCTTTCTTTCTTTCTTTCTTTCTTTCTTTCTTTCTTTCTTTCTTTCTTTCTTTCTTTCTTTCTTTCTTTCTTTCTTTCTTTCTTCTTCTTCTTCTTTCTTTCTTTCTTTCTCTTTCTTTCTCCTTCTTTCTTTCTTTCTTTCCTTCCTTTCTTTCTTTCTTTCCTCCTTTCTTTCTTTTCTTTCCTCCTTTCTTTCTTTCTTTCCTCCTTTCTTTCTTTCTTTCCTCCTTTCTTTCTTCTTCTTTCTTTCTTTCTTTCTTTCTTTCTTTCTTTCTTCTTTCTTTCTTTCTTTCTTTCTTTCTTTCTTTCTTTCTTTCTTTCTTTCTTCTTTCTTTCTCTTCTTTCTTTTTTCTTTCTTTCTTTCTTCTTTCTTTCTTTCTTTCTTTCTTTTCTTTCTTTCTTTCTTTTCTTTCTTTCTTTCTTTCTTCTTTCTTTCTTCTTTCTTTTCCTTCCTTCTTCCTTCCAACTGCTTGGTACAGATTTTTTTTTTAGGTGTTTCTGGTATAGTTGACACATAAGCGCGTGGCTCTAGAATCTGTTTGTGGAAGGAGCATGTTTGCTTGGTGAGTTAGATACAAGCATATACATGTCAAGTCACTTCCTGAAAGCTACATAATGACTATTTTCTGAGTATCTCAGCATGAAGGAAAGGCTGTTTTTGGCAGCATTCTTCAATGGTCAAGAACTTTGATTAATAGGTAGGAGAAATCTCCCCACCAAAGAGTAGATAAGTTTTTTTGAGTTTATTGAGATTGAAAGGTGAAGTACTTTATTTTTTTTTTAGCTAACATTTATATATCACCTACTATGTCTCAAGCACTGTACTGAGCGTTTTACAATTATTATCTCATGTAAATATAATAACTAATATTTATATAATGCTCAATAGTCAGGCACTTTGCAATTATGATTTCATCTCATCCTCATAACAGTAATAACTAGGCTTTCATAATGCTTAATATGTATTAGGCACTGGACTAAGAAGCATTTTACAATTATGATGTCATTGATCTTCACAATAATCCTAGGAGGAAAGTGCTATAATTATCCCTATTTTACACAGAGGGAAATTGAGGCAAACTTGCTCAGGGTCACACAGTTAATAAAGTGGAAAAGAAGTGGAATTTTTAGATGCTACATCTCTAATTGATAGAAGAGCAGAGAAAGACCCAGCTTCAGCATTAGGACAGCAGAGTTCAATACAGCTTCTGACACACAAATTGCAAATCTTTAGAGATTGAAAGAATTTCTTTACTGGGAAGAAATGCCAGTGAAATGATAGATATAGACTTCCCAAAAAGGGATGGTTCAGAGACAAAGAACTGTCTTAAGTGTCAGAGGATCAGGCTTTGAATCCAGTTTGAACTATAACAAGACATTTGGCCTCTTTTGAACTCAGTTTTCTCATCTACAAAATGGAAATAATAATACCAGCTACCTCTGAGCATCAAATGAAATAATAATTGAAAAGCAGCACAGTGCCTGGCACATAGTAGGCGCTGAATAGATGCTAGGGATTATCCTCTTCCTCATGCCTTAAGGCCTGCTCACACTGACTGTGCACCTCTATCTTGCCCTTTGGGTGAACCTCAATTTCGGCTCTTTGGAGACTTGTGTTCCATGACTCACAGTGAGGCAGAGCCAGAAGATATTAGTATTAAAGAGATGAACCTTGGTTTCATGGAGAAGCTGGAGGTAATCATGAAAATTTAGTCAGAGGAAAAGTATTTGTGAGTTTTTTTAATTAAAGAACTTAGGAAAAATTAATCTTCATTTTTTTTTTCATCCTCTTTTTGCATTTCACAAAAGAGAGGAAAAAATCAGATGAACCCAACTTACTAATGGCTATCATCAGAAATTGTACCCGGAAAAGGGACAGGGACAATGGAAGGAGTCTTGGATTCGGAGTCAAAAGAATCTATTGAAATCCCAGCTTTGCCTCTTCTTCCATGTGCGACATTGGTCAAATTAATTATTTTGGGGGCCTCGGCTTCCTCAGCTATAAAATCAAACTAGATGTCATCAGAAGTAGGTGGTCTTAGATTGTGCTAGGGAAATTGAAGATTATTTGTAGTAATGAGTCTGATTGCCCGATGTCTTGCCCATTCTTGCCACAGAGCCCTCAGAAGCTTGAGACTCGGGTCTCAGTTGCCACCATAAAACTGCCTTCCCTTCTCCCGAGCTCTCGTGAACTTATATGACTTCTTTAATTCCCTTGGCTGCTGTAATGGTACAAGAAGCAGCCAATGCTATGATTTAGCGTGAGGAAACTAAGCTCTGTTAGTCATCAAAAACCCCAAAAGGGTGGGCTGTGGCCAGGCTGGAGACAAAAAAGTCAAGCCGATGAAAACAGTTCACATTGAGGCGTAATAACTAGGTGACTGCTCAACGGTAGTAGAATTTGTATTTTGGAAGAAGAATTTGTTCGATCTACTAAATGACCCTCTGATCATAAAACCACAGGTAAAGACATAGTCTGTCGTTCCAATGATCTTGTGATGTAGAGAGCCCTGCACCCAGAGAGAGGACTGTGGATCACAACATAGCATTCTCACTCTTTCTGTTGTTTGCTTGTATTTTCTTTTCTTTTTCATTTTTTTTTCCTTTTTGATCTGGTTTTTCTTGTGCAGCAAGATAATTGTATAAATATGTATGCTTCTATTGATTTGACAGATTTTTACCATGTTTAACATATATTGGATTACTTGCCATCTAGGGAAGGGAGTGGGAGGAAGGGGGGCATTTAGAATACAAGGTTTTGTAAGAATCAGTGTTGAAAAATTATACATACATATGTTTCAAAAATAAAAAGCTTTAATAATTTTTTTTAAAAGGACATAGCCTGAACCTTTTATTTTAATTGATATGAGGAGTTTCTAACAGGGAGGGTTTTTCTTGATTTTCTGTTCCCTCCATGGGGCTCCTATTCTAGCTTAATTTGTGGGTCCAATGTGGGAAAGTTTTCTGATAACTTGTAGAATGAAATGAGATACTCAGAGGTCATTCAACAGTTAACAAAAGGATGTTTGCTTAGCTGCTGCATGGAAGGATCCCCACAAGAGAAGGGCCCCTTGGCTTTCTAAATCTGCTGAGTGGGTAAGGTGTGGTGGCTTGAGCTGCCTTGGGACATCTGCCAAGTCCCAAAAGCTCAGATTCTACCATGGTGGGTGTTTTTATACCCTTAGGTGACCAGAAAGCTACTAAGCTGAATCAGCGGAGAGCATTAGCACCCTTTGGACCAATCAAGTCCCTGAGAGCCTTGTCACCTTTCAGGGACACATGGGGGGGGGGGGGTGAGAGGAAGTCCTGATAGAAAGCAATCATAATGCAGTTTCTACTTTACAGAATAAGCTCACAGAGTGAACTGAAGGTCATTCAATTTGGAGAAGTCTATGATTTAGCAACAATTTTATTGAACAGGTCTACTTCATAAAACATGACAACTGCACTGGAAGAATTACTATTATTGATGTTTGGATTAATGGACTGAAGCCGGACAGGTCCTTATAGCCATCATCTAAAGCAGGGGTTCTCAAACTACGGCCCATGGGCCAGATGTGGCCGCTGAGGACATTTATGTGGCCCACCAGGCTATAGCAAATGGGCTGAGAGGCGGAAACAGTGTGAGCTTTTGTTTTTACTATAGTTCAGCCCTCCCACAGTCTGAAGGACAGTGAACTGGGCCCTATTTAAAACGTTTGAGGACCACTGATCTAAAGTATTTGAAAGCCAGGGGAGTGCTGAATGAAAACAAATGACAGTGACATTGTAGGAGACACAGGCAGGTTCCGGGTGCAAGAAGGAAGGCTGAAGAGACAATGAGAAGGGATCTAGCCAGTCAGTGAGGTTTGTGCCCATCCGTGCCCATGGCCTGAGTCAGCACATCAGTAACACAATGTCACGTTCTTCACGGGATGCAGCCTGTTACACTGTGTGCTCACTGCATGATGTGGTATTCCACCACTTGTTGCAGCCTGGCTGCCATATTACATAGTGTGTTACAAACTGTGCTGTCACATCTTGGAGTATTTATCACACAACATGATATGTTTGACTCCCAATGCAGCATGACAGTGTCTGTCTCTTGGTGATGCAAGTCTGTCACATGATGTGCTGGGTTTGTTACACCTACAGGGTTGTGAAATGATGGAGCACACTCATCACATGAGCTGGTGTGTCATTACATGGCACTGCTTCCTGTCAAATGACATACAATGGTACATCACCAGGGAAATGGCATGGTTGTCACATGATGAAGCATGTTGTTGTGACCAACACGTGACATAATGGTGAGCATGAATTGGTCAGAGATGCAACATGGTGGTTGATGTAGCATTTCATCAGTGCCATAGTATGGCACGTGATTTAGCAGGAATTTTGCATTACATGGCCTGTGCATTCCAGCATATTTTGAAGTATATCTATCATGTTACATAACATTCCATCCCGTGGCGGGCTTAGTGTGTCCATCACGTAACATAATGTGTCTATCAATGCTGTGGTGTGTTCACTGCATGTCAAAGCATAGCTGTCAGTTCACTTTGTGAGCTTACTCTGTAGAAATCTCATTATGATTGCTCTCTCCCAGAACTTTCCTTCATCAGCTCTCCCCTCCCTCTCAACTCCATGGGTCAAGCTAGTGTTTTCCCTGAGAGGTGACAAACTTATCTCAGGGATCTGATTGGTCTAGAGGGTGCAAAAGCATTACTCATGATCAATGTGCTTTTTGCATAATGGCCTGACCATCACATGATGTGATCTGTTCCCACATGGCTGCCAATGATGTTCCGTGTCCATTGCATGTCTGTCACGTAATGCATGTTCATTGCATGACAACATGATCTGTTAGCACAGCCTGTCCATCTCATGGTGTTGCACATCACATGTTATATCCCTTACACTCCCAGTCTCACTTTCCTCACCAGTTAAAATAGGAATAACAGCATCTAAGTCACGGGGTTGTTGGGAGGATCAAATGAAATACTATTCGAAAAATGCTTTCAAACCTTCACAGGTCTTATTAATGGTAGCTCTTTAGTTTTTTCGGAACTTTATCTGTAATTTGCAATCACATATTATATCTTTTTTTTTTTTTTTGAGGCTGGGGTTAAGTGACTTGCCCAGGGTCACACAGATAAGAAGTGTTAAGTGTCTGAGACCAGATTTGAACTCGGGTCCTCCTGAATCCACTGCGCCACCTAGCTTCCCCCCACATATTATATCTTTAAAAATTATTTAAAAGGGTCTGGATTCAGAGTCAAACTATATGATTCTGAAACTTGGTTTGGCTGTTGCTACCTTTTTAACCTTGTAACCCCAAATGAGTGGGTGGAATAAATGGCCTCTGAGAGCCTTTCCTTCTATCAATCTACGATTCTATGACTTCTTTTGTCTTTATAGAAAGATTTAATATACAGAAAATCCTTCCAGTTCAGCCCAGTCACTGTAGTTCCTTGTGAATTCATGCTAAGTATACTTTTAAGAGGAAATGCATTTATCTTGGCAAAACAGTGCCCTACCCTATTAATGTAAATATGATTTTCATAATGGACTCCATGAAGGTATCTTCCTGATTTAATTGAAAGAAGCCTTCTCAGCTGCATTGCACAATCCTAGTTGCTGTCATAAATAATACACTCATTTTCTGCAAAAGTAACCTCTTTAGGGAATACCGATTCTGATATATTCTCATCATCTTGGAGCTTTTAATGTGTTTTGCAGCTGGATGATTTGGTGTATATTTCAACAAAGCTTTGAACTCAGCCTTGTAATTCTGCCCCAATTTCTATAAAACATTCACTGTTTTGAACATAGTAATTTGGATATACATTGATATACATACATAGTGCTGGAGTTGGAGAGCTGGAAAAAACTACAGCATGTACTTAAGATTCACCAATTTAAACTAATTGGATGGAGGTCAGAAATTGTCAATCTTTTTTTAGAATAATGTTTTAAAATCATAAAATAAGAATAATAGGATTGCAAAGGAAACCGATTCTAGTAGAATACTTTCTTTTTAAAAAGTTCTTTAAAAAAGCTATCTGTCAATTAAAGTTTAATATCAATTAAATGATCAGATTTAGGTATGCTGACATAGGAGAAGGCATTATGAATTATAGATTAATTTATTAAAAGTACAGTGATTATTTAGATAAAAGTACCCAAATCTAGAGGATCTTCCTGGATCCTTTTAAAATGGATATACCCAGATAATTTCTGCTTGACATATTCCTTTTTTTTTTTTTTTAATGTAAATGGATCTTCCCAAAGTTCTCCAGGGTATTTTGAAAGCAGTTAGTTGTCTCTTAAATATTTGATGTTCCTTGATCATCTCATTTGCACAAAGTATTTGTTCTGTTTGGAAAGAACCTTTGGGTTTTCTCAGCTTAATAGAGAGAATGGGGTGCTCTGAAATACTCTGAAATTGTTTATTCCCATGCACTAAAATTTCCAATGTATAGAGCCATACAAGGAATCTCCTCACTAGGAAGTAATACTAGTGAAATCACAAGTGTAGACTCCCCAAAAGGGGTAGTGCAGAGAAAGAGAACTGTTTGGAATTAGAGGATCTTGTTTTGAATCCTAAAACTGCCTAATCTAGAATAAAGCATTAAACTCTCATTTTCCCCATCTGTAAAATGGCTTCTGTAAAATAGCTATGGTGTGTAAACTTCAAGTGTTTAACCAGTGATGTTAAGTACCATCTTGATAGCAGAGGGCTTGACCATCAGATTGGCCAAGGGTATTTATTTTTTTTGACCAGAGTATCTCTTAAAGCCTATTTAGTAAGTTATAGGAGAGTTTTGATCCATGTCAGGGATTACAAGTACTTGTAATTATGCTATTAAAAATCCCTGAAGTCCTTAAAAATACAAGACAGTTACTGTTGCTTTTGGTATGATTTAGAGTAACGATGACAGATGTAATCCAGGCAAGTCTTCAGCAAGCTGGGACTGGTACTCCTGAAGCTATATGGGTAACCAACCACTCATGCTCTTCTCTCTGTTTTGTGATATCTACAGCGAGTACACTAACCCACTCAGAAGGAAGCCAGTTGTGTAGATTGGGAAGGAAGAAATGGGAATTTTGATGTTTTGTTTAGTTGTTTTTCAGTCTTTGTGCAAAATCTAGTGGTCTGCCACTTGCTTCTTCTGCTCATTTTACATGTGAGGAAACTGAGGCAAATGCAATTAAGTGTACTGTGGCTAAATTTGCCACCTATTGAATGCTAATTCATTGGGAATAGATGATTTCTTTCTCTGTCCTTTTATCTTCAGTTCTTGGCACAAAGTGGGATCTTCTTCTAAGCAACTATTTAAACTCTTGTCTTCTTATTTCAGAGCCAGTGTAACTTTTCATCTCCACTATAATACCCCCATGCTACTTTCTTCAAGCTTCAGTACTAAGGGGAAAAGTAGGCGCTTTATAAGTAAGTGCTTATTATATGTCATCTTATATTATTTATCAATAATTATGATTATTGATTAGTTGAATGGCTTTTACTGCCTAGGGTGGATGGGAAAGAAAAGGTATCAGGGAAGACTCTTTTTTTTCCCCCTGAGGCAATTGGAGTTAAGTGACTTGCCTAGGGTTACACAACCAGGACATGTTAAGTGTCTGAGATCACATTTGAACTCGGGTCCTCCTTCCTTCAGGGCTGATGCTCTATTCACTGTGCCACCTGGCTGCCCCTCAGGGAAGATTCCTTGAGGAAAGTGTTCCTGGAGCTGGGCAGTAGAATGCCTTCCCAAGACATAAAGTATTTATTAGTTTGGATCAGATTGTTGTAACTTTGCCTGAGGTAGAGGTTTCAGGCTTTACAGAGAAGGTACCTAGTGGCATCCAGGTGAGAACTACTTTCTGACTGGAGATATTGTAAACTTAATCACACACATTGCCACTTCACTCCACTGGTTTGCAAAGTAAGATACCATTCTAGGAACCCTCTCCATATTACACCAGATTAACCTTCTTCTGTTACTGAGCTTGGAATGACCTGGAAAGTCCCCTCCATAACTCTGACTAAGCTGAATGATAGAGTCTGGAGCACTGGGATCACCGAAGGATATTTAGAACTACTGCGTGAGAGAGAGTAATGTACAAATCAATAAAGCTTTCATTCCCCCATAATAAAAGGGGAGCATGGCAACTTCTATATCGGCTGCATGTCTGGCTTCCCATTCAGTGTGAGCCCAATCAATATTCATTCAGCTGGATGGGGACGCTGATTTTCTTATACAAGGATCAACCCATTGTAGTGGGGGAAAAAACTCATGGTCTCCAGATACTGATGATCTATGCGAGCTGGCTCAGCCAAAACTTCTATGTGATGGACATTTGTGCCTTGGTTGTGAGAGCCATCTCCATTACAAATACTCTTTACCCCAGAGTCAAAATGTAGCAAGGATCAATATTAACGTGCCCAAATCAGCAGGTCCTGAAGTTCAGAATTCTCATTTACTGAACTTCTCAAGTGACTGTCTTGAGCAAATCATTCCTAGAGGCTGAACCCTACTGATTAGTAGTATTTTATGTGACTGGGTATATTTTGTTAGATTTGAGTTTCAAGAGAGATCTTGCTATTAGGGTTCAGTATGGTGGAGAAAGTGTTGAATTTGGGGACAGAGAGTTTCTGTTCATTCTGGTTCTAATCTCAAAAACCCCTTCTGTCTTGAAATCTATGATCCCAAAAGATGATTAAAATGAAAGAGTTAACAAATAGATTTAACTCACTTGACACAATGGCTGTTTGAATTACCAGATTAATTTTTATAAAAGAATCCTACTTTCAGTGCAGAATAGGAACTTCCCATGTCCTTAAGGGAACTTGAAGGAGCCTTTTGTAATGCAAATGCAATAATCAGCCCCTAATTTGTATTTCATAATTTCAGATTTTTCTATGTCTGGTATTCTTTAAATGGGGCACAGTGCTACTGTATTTCTTTAATTACTAAAGGGGATGAAGCAAAATAAATTTTTGATTTCCAGTTTTACAATGAACATTCAGTTCATTATCTTCTATAGAAAACATTGACGTGATCCCATAAAAAACACTTTAGCTTTGAACACATGCTGAGAGAGCGGCAGCAGAAGACTGAATTTTTATGAGCCAGTAAAATTTTTGCTGTTGAAATCTATCAATTGTAATGCAAGCAGAAGAATACTAAACTGGTCCTGCACACCTTTTACATACGTGTAGGGAGACTTGTACCACCTCAGAATGAATATGCCATAGTTTCAGGACAAGACCAGGAAATCTGTCAATGGCGCCATTAAGATGGGAACTAAGGATTTCTTTTGGCTGAAGGTTTCCTTTGTTTTTTTTGTTTTTTTTTTCTTTGAAATTTAGGCCCTAGAAACAAGGCAGCACAGAGCCAACAGATGATGGCTGGTCAGAATTTGATGATGAATAATACAGTGAATAGATTCTTAATCTGGCACAGTCCACTTTCTGCCATGAGTTGGCATATTGTACCAGGAAGGCTTCCAGCTTCCACGGGTGCTCCATCTGTAGAGATGTCTATGGACAGTTTCCAGCTGGTGTTATTTGGTATACATGATTCTGAAAGGCTTTCCTATGGAAGGTTTGAGCAAGGTGGATGCTGGGAGAGTTTTAGAGAGAGATCCTAGATTTAGAGTTGCAGGGGTCAGTTTGAAAGGCACTATGGTCAAAGGGGATGGGCACAGAATTTGGAATTAGAGAAACTCCTGAAGGGGAAAAATGCCCTTGCATCAACTGTTTTACATCATTTCTTGTGTAAAATGTGGGGGCCCTTTTCAACTCCAAATCTATGAGTCTATGGGGTAATGTATGTCTCATTTTGCAGATAAGGAAGCTGAAGGCCAGAGGTCAAATGTCTTGAGCAGCTTTACAAAACTAGAAAATGTCCGAGGAAGAATTTGAATCCGTGTTCCCTGAAGGCCAAAGCCAGCAATCTTTCCATTGTAACAGCCTGTTTCCTTTCCCTTTTCAGATTCACCATGCTTAGTGCATGTGTGCCTGTGAGCGAAGGGCAGCTTTATTTTATCAGGCATATGACAATCCAAGGAGATCTATTGAATCTCATACCCTTGAGCAGCCTCCCCAGTTCCCCTGCCAGTCTTGTCATTAGGGTGGGAAGAGAGGCAGGCTGCCCAAAGCCACCGTTTTTTTCCTAAGATTTAAGGCAGTGAGTGTTGAGGGCCATCACAAGATCACTCTGAAGGGGAGCTATGTCATAAAAGATTCTTCAAGGGACTCCAATGATTATGGAGTCCAATCCTTACTTGAAAAAGAACCCTTTCTACAATATACGTAATAATAGTCTTGACTTTAAAAACCCCAAGGAATGTGTGTGTGTGTGTGTGTGTGTGTGTGAGATGGTGGAGGTAATAGAAAATTGAAGTCAGGGGAGGCAGGAGTCCACTGTATCCTAAATAGAGTACTGGTATGGGCTCTTAGGTGGTACCATAGTGCATAGAACACTGGTCTGGAGTCAGGAAAACTCATCTTCATAAGTTTGTGACCCTGTGTGACCCTGAGCAAGTCACTTAACCTAATTTGCCTCAGTTTCCTTATCTGTAAAATGAGCTGGAGAAGGAAATAATAAACCACTCCAATACTTTTTCCAAAAAAAAACAAAAACCCAATGACATGATTGAAAATGACTGAACATCAACAACAAAGCTGGACCATATGAATCAGGACTCCTGGGTTTGAATTCTGCCTCAGACACTTCCTAGGAGTATGATCTGAACCATCTGTGAACTTCAGTCTTCCTCCTCTGTAATATGAGGTTAATGATTGCAGTGACTGGGAGACTTGTTATAAGCATCAAATAACATAAGGTGAATAAAGCACTTTGCAAAGTTTGAATCAGTGAATGAATGTAAAAGGATTTGTTTCTACTATGTCATCCTTGGAGTGTGTGGTATGTTTGTACAGCTCAGCGTCCATTGAAGTTTCAGTAACAAGGTGAAATACTGAAGCAGTGAGCAGTGGGCTTCCCTTATTTATTATTTTTGGTCCACTCCCATGATTTCCTCAATGCAGGGAATTCCTGAAGTGGACTCTCCCTTCACTGATGCAGAATAGTCGACTTGTCTGCAGCTTATGATCAAAGAGGTTCCCATGACTCTCCCATGATCCCATGGCTGATGTGTACTTCAAAGCCTTCTTGATGACAAGGCTGGTTTTCTACTTCATCTTCATCACTGATCCTTTTGCCTGCATCTTTACCACTTTGACCACCATTACTTCTTTTATCACCATTACTTCTTCTAAAACTCTATCATTTATGTCTCGCTCACCTGACCTCTCTCAGGTTTTAGTTTTTCAAAGTAATTATATAAAATGAAAGGACTGAACTAGAGGAGCTCTAACCATTCTTCCTGGTCTACCAGTCTATAAATCATTACAATTATTTATCCTTTGGCTTCCTCATTTAATTCTTTGCATTTTGATTTGATACCAGAGTCCATATTTTTCGTGGTTGGCTCCAGACCATGGTTTGAGTTCATCCATTCTAGACATTTTAGAACATCTTAGGATTTCTGCTCATCCTTTAAATTTCCTCTCCCTCTACCTTTTTCAGAGTGTCTACTTTCTACCTCTGGCTCTGAAAACAAATCACACCAGTTCTTCTCTTGCTTATGGAAATGTTGTGAGAGTCAGCTGCCCTAGAACTCCATCCTTGTGACTCTCCAGACCAAATCATACCTTGAGTACTAATTCTCTTTATGAGTTGTTTCATCCTCTTAAAATGTAAGCTTCTTGAGGGCGGGGAATAGGATTTCACTTTTGTCTTTGTATCTCAGTATATGACATGGCGCCTGGAACATGGTAGTCCCTTAATAAAAAGGTTTTTATTCATGTGTTCATCAAGTAATGGGAATTAGAAAGGAAAATTTCTCACAAATAAACTAGTCAAGCCCCTTTCATCTTGCAGATGAGAAAATTGAAGTCCAGGCAAATTAGGTGACTTGGCTACATAGTAGAAAACAGCAGGGCTGGATCGCCACTCAGATCCTCTTGTCTCCCAATCCAAGCCTCCTTCCCTAGTGCTCATCTTGGCAATCCAAATGGCCTTGCTGAGTTTCTGTCTGACACTCACTACTCTATGAGCTGCTCACTTTGCAGCTGAAACTTCAATGGATACTGAGTGTACAAACATACCACACTCAGAGACTAATGTGGAGGGATTTTCAAACCAGGGGCGTCAGGTCTGAGAAAGAAAGGGGGAGAGCTACCATTGTTGCCTGTGCCAAAAATGCCTGGCAGGATAGATGTTTTAAATAATAGGCTCATATAAGTACGTGGACTCCTTAGTTACCATGTTAGGAAATCCTTTCCCTTTTTCAGACCTTCATCCTTAGTTTCTGATGAGTCCAACATAAGTTAAAACAGCCCTGAGCTGTCACATCCTTCCAGTGTTTGGATAGGAAGCCCTTTATATCTGAAGTGTTTATACATCGGCTGTAAAATGAGACACTTAGTAGAAACATTTGTTATGTAGCTGGCCTTCTCGGTGTCCAAGATACAGACTCGCTGTATGTAATTTTCTCGGATTATCTCTGGGTGCTGTGACACTTGCCCAGACATTGTAATTGCTTTGACAGGATGTCAAGAGAATTGAATCAACGTCTTGACCCGCTCTCAACTTCCCTAGCTTCAGCCAAGGCCCTCTTAGGTTTTCTGTGGCACTTTTACTCTCCTGAAAGAGGGATCAAGACATCTTACCTTCACAGTTAAACAATCCATCCACAAGTATTTATTAAGTGCCACCTGTATGCCTGGAACTGTCTGAGGTGCTGGATGCCCAAAGACAAAAAATGAAACATTTTCTGCCCTCTCCTAACTTACATTCTGATTTTATGTAGCTCTTTAAAGTGCTTCACAAGTAGTATTTTATTTGTCCCTCAAAACAAACCTGTGAGTCAGTGGTCACCTCCAACAAGCTGAGCATCTCCTCTCCCTCATGATAAGGCTGCCCTGAGAAGAATGGATGAAATCACCCATTGATCTCCTTGGACTACCCAAGACTTTACAAAGTGAGTCTCTCCTCACCCAACACACATACACAACACACATGTCACATACACAATCCAAGATCCATAGCTTTGACTTCCGAATCTCACCTCTGACACTTATCTGGTAGACCTTGGACAACACATTTTGTTTCCCCTTGGCGGGACTTCTTCATCTTTAAAAGGAGAGAGTTGAATTGGCTAATTTCATAAACACATAGATTTAACAATGGAAGAGACCTCAGAATTCAACCCCCTCATTTGACAAAGGAGACAGCTGAGGCAGGAGAGGGAACTGACTTGCCTAACCCCACTGAAGCAGAAAGTAGCAGAGATGGGATTTGAACCCATGTCCTCAGACTTCGTCTCCTGCCCTTTCCACTCTGAAGGAAACATTATTAGTATCTCCATTTTTTTGGATCAGGAGAAGGATCACATATTTAGTAAGAGGCTGATTCAAGCCAGGTATTCTTCACTCTGATCCAGCATTCTTATCCCTCATGCCAAGTGACAAACCAGTAACATTTAGCATAAATCTTTATTTTTGAAACAATTGGATCTGTAATTTCACTGGTAACTTCCAAGTGTGGAAACTCCCTCCACCAACACAGGTTGGCAACTTGTCTGTAATTTGAAGTCTTAAAGAGCTGTTGGAAGCACTAGAAAATCCATTGCTTAGCCTGGATCATTCAGCCAGCGCTAGTCAGAGAGCAGGTGGATCTGGTCTTCCTGACTCCAAGGAACTTTCTCATTATTATAGCACAGCTTCTGACTTTGTATACTGTTACTGTCATCTTCCTCCTCTTTGACAGTAGAATTTTCATAGAAATGATTCTGGGAAAAGTTGCTATCCTGTAAGGATCAAATGGGGAAATATTTCTAAAGCACTTAGCAGACTTCCTGGCACATAGAGGTGCTATGTAAATATTAGTTATTATTGTTATTACTTGTCAGGGTTGTTGTGAAGACAATATTTGTGAAATTCTTTGAAACCTTAAAACACTATATAAATGCTATTATCCTCCTCTTCTTCCTCCTCCTTCTTAATAGAATTCAGAATGATCTTGGGAAGTCATTTATCCAATTACTATTTTTAAATTTATTCTTCTGGGGACTCTTATACCAATGAATGAAACAACTGGTAAATCACTAACCTCTGCTTGCTCCAGTCTCCTCATCTGTAAAACGGGGATAATAATAGCACCTATCTCCAAGACTGTTGTGAGGATCAAATGAGATAATATAGTAGGCACTGTAAAATATTAGCTATGATGATTATTATCATTAATTTAATAAATATTAGAATAGTTGTTTCCATCATGTCCAACTCTTCATGACCCCAGTTGAGGTTTTCTTGGAAAACACTGGAGTAGTTTGCCATTTCTTTCTCCAACCCATTTTATAGAGGAGGAAACTGAAGCAAGCAGAGTTTAGTGACCTGTCCAGGCTAGTAAATCCATGAAGTCATATTTGAACCCCGGAGGATGAGTCTTCTGACTCTAGGTCCAGCACTTTATCTACTATGGTACCATTTGGCTGCCTGCAATTTTCTTTGGGACAGCTCCAGGAACAAATGATGTGACAGGGACAATATATATCTATTCTATTTCCACATGTTTTGAATTCTTCTAAGTCCCCATATTTTGAAAACTTTTCACCCCATAAAGCTTGGAGATTAATTTTGTTGTTGTTGTTGTTGTTCAAGGCCCTGAGATTCTTGTGATCTGAATTTCATTTCATTTCGACTTCCATGGCAAAAACACTATTCCAGATGGGCTACATATAGTTAGTTGCATTTTTAGCTGGAACTAAAAAAGAATGTTTTTACTTTTAGAGAACTTTTTATAGTGTTTCTCTTTGAGAAATAATTCCCTTCTGGGGGATTCTCAAAACATCCTTCCACACAGGTAACAGGGTCTGAACTTAACATATCCAAAAACCAAGGCCACCTTTAGAAACACAGCTCCAGTGAACCCCTAGCATCCAGATACCAAGTAACGCTTCCCTTGTTTAGTATTACCTTTGTATGATATTTCTAGTTCTCATCTTTTTAGCTGCCACAAATAGAAATCCTCTGACCAGAGCAAAATTATTCCTGGGACCTGTCACTGGTTAGCTTTACAGAAGATTATCAGCAAAGCCAGATGTAATTTTCAGCCCAATCACTGAAACAAGTGGAATCTTTTTTTAAAGGGTACTCTTAGGAAAACAAGCCTGAGCTAAAATGAGCCGACCGATGGGAATTGATGTGACTGCTGTGTTATCCTTAGATCTTTTCCTTTCGGAGTGGTTGAGATGCTATGAGCTGTTACAGCTGAGGGCCTGTTGCACTCAGATATGAAAGGTGAAATGATGTAATTAGGCAGAGCTCATTAAATCAGTTAAATGGTCTTGGAGTATAAACCAGAGAATTATAATTTACTAAAATATTTGGGGCCATTAGTATGCAACAAGAATAATAAGAAAATAAGCAATGAATAGAAAAGATAAGTTCGCTGCAGGGGGATAAAAGTTAAACACCATGAATCTCTGGCAGCAAGGACTTTTTAATGGTATGTTCCAAGGAGGTTTTCCTAGCACATAAAACTCTGCACAAAGTTGCACATATTTTGCCAGAAGATAAGCTCATTTATATTCACCTAAAAGGATATGTGCCCTGTGGGTTTGTGGAGATCAGAGATGATTGATTCCATTTTTAGGAGCACCAGCAGGTGGGTGCACTTTCAAATGATACCCTTGTGATCTGACTGCCCTGGTAACCATGAGTGGAAACCCTTGAGATAATTCTAAGAGGCCTCTCTTATTTGATAAGATGAACCTGCAATTAAAAAAAATAAGGTGGAGCAGCTGGTAAATTCTTTCAGAAGATGGAGGAAGCAATGAAGTGCATTTGGATGAGGGAAAGTGACTTGAATAACACTTGATGCTCATCAAAGATCAGACATTTCCTTGCGAAGGCCTGGGCGGGGTGGACAATCTGGTCCAACCTCCCCATTTTACAGATCAGGAAACCGAGGCCCAGTCAGATAAAGTAATTAATGATGAAGATTTTGGGGAAGGCAGCACGACTTTGGATATAGATTTCAGGATCTCCATTAAAAAAATACAAAATAAAGTTCATCTTTATCATTAGTCATCTTTGGAATACTTTTTAATGTTATATGTTTTGTTTTGGATCTTTGATCCAGAGATGCTGGCCTTCTAGCTATTTAACAAAGACCCGCCACCTCCATTCTCTCAGATCTGGGCATTCTTTTTGGCTGGCCCCCACGCCTGGTAAGCTTTTTTCTTTTCTGCTTTGACTAAAGTCTCAACTGAAATCCACCTTCCACCTGGAAACCCCTTCTACAATTCCTTAATTTCAGTTCCTTCCAGATAGTACCCTGATGGTAATTATTTAATTATTAAAATTATTATCTAGATAGTAATTATCTACTCTGAATGAAGCTTATTTGACATCTCTGTTTGCAAGTTGTCTTCACCATTAGACTGTAAGCTCCTTTAGGGCAGGGGATTGCCTTTTGTTTCTTTTTAGCACAGTGTCTGGCACATTCTAAGTGCTAAATATATGTTTGTTGATAGATTGTTTTGTTAATTTTAAAACATTATCAAGAGAAGGGATTAGAATAATGTCTTCATCAGTCAAAAATCCCTGCTTTAAGCTATTCTTGTCAGTTTAGAATCTAGACTTAGACTTGTAAAGGACCTTAGGAGTCATCTAAGCAAACTCATCATTTTCAATTAGAAAATGAAACCATTTGTTCAAGGTTCTACAAATAATTTGAATTTCAGTCTCCTGACCCCAAATCTAATATTCATCTCCCCTATATACCATATTTCTTAAGATTGGGTTCAGGAAGGTAGTATGCTTTATCACTGGCTCTCTGGAGTCCTCCTTGGTCATCAAGTTCATCAGACTTCTTAAGTCTTTGTTTTGTTTTGTTTTTAAACAAGATGAAAAAAAATTTTTTAAATAGTTTTTATTTACCAGATATATGCATGGGTAATTTTACAGCATTAACAATTGCCAAACTTTTGTTCTAATTTTTCCCCTCATTCCCCCTCCATGGCAGGTTGACCAATACATGCTACATATGTTAAAGTTAAAGTATAAATTAAATACAATATATGTATACATGTCCAAACAGTTGTTTTGCTGTACAAAAAGAATTGGTAAGTCTTTGTTTTTTACAATGTTTCTGTTATAGACAAACTCTTCTTCTGGTTGTTCTTACTTCACTATACATCAGTTCATATACATTTTCCCAACTTTTTCTGATACTGTCCTTTTCATTATTTCTTGACAGTAGAGAATTCCCTCATAGCCATATACCTTAATTTGGTTAGCTGTTTTCCAATAGATGAGCACCCTCTTATACTTCTAGGATTTTTATGCCACAAAAAAAAGAGTTACTATAAATATTCTGAATCCTTTTCTTTTTTCTTTGATCTCTTTGGAGTATAGATCTAGGAGTAGTATCGCTGGATCAAAGGATATGTATGGTTTAGTCATTTTGGAGGCATAGTTCCAAATTGATTTCCAGAATTGTTGGGCTAATAACAGACCTACCAACTGTACACTAATGTGGTAGCTTATACCTTTTGATCATTTATTAAGCTGGAGAGCAACTCTTATTCTTATTTTTTGAATCAGGTTCTTATATAGGTTGCTCCAAAGTCTTAAGCTATTTATCTTTTGGGGGTGTAAATTATTTATTTATTTTAAATACAAAATGAGAAAAATAGAACATTGTATGTATAGAGCAGAATATAAGAATATTCAATATAAAACAAAATTATAAATATATAAAATATATAATATATTTTATATATTTATAATTTTGTTTTAAATTGAATATATATAATATATTTTATATATTATATATAATTTATAAATATATAAAATATATAGTATAAAACAAAAATATAAATATATAAATAAAAATATAAAATATAAAACAAAAATTTCCATTTCAAGAAAACTCATGTAATAAAAAAATACACATCAATTTTCAAGCTACCAAGCTTTTCTTTGCTTCCTTGTAGGTTTTCTTTTGTTCTTTGCTGTGCACTTTTTACTTTATTTTCCTCCTTCCCTCCCTAGCTCCTCCCTTATTCTAAAGAAGGTTATAGTTAAACATACACATGCGCACACACACATATACATACTATAAACATACATTTATATGTAACACCATACTATGTATATTTCTACTATTGATTTCTTTCTCTGCAAGTGGATAGCATCTTCCTTCACAGAACCAAGTTTTTCCATGTTTTTCAAAATCAAGCATCTCATTTCCTACACCAGAGCAATGTTCCAAGAAAATCACATCCTATCTGAGAATTATTTCTGGAAGTTTTTCCCCCATTTTTCTGCATTCCTCCTATTTCTGACTACATTAATTTTATTTATATAAGAAAATTTAAATTTAAAATAATAAAAATAATCCATTTTACACTTCAACAATGCTCTCACCTTATAGATCTGATTAGGCTCAATTAAGGTCTGATACTGCTGAATCTTCTTTTACATCTTTTCCCCTCATTTCTTTGAATTTCCTGATCTTTTGTTATTTTAAATGATTTTTGCTATTTTTTAACTCAGGCAATTTTTTAGTAATTTAATGGGGATAGTATTGAATAAATAGATTAATTACATAAAATTATCATTTTTATGAGCTATAAAAGTTTTAAACCATTAAAACTGAAGAGCAAAGTCTTAGGGCAGTTTTAAGCTAGGAAATACTTTTAAGATATCCTATTAATCTTGCAAATGGTATATTTATCAGAGAAAATTGCTGCAAAGATTTCCCCCTCAGTTACCTGCTTTAAATTGATCTTTAAAAAAGGGCTATGGTACAAACAAGAGAAGATCAATATAAGAGAATCCCTCCAGCCCTTGTGATACAATGTGACTTGGAATCCAGGAGACAATTGAGTTCAAGTCCCATTTCTGTCATCAGCTGTATGACTCTGGGCAAATTCATGATCATTCTTTTCTTCAGTTTTTTACATATAAAATGAATATAATAATTATTATAGGATCAACTTTATAGGGTTGGGAGACTCAAATAAAATTACAATGTGGAATCAGAGATCCTGGTTTTGAATCCTAAGTTCTGCTACTATCTGTCACTATGAGTAAACTCCCTTACCTCCCTGTGCTTCCGTCCCTCATCTGCAAATTTAAGGGGTTGTGCTTGCTCTACATTTGTGTCTGGAGTGCTTTGCAAATTGTAGAACACTATAGAAATCTAAGTTATTATCATGTATTCTTAGATGAACTCTCCCCTTGCTTCTATCACTTTGTCCAGATCCTCTTAAAATTTCATTTCCGTGTTTGGTCTCTTAAGATACCTGCATTTTCTCTCTTCACTGGTCCAACAAAATGTCATTCCCAAGAGCCTCTCTGGTGTTGACTTCCATTTTCAAATTTCAGACAATCTTATCTCTGAAGGCTGAAATCCAGACTGTGCCTGGCGTTCCCCTTCCTATCTGTTACAAGAGCTAGAAGGGCGGGTTCGCCATCTCCACTAACATTCCTATCATTCCCACTTCACTAATTAGTCCTTGGAAGAAAGTGTAGTAAATAAGTCACTGACCCTTTCTGAACCTCAGTTTCTCCATCCAAACAATAATTCTAAAAAATACCTGTGGCACCTACCTTACAAAATAATGCATGTAAAATGAGATAATGTATATTAAAAAGTTGGCAAAGCTCTAAACAAATATCAGTTTCATGGAAATTTAAGAACATGGATGAAAAATTAATCATAAAAAGCAAAATTAATAGTTTATATTAAAATTATATTAGAAGTTTATATTAAGAATTATATTAAAATTATATTGGAAGTTTATTCTTTGTGTTTGTCCTGATAGGAAAAACAGTAATAGTAGTCATTTTTTTTCCAACTAGAAAAAAATAAGATAAAGTTGGCTTACGAGGAACTGAAACCCAAGATAAGTAAGGAGATTGTTAAGAAAGTCTCGAGTTATTCAAAATGTTCTTTGGCATCTTTAGGTTGGAAGAGATGGAAATAGGCAACGTTGGCTCAGTTTTTAAAAAGAAGAAAAAAGATAGATGCTAGAGAACTTCAGAGTGATTTCTGGCAGAATTCTGGAGCAGATCATTAATGATCACTTAGAAATGGAGGATGTAATAATTAAGAGATAGCATAAGGTCATTAAGAAACAATAATGTTATACTAACCATGTTTCTTTATTTTGACTAAAATAATTTAGGATTAAGAGAATACTATGAAAAGAAAAGAAAGAATCCTCTAGGAATCATTAAAAAAAAAAACCACTATGGATAAGGTACATGTGAGTTTCAATAAAACATAATATCCAGATGGACAAAAAAAAAAAAAAAAAACTTTAATGGCTCCCCTGTGAGAGAGCATAAAAGAAACACAGACAGATTCATTGTCTATCGAGACAACCAAGACCTGCCATCAAGACTCACCATAAACCACCGCCCCCCCCCACTATCTTCAGATATGTGCATATATGTATATGTGTGTGTGTGTGAGTGTGTGTGAGAACGTATGTGTGTGTGTGTGTGCGTGCACACACACACACACACACACACACACACACAGAATCCTCACTCTGGGATTTAAAGCCATCTATAATCAGACTCCCACCTATCTCTCCAGCCTTATTTACAACTATTCCTCTTCATGAATTCGACATGGCAGCCAAGCTGCACTATCAGGCATTCCCCAAACAGCTCACTTTGTCTCCTCCCTCCATGCATTCACACAAAAGGCTCTGCATGGCTGATCACTATTTTCCTATCTCCCTTCTCAGAATCCTCATCTTCCTGAAAGGCTCATTTGAGGGCTGTTTCCCCAGAAAGCCTTCCCCATGCCCCCAGTTATCAGTGCCTTCTCCCTTGTGGGTATGAGTATGTTTATACACATACACAAAAATATTTTATTGTGTATATATGTATGTGTGTGTGTATGTGTATAAATATGCACATGTGTCTATACTGTAACACTCTGGTAGAATTTAAGAGTCTCAAAGGCAGATCCTGCTCTATTTTTGCTTTTATTTCAACAGTAGCTACTACCTTGTAAATTATAGGTGGATTAAGTAGGATTTTTGGACTGAACCTATAATTTCGTTGGAGAAGGCTTCAGGTGATAATCTCTTCTGACCATTACAGGTAAATACCTTCCCAATGATTTATAGTCTGCCCAGAAAGGTGAGAAGTTAAGACGCTTGCCCAGGGTGCCACAGAAGATGGGATTTCAGCCCAGCTCTTCCTAATTCCACGTATAACTATGCCATACTGCTTCTCAAATACTCAGTGCTTAATAAGATGAATTAAATCAAGTAAAAGGTGGAGAGAGATGGACTTTTGGGGATAGAATGAAGTGAATTTGAAACTATTTGAGCAGCTGGGCCCAGAGTAGTAACTAATCATTCCAAAATGATTCTAGGTATTATAGACTCTATTTTGGCAGCTTGGTGAAAGAAGGACCCTTTCTCAGTATAAGGCTTTTAAATAACTGAAGGAAACACTAAATTTTACTTAGATGAAAATTAAACACTAAATTTTACTTAGTGAAAAAATATGTACATACTTGGATTGGAATATATTATATATAAAAGTATATTCATATACCTGCATTTATGTACACATATGTGTGTGTATATATACTTGCTTTTAACCTAATGAAATATAATTTAATTGAGATAAGTGAAATCCTGCCCCATGACTCAAAATATAATTTGTATATATATATATATATATATATATATATATATATATATATATATATATATATATATATATATATATATATATATGTGTGTGTAGGAAATGGAGAAGTTGTTGCTTAGGATAGAATTCAATGACAAGGATCAGGGGCTTCTAAAAGCCTGTGGCTTAATATGGATGAGCAACACAAGATAATCACCAAAAAGCTTTGATGTGATTGTTATTCAGCATTAAAAAAGATCTGGTGTCCAGAGTGAAAGAGATGGCAATCCAGTTGTGTCTACACTGGTTAGACTTGATGCACATTGTTGTATTCAGTTCCAGGCCCCACATGTTCAGAAAATGTTGGCCAATAGGCCAATAGGATTAGGTTCAGAAGAACATAAATAAGATGTTAAGGAAGTTCAATAAGGATCCACTGAAGGAACTTGTTTTGTCTGAGGGCAAGAGTGAAGACAAGGACTAGATGGTGGAAGGATATCACATGTTCTCTGGTTCAAGAGGACATAACGAGGATTATTCAATTTATTTCCCAAAACATTTATTAAATACATATTATGTACTAGACATTATGCCAGGTGGTGGAATAGAAAAGCCACAGCATTCAGCACATAGTAGGTGCTTATTAAATGTTTATCAATTGACAAAAATTATACTGTCTTTGCCTTCAAGGAGCTTATATTCTAATGGTAGAAATTAATAGATGGAAATTCCAGACAAGTCAATTTCAACACAAAATAAAACATTTCTGAATAATTAGAACGATTGAAAAGTGGAGCACCTAATGAGTCTCCTGTGCCTGGAGATAATTGTTCAGAGACTGAGAATTCATGATTTGGGTTGAGTTCCCACTGAATTGCCTCTGAAGCTCCTAACTCTAAAATTTTGGTTCTGTGATTTTGTAACTATGTTGAGTCCACCAAATAAAAAATCTTTTATTGGAAATGTATCCCAGGATCAAAATCTACCACTAAGACCCATCCCAGATCCCACTAAATCTGGAGGCAGTGGGATCACTGATGTGATGCAGGTACTTGTGCTCTGGCTGTACCGTCCAATAGTTGGTCCAACAAATGATGAACGAGGAGGACAGACTTTGGTTATTGTCAAACCACATTGCGTAGACCGTCTGGCTGTTCAAGTCTGCCTGCTTTATTAAAATGTCCAATATGCTGAAGAGGCTTTACTCGCTGTCCTAGAAAATAATAGAGCTGGATTTCTACAAGCCATGAAATCTTTCTAGAGGCTGCTTAGTTTGTTTATTGGAATTGGTTTGATGCAATAAGCTCAGTGACATCTTTTCCACAAGGATTTATTAAAAAAGACTGGACCAGCTGACCTGAGCCTTGGAAGAAATTAGGATGTGTCACAAAGCATTTATTAAAAAACCAAACCTGGAGAGGGATGAGCAAAAATCCTAGTTAAATTCTGAAAGTGTGAATAACTCCTGTTCTGTGATCCTAGCCTTAAAAAAATAAAAATAAATTTTAAAAAAACCTGATTATAGATGTGCTCCAAGGACTAAACACGATTGCCTTGTAATTGACACTCACTAGTTCACTTGGGAAGAATTGATGAAATTATTACAGTTCTCTTAAGCTTCGATGTTTCTTAATATCTTTGTGAAGCTCAGCCAAGCCTTGTGAAGTGACTGTGTAAGAATATACAGAAGTCTAGGAGGAGTACTTGGAGCCACCTGAGATGTTGAGGAGTGCCTGCTATCAAACAGACATGCCTCAGACTTTTTGTCTCCTGGGAACATCCAGAGGATTAATCCCTGGAACAGACCAGCCTTGAAAGATCTTTTGAGTGAGCTAGTGACTGGGAAGAAAGGAAAATTGAAAGAAGAATTTATTGTGAGCTAGAAACCCTTCTTTTAAAGATGGGATATGAATTCAAATTCTCCCCCTGTTACTTAGGGGTCAGAAAGCCTGGATTTTAATGCCATTTGGCTGTTTGCTACCTTTTTGATCTTAGGTAAATCACTTAATCTCTCTTTGATTCAATTTGAGAGGATGAATTCAATCTTGGTCTTTAGCCCGTTTTTTTGGTTTGTTTGTTTTTTTATCATGGATTCTTTTGGCATTCTGGGGAAGTCTATAGATCCCTTATTTAAATAAAGTTTCTAAATGTATAAAGTAAAATTCATAGGATTACATGGGAAATTAATTATATTAAAATATAGTTAGTAAAAAAAATTAAAACAAGGATCAAACTTAGCTTATGGTTTATAAAGTCTCTCTGAATTTCAAATCTGTGAATAGAAAAAAATAAAACAAAAAAGAAAAGACTTTTACGTCACATGTGTGTTATTCTGAAGATCTAACAAGATATTGTACCCTTGCTTGAAATTCTTTCTCCTCACCTCTGCTTTCTGTTTTCCTTAGTTTCCTTGAAGTCTCAGCTACCATCCCATATTCTGCAAGGAGCATTTCCTGATTTTTCCTAATGTTAATACTTTCCCTCTGAAATTATATCTCCATCCCGAATATCTCTCTATCATCTATCTATTTTTCTCCCTCTACATAGATTAAATAATTCACCTAACATTGATAATGTATAATAATCTATATTATATATATATGATATGATTATTATACATATAATACAGATGATATATGTATAATTATACATTATTATATTTATATATATATATTAATATATAATAATATATATATATAATATAATAATATATTAATATATTAGGTAAATTATCTAGAGATAGATAAATAGAAAGAAGGCTGGCTGGCTGGACAGACAGATAGATAGATAGATAGATAATCTTGTTTGTACCTAATTATTAGCATGTTTTCCCTTAGTGGAACTCTGAGCTTCCTGAGGACAGGTTCAGTTTATACTTTCCTTCTTATCTCCAATGCCTGACATATTGTAGGCTCTATTGAATGCTTGTAGAGTAACATGTTTTGCAAGCCTTACAGCAGTGTTTAAATGTTAGCTATCGTTTTTATTTATTTTCATTATTTGATAGATTGCCAAAGCTTTTACAGAGAACAGTTCAGTTATTAAAGTCAATGTCTGGTAGACACCTCCGTTGGTTTGTTGTTACAGATGCTCACGTTCAGTCCTTGTTTCCTGGAGATGCCATACTTAGGGGCCGAGCTGTTCGGTCTTTCCGTAGAATTTGGAACACAAAAAACATTCTGTGTTTTTTCAGGGGTACATTATGCAAAGATGAAACTCATTTATGGGTTTGCAACTTGTAGAAATCCCTGCTCTCCTACCGGCCTCTCTTAGAACATATGATGATAATCTGGGCCAACATGACTCAACTAGCCAGCTGTCTGTTGGCAAAATAAAATGTGTGTTTTCAGAACAGCTGTTTGCCAGTTGTTGCCAGAATCTCAGTACAAACCTAAGATTGTCTTTTTTCCCCCCTAATAGCTTGGCACATTTGTTCATTATTGCATTGACATGTCTTCGTTAGGATCTTCTTGAACCATCTGATGTCGTACAACAGAGCTCTCTGAACAGTAGAAAAGGTAGGCATTTCTGGGCCTTTATTAATTCCACAATTTTCCATGGATGGTAAATAAAGGCAGTAAAGTCGAGGAAGCTCAGCTTTTAGTGTCTAAATTTCCTTCTTTTATCAAGTGTTTTGGGAGTGACATCCATTCCTGCTCTTGTGTTATCCCAGCTTCACCACTAGAAGTAACAAAAAGTAGACACTTCTCTAGGTCCTCCATCATTGGACAGGTGAAGGTAACATATTGCTTGGGCTCCTAAAGATCTCCCTAATTGGTATAACAGGTGTCTGGATTAAAAATCTTCACAAGCCCCATTTTCTCAAGACATTATCTTAGACAATCATTGATAGTATTTTAGAGAATAAGGAGATTACCAAGATGGCCTTGAATGGCCCTCTGAGTCTCTCAAGAGATGTCTGAATATGGGGAATTTTCATCATTTTCTTGGGTTTCAGAATATTGTAATTAGTATTCTATCTTTTTGTTCTCCCTTTCTCTCTTTCCTTCTTTCTTTACTTCCTTCCAAACTATTTCCTCAATACTTTTTAGCATCACTTTCATTTTTCAATAATTCCCATGCCCTCCCATTATTATCCCAAAGAAGTTTTCCTTCTAACAAAAAAAGTAGTTAATCAATACTTGGCCAGGTCTAACAATGGATGCCCCATTCTGCATCCATAGCCTAATCCTCTCAGCCAAGAGGCAAGAAATGTGTTTCACCATTGGTTCTCTGCAATTATGATCGGTTACTGAACTATCAGAGCTCTAAAGTCTGTTGGTATTATTTTCTTTTTCATTAAAGTTATCATCACATAAATTGTCCTCCTGGTAAAGCAAATGATAGCTCTTAGCAATTTTTTTTTAGCAATTTTTAATGAGTTGAACTAAGTCATCTATGTGGATTTGTGTTTTTAAGTAATTCTCTATGTACATTCAGATGGGTCATGATTCTTTTGGGTATCATTCCAGCCCATTTACTGCTCTTCTCCTTGGACATTCTATATTTCAAAATATTCTATATTCTATATTATAACATAATATAATATATTCTATATTTTTGCATTGATTGTTTCTCAGACATGTAAAAAAATTACATCCTGATTTTTACTTGCCTTATACTGAAATTTAGCATTTCCTCCAGTTATTTAAAAATGTCATTCTGAGGAGTCTGTGTGCTTCCCCAGACTGCCAGAGGGGTAGTGGGAGAATTCCATAATATCAAAAAGGTAAAGACCTCCTGTTCTAAGGTTACTTTCTATTTACTCTACATGCATCTTGTTTACACACACAGGCATATATGCACACACACACACACACACACACACACACACACACACACACACACACATATATATATGCAGATATACACACATGCATATAGAAATATATAATACATGCATGCATACAGAAATATAACTATATCATTAACATGCATGTGTATTGTGTATGCACATACATACCTGAAATGGGGAGCTGGATCTCCCTATTAGAATGTAAGCTTCTTGAGGGCTTTGTACCCAGAACTTAGCATAGCACCTGCCACAAAGGCAGCATTTTGTAAACATTTATTGATTGAAAGAGGAAATTGTCATGCTAAAAACTCCCACACTGACAAAAATCACAGGCTTTTGATATGTTGGCAATACCATATTTCTTCTGGAGCCCTGGCTACAAGTAAAAGTCAGAATGGGGTAACAGAAAGCACATTGGACATGGACTTAAGGGAGAAATTTTGGGTTGGGTCCATATGTTGCCAAGTAGCTAGTCTTGTGACATTAGCCAAGTTTCATATTTAGCCCGAATTTGTGAAAAAGAGTAATAGTGGAGCAGCACAGTGGATAGCATCAGGAGGACCTGAGTTCAAATCTGACCTCAGACACTTAATACTTCCTAGCTGTGTGACCCTGGGCAAGTCAATTAACCCCAATTGCTTCAGGGAAAAAAAAAAAAAAAGAAAAATAGTAACTTTTCAGTTTACATTTTCCTCCCAAAAGCTTCTGAGGTAGGTAACATATATATTATTATCCCTGTTTTACCAATGAGGAAACTGAGGTTCACAACAGTGACTTGGCTGTGGTTACGTGGCCAGTAAGGATTTACATTTGGGATTCAAGCCTATTTTTCCTGACTCCAAATCTAGCATTCTTCCCATTCATTCATGCAGGTAAATGAAGTGATTTCTCCCAAATCGCATCACTGGGAAGTGGCAATGCCAGGCTTTCAACCTGCAGTCGCCTGACTTCAATATGACATTGAAATGATCAGACTGCACCTCCTTTCATAAGCCTTAGAACTTAGGCCACCTAGTGCAACCTGTCTTACAGATGAGGAGCCTGAAGGACAAAGAGGTGATGGAATCCATCCACAGTCAGATAGCTGTAAGGGTCATTTAACTACATGTCAGGATTTGAATCTGGATCCTTCAGTTCTAAACCATACTCTGAGGTCTCTTCCAATTCTAATTTTCTGTATCCTAAGGTCCCTTCCAGCTCTGACATTCTATGTTTGATGATGCTCCAATATTTTCTTTTTCCCCAAGGTACTTTTAAACCTAATACTCTGTGTTCTAAGGATCCTTCTAATCCTAACATGTTCTTTTTCCTAAGGTCTTTTCCAATCCATTGTTTATGTCGCATGTTCTAAGAGTTTTTCTAGCTATAACATTCTCTAGTCTACATTCCAAGCTGCCTCCTAGCTCAACATTTACTGTTTTAGGTTCCTAGAGCTACTTAAACCCAACTTTCCATAGTCCATATTCTAAAATGGAAATTCTACCTGACCAATGTACCCATTCTATTAAGTTCCATTCATCTCTAGCATTCTGTGAACCCTTAACACTGCTTGGTTGATTCATCAGCTTTTCGTTATTGCCACTGTATATTTCTGTAATAATTCACTTCTGAGGGAAGATAGTTGTTATCTGTCGACACGAGACATAAAAATGCATAGCAGTATCTATATACATGTGTATTTATACATATATGTGTATATGTTGCTGAGTTCAATCATGTTTGACTCTTTGTGACCCCATTTGGGGCTTTCTTGGCAAAGATACTAGAAGAGCTTTCCCGGCTCATTTTGCAGATGAGAAAACTGAGGCAAACAGAGTGAAGTGATCTGTCCAGGGTCTTACAGCTAAAAAGTGTCAGAAGCTGGATTTGATCTTCCTGACTCTAGGCTCAGCATCAGTCCTCTGAGCCACATTTGTGTGTGTATTTATGTCTGTATGTATATATGTTTCTATAAATGAATATAAAATATATTCAAAACAGGTATATATGCATACCTATATATGTATGTGTAATATGTGTCTATGTAGACCATTTCTATGTATAATAGACCGTATAGTAATAGACTATGAATAATAGACTATGTACAATAGAACTAGAAAAGCCCTTAGAACACAGATTGTTAGCTCTGAAAGTGCCTCAGATAGAATATTAGATTGGCTATGGCTAGCATTTGTAGAGCACATTAAAGCTTTCACAGCACTCTCCGGATTGTACCTCCTTTTATGAGCCTGAGTTTTCTGAATCAGAGTGAGCCCCTTTTTGTTGGCACCATGGGTTAGCTCCATGGAATGAGGACAGTAGAACACAGTGCTGGAGGCTGATTTTAGAGCTCCCAAGCTGAGTTTTCTTTGCCTGTTTTATCTGTTTGGCTCCCGGCATCTTCCAGGTTTTGTTGTCATGGCCAATTTTTGTGGGCACCTGGCGAGGTGTATTGAAGGTGGCAGCAGCTTTAAAATGCACACCCTGCCTTTTTTAGGAGGCTGCATTTCTAGAACTTGATTGTCCTTTGGGGAGATTAAAAAAAAAACTTGAGTTATGGATTTTTCCAAGTATAGCCTGTTGAATATTAATTCTGTAATAATTCACCTTCGAAGTTTATGAGGCTAGAAGTAGAAGATGCTGTGATTAACCAGACTTGTGGTCTATAAAATGAAGCCTAGTGAAGGGAAATAATTGCAAACTGAGCTCTGGCTTCCAGGCTCTCCCTATTCCCACTCTTAGCCTGATGGTAGTTTTCAAAATACTGGATTTCACAAGATCTTGGAATAAGGTGGCAGTAGAGACAACCAATCCCTCCCCCCCCATCCCAATTAAAGTAACCAACAAGATGCTCTTTGCCCTTATATCTTTATTAGAGGAGAAAACCTCTATTAAATCCATCAAATCCATTAAAATAAGTATGGGGAAAGTCCTTAATCATTTGACAAGAGTAAAAGCCATTGGGAGAAAGGATATGATGTTGCATAGGAGAAGTATTAGCGTTAGTTAGTTAGTTAGTTAGGCTTGGATAAAAACACTCTGGTGTTCCAGCCTAGCTGTGAAGCAGCTTCAGTCAAGCCCCTGTGAGGTAATCCCTTGAGTGAAGAATGGGGAGGAGGGCCAGACAAAAATTCTTTACATTATCCCTGATAAGTTGATATCTTCCACTTAAGACCATTTGTGTTAAGGAGACAATGCCATTGTATTTGTATTGATGCAGAATCTACCGCCCAGTACTCTTTCATTGGTTGTGGTTCTGCCCACTAGCAAATTTTGGACTTCCATATGTGATGGTGAGTTTTCCTTTTGTTGAACAGCAGTGCCTGATGGTAGCACCTATAGTGGAAAACAAAAAGATTGAATGAAAAGGTATCTTTAGGATTCTATAAGGAACCCACAGAATTAAGCCGCGCTAAGGAAAATTTCATGAAGATCGCACCAAAGGGGAGAAATGAACTTTCAGCAACTATGTCTTTAACTTATTACTTTGCCACATGTGTTCTATAAACATGAGCCCACAATCCCCTATGTTTTGTGCATACCTATGATATAATGTGATTTTTGTGTGTGTGTATGTGGGGGGAGGAATTATTATGTACTAACTGTTATTACTATACCACTTTAGTAAATACTTGTTTCTAATTAAATCTAATTTATTTAATTTAATTAATTCTAATTAAATTTAATTAAATTAATTTAATTAATTCTAATTAATTAATTAAATTTATTTAATTAATTCTAATTAAATCTGCTGGCTAATTGATATCAACTGATAATCAATGAAGCCCACCAGTGGGAACTCATAATCAATAGCAACAGAATGAAACTCTCTATCCTTCAGAGTTACTGCCCTGTACCCTAACAGGAGTCTGTCTATTTATTGGGATAAGAAGATCATTAAAAATAAGTAGATGGGACTGTTGGAGTCATCTAATCCAAATCCCTCATGTAACTTCTTTATGTTATCCCTGACAAGTAGAAATCTTCCACTTGAAGACCACTTGTGATAAGGAACTTATTACTTTTGGGGACAATGCCATTGTTTTTGTATTGATGCAAAATCTACCTCCCAGTACCTACAACTCATTTTTTGGTAGTGGCTCTGCCCACTAGAAAAATAACTTTGAGTTAATGTTGGAAAGAGCATTCTTTGTAGAGTTTATAGATAAGGGAATAGTCCTTCAAAGGCTGAGTGATTTCTATTCAGGGAACATTTAGCTAATGTTATGTACAAGAAAGGGGTGGAGGATTTGATATCTGCACAAGAAAGTAATTACAATATAATTTAAGGAGGGAGAGAGAGAGAGCACTAAAACTGGGATGGGATCAGAAAGATTTCCTTAGAGAGGTGACAAGTGAGTTGATTCTTGAAGGGAGTTAATCCTAACAATGGAATTAAAGAAAAAATATCTTCCAGGAATGGAAAAGAGGTGGAAAGATGAAGTAGTCTGGTTTGGTGGTGGAATGTAGTAGTGTCAAACTTCAATAGAAATCAACTTTAGAAACCATACATTAACACTATGTTGAATTTTTATTTATTTGTTAAACATTTTAATCTAATTAGGACCATACTGAGAGTTTTAGCCCCCAATTTCAACACTTATTGTGTATTATGGAGAATGCTAGATTTAATCAGGAGAGCAGAGTTCTAACTCTGCTTCAGATGCTTACTAGTTGTATGACCCTAATTTCTTTCTCATCTATAATTTCCTAATAATAATTTCCTAATTTCCTCATCTATAAAATGAGGGTCGTGATAGCACCTACTTCATAGGATGGCCATGAGGATTACATGAAAAAATATATATAAAGTGCTTTGCACTACCTATATAAATGTTAGCTCTAATACTATTGACTAAAATGTAGATTGTATGAAAATATATGATGTGAAATGTCTCAAGGAAGGAGCCAGATGCTAAAGGGAAGCTTTTGAATTGGCTTTTTTGTTCTAGAGGAAATGGGGAGCTACGTATCCCAAGGACTCTTGAGCCGAGGAGTGACATGATTAGATCTATGCATTAGGGAAAGTATTTTGTCAGCTCTTTGAGGACCAGATTGCAGAAGGTAGAGTCTGGAAACAGGAGGACCAGTATGACTGCAATACAATTTGCAAGTGTGATACAGTCAGGTTAGAATGGATGGATTATATCCTTACAAAAGGAGAGGAGGGCACAAATGTGAGAGAGATTGTGATGGTAGAATTGATGAGATTGGTCAGCTGATTGGCAGGGAGATTGTGAATCTGGATTACAGAGAGATGGAATACCACTCCAACATCAATTGGGAAGTTTAGAAAGGGGACAGGTTTTGGGGAAAGATCATGAGGTTCATTTTCATCCATTGAGTTCAAAGTATCTACAGGGTATCCAAGTGGAGATATCCAGTAAAGTGTGCTGGTAATCAATAGGATAGTTAAGAGAGAGAAATTAGACTCTAGATAAAGACTTGGGATTCTTTTCCAAGGTTATAACCACAAATAGTAAAGCCAGATCCTCTGATTCAAAATCTGGTCTTTTTTCTACTGTTCTAAGCTTTCCTCTCCTTCCATATGAAGAATATATATAGCTGTCTTATTTATGTTAATACAACTTGTTTATCATTTGGGAATTCCTCCTATCACCGAAATCTTAGGCTGTCCTACTACAATCCTTATCCCTATTCCTACCTCTCCCATTGATGCCTATTTACAATCCACTTCCTTTATCAACATGGTATCCATAGACATTCAAGATATATTATTAATATGTCCTCTGTATTTTACTAAACATATGACAATCTATAAATCTATATGGTTTTAAAGCAACAAACAATGCTTCAAGTTCAACCTACTTGTTCAAGTACAAGTTCAACACGGGAAACCTCACCCGGCCCGGACACGGAAAGGATTGACAGATTGATAGCTCTTTCTCGATTCTGTGGGATGACAATATAATTATTGCACGGTATGATATAGGATCTCCTGCTCAGTCACTTGTCTTGAAAACCATCGATGGCACAGTTGTGAACAGAATAGAGATTCGGTTGAAAAAGTGACTCCTGTGAGGTTTTTTCCCAAAAGTTTTAATTTTAGCACTCTTGTGGAGGCATCTAGATGGTGCAGTGAGCCTGGAATCAGGAAGATTCCTCTACATGAGTTCAAATCCAGCCTCAGATACTTACTAGCTACGTGACTGTGGGCAATTCATTTAATTCTGTTTGCCTCAATTTCCTCATCTGTAAAATGAACTGGAGAAAGAAATGGTAAACCCCTCCAGTGTCTCAACCAACAAAATCCCAAATGGGGTCATGAAGAGTTAGCCATAACTAAAATGACTGAATAATAAAGAACTGGAACCTAAGAGGCTGCCCATCAATCGGAGAAAGGCTGAATGAATTAGAGCACATGAAGGTCAGGGAATTACTAATAAGAAATGGTAAAGCGAATAGTTTCAGATACGTAAGAACTGATGCAGGGTAAATGAGTGGGAGCAGGAGAGAATTTATACAGTACCAACACTGAAAGGATGGACAACATTGAGAGACTTTAGAACTCTGGTCAACGCTATAATCCATCCCGATTCCAAAGCGCCGATGAGGAAGCAAGCTCCCCATGGCACGGCCAGTGCAAACACTGCTCTTGCTTGACTCTGCATGTTTGTTACAAGGATTTTGTTTTGTTTTGTTTTCACATGTTGGAGGCAGAGGAGGAGGACAAGGAAAAAAATAGATTTTTGTTAATTGAGTAGAGACTTGGGATAAAATCTCATTACAAGAACATCCACCAGACTAGCTGGCTGGCTAGACACATCATTCTACTCTCTTTTCTCATGCCAGCAATTAGGAGAGTCTCAGGCTCATCAAATAACAAAGTAATATTTGCATCTCACCCAGAGCTGTGGCAAGGGCTCCAGTTAGATTAGAAAGCTCTGGACATGCTAATAAGTATGCATTTGAACTGGCGTCTAATTTTCATTCTTTTAATCATAACTTGCCACTCCTTGGGCCCACTTTCAATAGACATTCATTCTGGGTCTGATTCAAAGTCTTTCTGATTTTGGGTAGTCATTGTTGGGCTGTCACCCCACATGTATCATGCTCACAGCAGGTTGGGGGATAGACCTGGCGAGTTTATTTGTGCCTTCTGAATTGGCTTGGAAAGTTGCCTATTGATGTTAATTATGGTTTGGGGATTGTTGTTGAAGTTGTTGGAGCCCCAAAGCCTGAAAAATTAAAGAGACTTATTAAATATTTAATAATTATTTAATTTTTCTACATGGTGCATGTTGCTGGGGGATTTTCTGGGCTCTGGGCCAAGTGTGGTTCAGTGTTGATTCTTGGGCCTGCAGTTATGGATCCTGATTAGAGTTTTAAAAGAAATGCTTCTTTTGGGGAATTGCCTCTGAGAAGTAGATTCAGGGGATACTTTGCCTTTTCTCATGTTCAGCAAAGGTAGGAAGGACATAATGTTTGCATGGAAGGTTGTGAGCATGCCATTTTGTAGACCTAGGGGAAATGTTTTGTTGCATCTTGTCTAGTCATTCATGGGATAATCTTCAAGGCAAATGTAAATATTTCCTATATTAGTCATAGGATCATAGACTTAGAGCTTGGAGGGGATATTAAACTAAAGGTCATCTAGTCCCACCCTTCTATTTTACAGGTGAGGAAATTCTAGGCCCAATGGTAGAACTGGAACCCAAGCCCTTCAGATCCAAAGGTCTTTTCCCTAGACCCTGCTACCTTTCTTTGAGGAAAATAAAAACCAGAACAAGATGATTTGAAATAATGTAAGGTGATAAAGATGATGACTGATGGTTTTATAGCATCTTAAAGCTTTATATTGGTCTTGTCTGATTTAAGTATCACAATAATCCCATGTCACAGACACTACACATGATGTTTTTTCCAAGGCAGTTAGGACACAGATTAAGTAATTGGCCTAAGGTCAGTCACACAGTTAATACGAATGAAAGGCAGTTTATTTCTTTTCTTTTCTTTTTTTTTCTTTTTTTTTTTTTTTGGCTGAGGCAATTGGGTTAAGTGACTTGCCCAGAGTCACACAGCTGAGAAGTGTTAAATGTCTGAGGCCAGATGACTTCAGGGCTGGTGCTAGATCCACTGGACTACCTAGCTGCCCCATAGCTGCTTCACTAAGCTGCTCCTAATTTTCAATTTATTCATATACCACAATTGATCAACCATTCCCCAATCAATGGACTTCTACTTTATAAAACTTCAAATCTAGCTCCCAATAGAAGCATATTAAATGCTTATTGAATTGACTTGAGATGTGAAAATTCATCATAATTAAAAATCATAAAGAGACTATAGCCTCAGTTTCCCCATCTGTATTCTCTAGATCTGACTTCTGAGATTCCTTCCAGTATGGATTCTGATTCTCAGATCTAAGTCTTTGCTAGAACTGGAGGGGGTCTTTAAAAGTTTCTCCGTTCCTAGCTGTGTGATCCTGGGCAAGTCACTTAACCCCAGCCTCAGGGGGAAAAAATGTTTCTCAGAGTCCAACTCCCCCATTTTAAAATAAGAAAACAAATTACTTTACAATGACTTAGTGATACTCATGCAACTAGAAATGGTAGGATAAGACGAAGACCAGAATTGGCTTGTGTTTTTTTTTTTCTCTGATACCTCATTGCTCCGGGTCTTCTTCTGAATTTTGGGGTACCCTATGACCACCGTATAGTCTGCTTGATACAGAGCAGGTCCAATAGGTCTGGGAGACGGTTTTCTTATGGCTAACATAGAAACAAAACCAGTATTTAGTCCCTGAATATCCCATGTCATTTAGTCTGCCCTCTGCTGTTCAAAAGAAAGTATTCATGGGAAAGGAAATGCCCTGGACACTGCTAGGATTTCTCATATATTTTCATTGTAAGTGTCTATAATTAGTTTGTGACTGGCACCTCAGAGAGAAAAATCAATGGAGAAGCCATTATCGCAGAACAGCTAGTGAGAGGGGTGTGGGATGAGGCGTGTGGACATGGGATTTCACTGTACAGCTTGTGGGTATGCGAGTGAAAGGGGCAGCTCTTCCAGCCAACGTGGAACAGATTGCACGGTTTATCTGCAAGACGTCTCCCTCATCTTTTAACGACTCAATAGGTTATTCGGGACAGACTCTTTGGACAGCTGGCACCCCTCCAGTTTACTTTGGCCATCGCACCCAGCAGACTCATCATCAGGTCTATTCTTTTTTTCTCCGTATTTAATTGTCTCTGCAGTGCAGATGCAGCCCATGACCACAAAGTAAATGTCATCATCTTCAGTAAATAAATAGTTTTATCAACATCTACCTTGACAACCATTGGGTGTTTCCAGGGTAAAAGTGTTTGGCCTTTTAGCTTAAATCAACATGATTTCCTGAATTCCTGCTCATTGCTTCCAGGGGAAGAAAGTTGCCTTAGGGAAACCTGAGCATAAGATGTTCAACCGTGCAAAAAGAAAACTCCCACAAGTGTATGATATCAGATACAGGGCTTTTTTTGGGGGGGGAAAGAAAAATAAGAGAGAGGGAGAGAGAGAGGAAGGGAGAAAGGAAAGGAGGGAGGGAGGGAGGAAAGAAGGAAAGAAAGAGAAAAAGGGAGGATGGAAGGAAAGAAAGGGAGAGAAGAAGGAAGGAAGGAAGGTAACAACTACTACTCCTATGCCCCATCATATCTACCAATTATTGGAAAGTGGGATTTAAATGCAGGCACTGATTTTGGGTCCAAGGCTCTCTATCACCATTAACTTCTTTAGAATAGGAAGGATTGGTTGAAGAGATTCTTTGTTGAGAGCTTCCCTGAACATTTAGCATAATACCTGACACATAGTAGGCACTTAATAAATGCTTATTGACTGACTGACTATACCAATTTTTTAAATTTTTATTTAATTTTTTAGAACATAGGACGTGTTGATTTACTTTCAATCTCTATAGTTCTTGGCATTTTCTGTACAGAGTCTATTGGGACTGCTTTGGATCACTGAACCACAGGGAAGAAGCAAGTCTTTCATTGTTGATCATTTCCCATTCTTACTATTATTGTGGAAAATGTATTCCTGGGCTCATTTCACTCAGCATCAGTTCATGTAAATCTGTCCAGACCTTTCTATAATCAGCTTGTCATCATTTTTTACAGAACAATACTATTCTCTTACTTTTGTACACCATAACCTATTCAGCCATTCTCCAACTGATGGGCATGTACTCATTCTCCAATTCTTTGGTACGACAAAAAGAGCTGCTACAAATATTTTTGCACATGTGCATCCTTTTTCCTCCTTCATGATTTCCTTGGGATACAGACCAGTAATAGCACTTCTGGGTCAAAGGGTATGTGCAGTTCCAGATTGCTCTCCAGAATGGCTGTATCATTTTACAACTCCACCAACAATGTATTAGTGTCCCAATTTTCCCACATCCTAACATTCCTCATTCTCTTTTTCTGTCATCTTAGCCAATCTGAGAAGTGTGTAGTGATAACTCAGAGTTGTTTTAATTTACCTTTCTCTCATCAATAGAATCACAATTTTTTAAAACAAGAAAAAATAAGTTTTATTGCCATCTAGTTATTAGAATGTATATCGAGTATATTAGAATGTATATCGAGTTTCAGAATTTGCTTCAGCACAATTCTCAAGGTCAACATAGGAACTAGCCATGGTCTCACCTGAATGTAGAAACAGAAACTCTATATCTCAGCTGCCAAAGGAAGCATTTGAAAGTGTGAAGCCCTGGTAGACCTGTGCTTCTAGAAGCAGGGAGTTGGCCATGCCCAGGACCGAGATTTAGTGCATCTTTTCCATCCTGGAAATTCTGATGCAGCCCTCTTCTCTCTTCCAGTGTTTCTCAAGGATCCCTGGAGGAAGAATGTGCAAAAGAGAAAGATGACATCTCTGCATTCTAATGGAAAGCTGAAAGAGATTTCAGAGGAGACAGAAAGACAGAAGAAGAATACAGACTATTAAAGGTATGCCTGGCACACACTCCGGAATCTTGATCCATGTTTTAAATTAAAGCGGGTCGATCAACCCAGTGTTGCAGATTCAACTGGCAAGATAGGATGGATATGTCAAAAGTGGATGTTTGGGCTGTCACCTTTTGATGAGGGAGGGGAGGAAGACTTCCAAAGGCGGGGCAGGGAAACAAGCCAAGGGCATTCTTTCAAAGCCAGGTGTGTTTGGAATACCAAGACTGCTGTCTGAGGAGCCAGTGGGAACTCAGTGATAAAATGCTGGGAAACCCAACACCAATGATAATGATCATTCTAACAATGAAAATAGTTGGAAAGCCTTTCACTGCTTCGAAAACTCTTTACATATTAGCTCATTTGACCCTCACATCAATCTTCTTGGGTAGACACTGTGGAGATCATTGTAATGTTTGCTTTGTAGCCAAGGAGAGTGACTTTCAGAGAGATGCTCTTCCTCCTACTTTGCTCAGAATCGCATGGTCAGTAAGTGGCAGTCTGAGATCCCGACTCACCTAATTCCTAGGAGAGTTTTCTGTGATTCTTTGACCTAGAGAACCTATTTGGGGTGAACTTCCAGGGATAGCCCTGCAAATTTTCAACCTCCCTCTGACCTGGCAGGTTTGAGGGGCAGTGGCAAAGAAGGAGGGCTGGGTGTGGAGAAGTCTTTACTCAAGTTTCTTTTTTACTCAGTTTTTCCCAAGTCCTGGGAGGCTTTGTAGCATAGTGACCAAAAAATGGGTCTTAAAGGGTCTGAGGTCAAATTCTGGCTGGGTCATTTTATGCCTTTGCTTCCCTCTCTGAAACTCAGTTTCCTTGGACTTGGTGATTTCTAAAGTCCCTTCCATCACTCAAATATATGATCCTCTGGCTGGCACATTATATCCCAGTCCCCTAGTAAGTATTATTCAGATATTTACTCTTTCCTAACCTTTCCATTTGTAAAATACTGTGTTGGTTGTGGTGCTACCTTTTAAGAAAGGCATTGAGAAGCTGGAGAGGGACCTGAGCTTCTCTGTCCAGGTGGTGAGCGGCTAATAAGTTCATTAGATCATACAATTAATGGTTACGTAGAGAAGAAAATCACATGAAGCTTGATTGAAAGAATTGGTGATATGTATCTTAGGGAAGAGAGGATGCAGAAGAGACAGGTGGTCGTCATCTTCAGGGTTACCAGTTTAGCCTGGACAGAAGTTTTCTGGCCCAATCCCCTCATTTTATAGTGGAGGAAGGCAACATTCAGAGTAGTTATGTTTTGGCCAAAATCCCATGGGTAGAAAGTGGCAAAGCTAGAATTCGAATCCAGACCCTCTAACCCTACTGTCTCCTAATTAGAAGAGGGATTGGATTTGTTCTTTTTTGGCTCTAGAAGGCATAATTCAGAGTAGGTGGAATGTAATAGAGAAGCAAATTTACTTTTTATATCAAAAAAAAAAAAAAAAAACTTCCTAACAAGGAGAGTTGTCCAAAAGAGGAACGAGCAGTCATTTCCCTCCATGTTTGAGGTTTTCCAATAAGGGTTGGTTGGATATTCATCAGGGAATTTCAGGGCCAAGTTGGATTCGATGGTCTCTGAGGTCCCTGAACTCTGAAATGAGGCGATTCTATATTTGGGATTAGAACACCCAGACTGAGCCCTCCCAACCGGCTCCCCTGCATCCTGCCTGGCTCAATGAACCTCTGGCTCCCCGTGACCACTTTCAAGAATCCATATGAGCTTTTTGGTCCCAGCAACTAGAGGAAGATGACAAAGGGAAAGCGCCAGAATAACACACACACTTTGTGCGTACCATCTTCACAAATCATGATGTGGCAAAATGCCACACATGCTAAATGCAAGAGAAAATATCACTGGGAGTGGAAAGGTACCACTGGTACTGGTTAAATGAGGTACCCCAAAATTGTCTGTGGCTGCTTCAGGGATGGATTCTGTGAGGGAACAACAGCTAAACCTGAGAGAGCAGCTTCTGCAGCATCTAATTCATCTCAGGGATCCAACTGTTTGTTAAAATAATGTCCTGAATCCAAAAAACCAAAAAAGAGGATCTGTGTGAGCTTCTGCTGTGTGATGGACGTAGCTTTTTAGCTCACGCAACAGAAAGCAGCCCAAGAGGTTGATTTAAGAGTTGGTACTTGTTATCAGTTTCATGTCAAACATCCCTTTGGGATGTTTGACTCAAAGTGAGAATTTAATTACACTTTAAAGGTTTACTTTCCTAGATTAAATTATATCCTGTGAAAAGTGTGTTCTCAATATAGTAAGTACTGAATCCCTTCCCTCCCACATGGATGCTGACTCTCCTACCTAGTAATTTAGTGTAAAATGGGACACATCTTCTGCTTTCTCTCTCTCTCTTTTTTTTAAGGTAGGTATTTTGTGTCCATTATACAGAGTTCCCATAATCTCAGATAAAAGCAGAACTTTGGGGAATATTTTATTTAAGTGGAAAATAAAAGAGTAAAAATTCCATTAAATGATTTTCAACATTTCCAAAGACAGTTAATAGGGACAATCCACAGGTTTCATGAACAGTGACCTTTAGTGAGATGCTTGGAAAGAGGAAGCTAGCATTCTCAAAGCAAAGCTTAGAGAAGCAAAGATCTAAAGCGATCTTATCATTTTACAGATAAGGAAACTGAGGCTCAAAACCTTAGTAATTCTAAACAAGCTAACAGAGCCTAAATTCCACTGGCAGAGCCTCCAGGTGACTTGCTCATGGTTAACCAAGTAGTAAGGAACAAAGGCAGTTTAGGATTACAGTTTTTCTGATCCATTCAAGCCTTCTTTCCCAGCACTATCACCCCCTGCCTTCCTGAGCTATTCAACGTGGCTGTCAGAGGATATGGCACTCTATTAGAAGTAGGGAGTTTTGCCACTTCCAGTAGCTTTCTTTAAAAAATGGACCCCTGCAGAAAGTAAACAGGACTTTGACTGAATTCTTCCTGGCTTCCCTCTGATCAACACCAGATCAAGCCTCTGAACCGTTTTTGGAATGACAGAACCCACAAATATTTGGAGTATAACAAATTTCCAGCAGAAGATATTTCAGAAGAACTTCAGAAAGGGTCTGTCTCAATAGGGTACAGGGGAGGCAGCCCAGTACAGGTACAGTGAGGCCCAAGGCAGAGTGGCCTCCACATGCTGGGGAAATCTACCGGGAGGATTTTAGCCAAAATCCAGCAGTGTTAGCTACTCTGTCCTGGTTCAGAAACCAGTGGATCAGCAGACTAGCTTTGAGATCTCCAACATGACTACAGAAGGCAAATAGTGAGCTCAATGAGACAACATGAAGCAAACAAAACTCCCAAAAATGAAAAAATAGAAGAAAACGTAAAAGTTGGACTTCTGGAATGACTTTCTTCAAAAAATAAATTTTAAGATACAAATACTATTAAGAATTTAAGAAAAGGGGGCGGCTAGGTGCCGCAGTGGATAGAGCACCAGCCTTGAAGTCAGGAGGACCTGAGTTCAAATCTGGCCTCAGATACTGAACACTTATACATATATATATATATATTCTTTTAATATAAGAAAAGCCTTAATGTAGCACAGGAGCTTCTTGTTTCTTTGGGAAGATTAGAAAATATTTAATATTTAAATTTAAAATAAAAAATATTTTAAATATTTCAAAAGGTAGCAAACCCCCATTTTACCAGTGAGATGTCTCTTTTACTATTGCAATGGCACTGAGCTCACTGTCAGCGATGGGTGGACGGCTCCGGTGTAGTGAACATGAGAGAGACGGGACATGAGGCTGAGGTCTAGGGTGTAAGTGATTTGACAGGTGGTTGGATCAGAGACTTCAGCTTCATAGAGTGAGGAGATTGGTTTGAAATCAGAGGAATTGGTTTGGTCAGTCAATTCAACAGGCATATATTAACCACTTATTATTTACCAGGCACTGAGCTGAGGGATATAAAAAAAAGTAAAAGATAGTCTATGTTTCCAAAGAACTTACAGTCTGTTTACAATCTAACAGGAGCTTCAAATCTTATTTCTATCATGTACTATTTAGTAACTTTGGGCAAGTCTGTTAATTTTTTTTTTTTTACAAAATGAGGCAGTTGGACTAAGGTACCTTATATTCTGGGTATATATGCTTGGGACAGCTAGGTGGTGCAGTAGATAGAGTGCTGAACCTGGACTCAGCAACCCCTGAGTTCAGATCTATCCTTAGACACTTACTAGCCATGTGACCACTCTGGGCAAATTACTGAAGCCTGTGTGCCTCAGTTTCCTCATCTGTAAAATAGTCTAGAGAAGGAAATGGCAAACCATTCTAGTCTCTTTGCCCAAAAAACTCCAAATGGGGTCACAGAGAGTTAGATATGACAAAAGACTTTAGACACCAATCCTTCATTTTACAAAAAGGAAACCTGAAACCTTGGGAGGTATATAATGATTTGTCCAAGATCACTCAGATAGCAATGATAAGCTCAGATTCAAATTCAAATTTGACTCCAAATCCAGCTTACTTTAAGCAGAAAAAAAATTAGCCTTATTCCTTAGTGCAATAGATGTTATCGAGAATATACCTTCATCTAAAAATACCTCTTCTAATACTATTTTTAAAGGCCTTACAATTCCAACAAAGGAAGTTTTACTCTGACTTTTTCACTGGGGGAAATGGAAGCTCCTTGAAGGTGGGTATTGCATTTTCATCTTGGTGTCTGGTACAATATCATCACATGATAAATTCTTGTAGAAAGAAGGAATGAAGGAATGTCGTTAGCTTTTCACCATCAGAGTGATATGTCTGCTGGGGAAGGGGATAAATGATGGGATCTATATCCAGATGAAGACTTGGTTTACATCAACTTACGTATTTACTACTGGAAATAATGAATCATTGGTAACCATTGTCCCAAGCCCCTTACAATAATGGTTGTTATTCAGCCCTTCCAGGATGTGTGATTTCATCTTTGTGGGCACTCTGGCCAGTGTCAGCTGCCTATAACTTGGTATAAATAGTCTTACAGAGTTGCTGAAGGCGATAAAATGTATCATCCTATAGCCACGTCGGTGTTCAACCTCTTTGACCAAACTGGTCATCGGATGATAGACATGACTCAAAGACCAATTATAAAAGCCTTAAAATTTTCCCTCTGAGCCAATGCCATAATCTCCAAGAACCCAAAATAAGTCCCACCGCAAAATAAGGTGTTAGAAGAAGAGAGTATAAGGGAGCAGGTATCAGAGTAGCAATTAATGTAATGACTGTTAATACCTATCAGACACAGAACTAGTAATTTTTATGCCTGATATAAGCAACATTAAATATAGCCTCAAATCAGTCCAAAGGACAATAGACCCTAATCTGGTGAACCTCTTGGAAGATACCCTGAGACATTAGATGGGAATACAACCTCATCAAATGGGACAGGTTAAGATATCCATATTCTTTTTTTTTTTTTTTTTTTTTTGAGGCAATTGGGGTTAAGTGACTTGCCCAAGGTCACACAACCAAGAAGTATTAAGTGTCTGAGACCAGATTTGAACTTGGGTCCTCCTGAATTCAGCGCTGGTGCTCTATCCACTGCGCCACCTAGCTGCCCCCAAGATATTCATTTTCACTGGGGAGAAAACAGTAGATATCAACTTCTAATCTCCATAGAGAGGAAGAACCCCAAATAGTGACTTGTGGGAAAAGATTTTGGGATGCCCCAAGATAATGGGGAGATCTCTGCTTAGAAAGAATCATGACTGGGCTCAGGCAAGGAGGAGATGAAATGGTATGCTTCTCCCAGTACAGCCCAGTAACTTCCCAATTTAACTGAATATCCTTGATCTGAAGGATGGAAATGTAAAAAACTCATTTTAAACTTTTGTGATTAAAAAAAGACCACCTGAATGTCAGTATCCTAGGACATCCTAGTTATAGATTATTTCAATCAATACCATGGAATTCAAGGTATATTTTACTTAGAATTCTTTGGGTCTCCCCTTTTAAATCTAGAGAAAACTTTTGGAAATTAAATTTAGCTTAAATGTACCCATACCAATCTTTGCTTTTTCTGGACCTTTATTAAAAGTTGTGTTTAAAGTCATCTTTAGGTCCAGTCATCCAAAGCAGGTAGATAGTGCATAGGATGGTTATTGTCCTTTGTTCTTGAGGAGGACCAAAATGATATCCCTAGGTTAGAGTCAAATTAGTGTGTCTAACTACAGTTGATTAGAACAATACAAGCTCAGGATGCTCTGTCAAAGTGGGACACAAATTGTCCCTGTGAACATTTGGGATGAATGCTCTAACTTTGTGCATTTTGTGTTTCTTGTGAGCTAATTCAATTCTATTTTGCTCATAGAGCCTTCTGTTGAGGGCATGGCGTGCTGGGCAGTCCTGTGGCAGTGTCTCCCATGTCATACAATAATTCTCAAGTTCTTGAGAGAGACCTTGAATGTGTCTTTGCATTGCTTTTTTCTGACCACTTGCCAACCACTTGAATGATGTGGTCAGCCGTACGGAGTTGTGTTCTCTCAGTAGAGTTGGAACGCTTGGCAGTTTAGCTTGAGAAAGGACTTCAGTGTCTGGACTGCAGTATCCTGCAGGTGATCTTCAGAATCTTCCTAAGACAATCCAAATGGAAGTGACTCAGTTTCCACTCATGGGGCTGGTATACTGTTCAAATCTACCTTTGCTAGCTCTGTGATTCTGAGCAAGTCACTATTTGCCTTGATTTCTTCATCTGTAAAATGAGCTGGAGAAGACAATGGCAAACCATTCCAGTTGCCAAGTAAACTCCCAATGGGGTCATGGGAGTCAGACATGACTGAAAAACAATGATTCAGCTGAGATAATATAAGCTAAACACTTTGCAAACCTTAAAGCACCAG